>NW_004524582.1:10609533-10638787 GCF_000260255.1 Octodon degus | reverse complement strand
TATAGGTCTTGCTTTGTCTTGGTCTTAACCATCCAGCAGAAAAGTATAATAACGAAGTATAAAAACTAAAACCATATTAATATGCTGAGATGTGAAAGGCTCAAGTCAACAACTTCTGACAATTGCCAGTCTTACAGAAAACTCACTACTTATTATGGACCACTGGACTATATTGGAATATTTTGCTGACTTCACACACCTATAATATTGAAATGACAATGAGATATCCTTCTCTGACAAAACTAAACAAAAAAGGGGATACAAATGAAGGACCATTTTGTATCTGTATATTCAAAATAGTTAGAATAGATATACAGCTGCAGTCTCTTAATTCAGTGAATAGAGAGATTTGTTCTGATAGTGTTTGTGGAAAGAATATCATGTCTGCATCTTGTACAATGAATAACCACTAAGAACAATATGCAGTGTGTTAATTATTGAAACTGCCCTAGTAATCGGTTTTGAAACTCTGTCATTGCTATTTCTCAATAAAATTATTAAGAATAAAGAGGATAATGCAGAAAAAAAAATAAAACCTGAAGTGAAAAAAAAAAAAAAAACAAACAACAAAACTTGGTCAAATACTTTAGAGCCATTTAGTTCGCAGCTTCAGCTGAATCATTTATAAATAAAGTACATTTCTACCATTTCTTTACTTATGTAATATTTGTGTTCCTGTCATTGTTATTTTATTATGAGAATAATTTACATTTGTAGAGCATATTAAAAGTCATTCCCACATACATTTTATTAATTAATCCTTCAGAACAGTTGCAAGATGTGGGATTCAGTGCTTATCCAATTTTTAAGATAGGTGTTCATTATCTCTCACCATCTTAGTGGGACTAGGTGTTGATCATCTGCTTTGTATAAATAATAATAAAATTACATTTTATAGTAGCAAAGGTAGGAAAGCCCTTCCACAGAGTCCAGTGGACACTCTGGTAATTTTAAATACTGAATATTCAGACATTTGTCAACACTTGTCTAAGCATCTCTAAAATTATGTACAGTTCTTCCACGATAGAAGAGCTGGTAGAACTATTACCACGTGTGTTCATGGTGTGGCTTTAGGTTTCCACCTATAGCATGTTGCAGGAATTTAGTTCACTTACAGAGCCATGCCCGCTGACCCGTGTGCAACTGAGGAGCTCTCGTCCTGGCACTACTCTGAAGATGTCTGTTGTGACTGTGCTGCACACTGCCCATCTGCCATCCCACTCAGAAGTCGTAGCCCAGAGTCCGTGAAACCTAGTGGAGGAAGTGAGAGACTGAAGCTTCTTCACCTTATTTTGTGTATTAAAAAGTTATTTTCTTCCATTTTTTTTTGCTTGCTTGCCTGCCTGCCTGCCTGCCTGTCTGTCTCTCTCTCTCTCTCTCTCTCTCTCTCTCTTTCTTTCTTTCTTTCTTTCTTGGCAGAACTGGAGATTCAACTCAGGTTGTGCTTGCCAGGGAAGCACTTATTCTACTGAACCATCTCCCTGGCCCTACACTACATTTAATTAGACATTATCAAAGCCCTGCTTTATTACATATTAGGTCAATTGTATTTGCGAAATAAATGTCAGTGTATAGAGAATTTCTGAGTATTTTGTTACTTCAGAGTTTAATTTGAAATTGAGTTTAGCTGTGGTGATCTTTAGTGTGTATTTGTATTATGTTAGAATATAGTATTTTGTATAAAAATGCCAATTTTTCAACTCAAAAGTTTTAAATTATCAGAGAAACCCCAAAACAGAACTTCTTTCCATAAACATTTTATATAACTGTAGATAGTAACTTTTCATTTTTAAATTTTGATTATACAGAGTCTCACTACACAGCTCGGACTCATAGTGATCCTCCTGTCTCAGCTTCCCCAGTGCTGGGATTATAGGTGTGTGCCACCACGCCCGGACTCAGTCGATAACTCAGTGCGCCTGGGGGTGGGGCCGGCATGGTTGGCACAGCATGGGGTACCAGGGATCAAAACCTAGTCCCTGTGCTTGCCAAAGTAGATGCTTAGTTTGTTGAGCTATCTTACTGGTCAACAAAGACCAGTAAGTCTTTGTTGAGTGATATATCTCACTGGCCCTGCTTTTCTTAAGGTTTGTTCTTTTTTTTTAAAAAAAAAATGTATTTAGGACAGGGTCTACAGGATCTCATTATGTAGATTGAACTCATCGTGATCCTCCTGTCTTCAGCCTCCCAAGCACTGGCATTATAGGTATGTGCCACCATGTCCAGCCTCAGTCGCCATCTCAGCATGCCCTGTGGGCAGGGCTGGCAAGGCATGCTGGGGATGGAACCTCCAGCCACTGTCCTCTTCCTAAGCAGGCACTTTAGTACACTGAGCTATCTGGCCGGCTGATAATGTTTATTCTTTATTTTTTCTCCTGGAATCTCTGGGCAAAGTCTTTTGGTACTTATAAAGATATTTTCATGCTTTAATAAAAAGGAGTATATTCATATCTGTACTGTATTGACTATTACTGTTAAGTCTCATCAGAAGTTGATTTATCTAAACTTAAGTGAGTTGCTTTATTAAGACATATATTTGCAAATTATAAAGTAGTATAACTTTAAAAATGAAATACAAAATTAACTTTATATATCTAAGCTCTGCTACAGCTAATGATATATTTAGTTGTAGTTTGGAATTTTCTCAGAATGCGTAGGAAGAGGAAGGAGAGGAGGAGGAGCATGATAGTTAGGAGTTAGGGTTTTGAACTCAAGAGTAATGGCCATGTTTGTAATTCCAGCATTCTGGGAGACGGAGGCAGGAGGATTGTAAACTTGAGCCCTGCCCAGACAACTTAGAGCCTGTGTCAAAAAAATGGGGAGAAGAAAAGGATGGGAGTGTAGCTCAGTGCAAGGACCCTGGTTCACTCTTCAGAACTGTAGGTAGAGGGAAAGCTGGGGCTTTGAAACCTGCCTTAGTTTTGGATCTCATTTCTGCTACTTACTTGACATGTGGATTTGGATTCTGAACTTTCTGGGCCATGGGTTCATGATATTACTTTTGATCCCTACTTCATAATATTGTCAAGAGAATTTCATGATATAATTTATGAATTTTTTAGTACTGTTAAGTGGAAGTTGTCAAATGTTCAAAAAATGATAGCTACTACTATTGTTGATGTCTCTATGCACACAATCTTTTTAATTAGAATTCTTTTTTTCCAAGGTATTTGGATGGTTTCTTTTTAAAGACTTTTTAGGGCAGTATGTACTTATATTAAATATAAGAGGTGAAATTTTATGTGATACTTAACTAAGTTTTTTTTTTTTTTTTTTCAGGGGGGTGGTACCAGGGCTTCAACTCAGGACCTTGTACTTGCCAAGCAGGCACTTAAGCCGCTGAGCTACTTCCCTGGACCCCTGTTTTATATTTTTAATACATCAAATGCCTAGTTTTATAAGATTGCCTTTTACAGATGAAAGGAGCAAGTAAATACATGTATTTTAGTGTTCCCTCCTTCCCCCCGGTACCCCTCGGGATTGAACTCAGGACTTTGTGCTTGCCAGGCAGGCACTTATTCTACTGAGCTATCTCCCTGGCCCTATTTATCTCTCTGTCTCTGTCTGCCTGCCTGCCTGTCTCTGTCTCTCTCTCTCTCTCTCTCTCTGTCTCTCTCTGTCTTTCTCTGTCTCTCTCTCTCTGTCTCTCTCTCTCTCTCTCATCCTGTTTTAGTTCTTAATGATCACCTTTTGCAGATTTGCAAGTGCTTAGTTCGCTGAGCTATCCCACCAGCCCTTGATGCATGTGTTTTGTTGAAGGCTGTGTTAGTTGGGTGGACATGGGAATGTCAGTTTCCTTACTTCCCTGTTGGACATCGAGCCCTTCCTGTTCCTTTATTCTCATTACTAACACCCTGCTGCTATCAAAAGCTTTTGTTTCCTAGCCCAGTGTTTGTGCATTTCAGTTTCTATTACAGAACAGTGGCATGCTAGTAGAAAGGAGGAGGGATAGAAAGGAACATTGATTTGATGCAGAATCAGGAACCCTAATTCCTGTTACAGAAATTCCCTTGTTAGCCGCAAGTAGTAGGGAAGATGAAAATGCAAAGCGTGTGGTTCCCTCCCCTTCTATCCTTGTTCTGCTTTGTGTCTAGATGGCCTCTTAACCCCGTGCATTCAAAGTAGGAGCTTTAATAGGTGATTAGATCATGGGGCCTGATACTTCCCAGTGGACTGTTCTGCTGTGATGCTGGTTAGATAAGCAGGGTCACTGGGATGTGACCTACATGGCTTATCTCTTCTCTGTTCTTCCTTTCATCTCTCCTCTATGTCCAGCTGCCATGCATTTGCTACTGCTTCTCTGTTGTGCTGCTTTGTCTGGGGTCAGCCAGGACAAAACCTCTGTAAACTGTGAGCCAAAAATAAAATTTTTCTCCTTTAAGTTGTGGAAGTTAGGTACTGTGTTTCAGCAGTGAGAAAGTAAGATAATCCTACATGTCCATGCTCCCACATCTGAAAGTTGGTTCCATTTTCCATCGGGTGCCCACTCTCGTCTGTCCCCAACTACCCTCTTTGCTGAAGATCCCTGCTCCAGTTATAGATCCCCTGGCTTGGGGCTGGAGAGATGGCTTAGTAGAATAAGCGCTTGCCTGGCAAGCACAAGGGCCTGAGTTCAATCCCTAGTTACGAAAAAAAAAAAAAAAAAAATCCCCTGGCTCTTGAATTCTCATCTTTGAGCTGTTAGAGCACCCCTTCCAAGTTGTAGGAGTCTCTTTCATGGTGAAGAGCTGGCATAGCCTCACTGAACTTTTATTACTGTCTCTAGGCCTTTATAGGTCCCAGTGTGTCCTTAGTGCCTCTAGGAGAATCCTAAGTCCATTAACCCAATTGATAGTGGCAGATTGCTCATTTATAAAATTTTACTCTTAAACATTTATGATTAGTACTATAGGTCTGGAAGATTTTCTTTGGAGAGAAAATATTTCAGGTTTTAGAGTTAATGAACTGTTCTATGTCAGAAACCACCTATCTTAGCAGTGATCAAATTAGAGTTCAAATTCTCACTCAGTTCTGAAACATGTGAGATCACATGTGTGATCCCTTGTCTTTCCTTGATGAAGGGTCTCTATAATAGCTGTCTTTCAGAGGTGGCTCTGGGGTTATGTGGAAATGTGTGTAAAAGTATATAGTAGAATATAAAGACCTGTATTAAAGAATGTGGCATTTTTAGTGTTAATGTTCAGTGCTAGGTGAAATTGTCAGTTCCTGCTCTCTGGAACTCTTCATCTAGAAGGTAAGTTGGGCGTGGACAGTTACATTATAGTATATGGTCATTCCTATGGCAGGTATATGTACTTCAGATTATGTGATCAGAGAACACAAAGAAGAGTACCTATACTCTTTAAATGAGTAGGTAGGGACACTTTCTGGAGGAAGGAGTTCCTGATGTGGGGCAGAAGGACAGGAGGACAGACTTTCCAAGTTTGAGTGCCCTAAGGCATAGGGAATAGGGTGCATTCAGAAAGCTGACCAGACTACCCTGAATGCACCCAACTTCATCTGATTTGGGCATTTGGGCAGGGTCAGGCCTGGTTAGAAAGACAGGACCACACTGTCCATTGAAGCTACCTAATCTCATCAGGACCAGAGGCAGTATTATTGTGCAGTAGTCAGTGAGTCTAGAGACAGGATTTTTCTGAAACCACCTTTGAGTGTTTACTGATGGTTATAAACGTAATTCAGAATTTTACCATTACACATTTTTAGATTCAGTATGGTAATAAAAAATGCCTATTTCAAAGAGGTGCTACAGTGATTATTTGAAATGTTTGCAAATCTCCTGATGTATAATATGATGTATAATACATAATGTTAGCAGCAGTTGTTATTGCTGATCTGGAAGTTCTTATAGTTACTTTTTTGTCTCAGTGTTCTATATTTTGTTTCTAAGATAACTGTTTAGTTAACAGTATTTAAACACCGGCTGTTTTCTGTTAGCTATGTACAGTGGTACCTCAGTTAATGAACTTCATTTATTCCATGATTCAAGGAAAATGGCTACTCTGTGTTTGTGACCATGGTTGTGTGCATCACCCGATGCAGAATTTGGAAACAGCATAATTTGACCGAATGCGTCTGTTTGTGAACCAGATTGTTAGCAAACAAAAGTGTTCGTGAACTGAGGTACCACTTCACTGTAGAAACTGAAATTTTGAATGAATTTTAAAGGTGAAATATCTCAAGTTCATTGTGTGTTAAGCGACTGAGCCAGAGTTAAATAACATGACTGTGATAGTTTTATGGGGTCACTCAAGCTGGGTCATGAATCAGGTCCCTTTCCATTCCACAGTTCTTTCTCACAGTCTTCAGATAATTTTCCAGAAACTACCTGAAGACGCTTTACATTTAAGTACACAAGAACATGCCTACAAGCAGACGCAGGGATCAGGAGTTGGATCCCTGGACCTGCCTTGCCAGCCCCACCCCCAGGGCATGCTGAGAGGGCAATTGAGACTGGGTGTGGTGATGCGTGCCTGTAATCCCAGCACTTGGGAGGCTGCAAACAGCAGAATCACTACAAGTCCGATCTAGTAGTAAGACCCTGAACACCCTGTAGACCCTTCCCTAAAATACAGGAAAAAAAATACACAAGAACATTAACTGAGGTACCACTGTCATAATGGTTATAGCATCACCAACAATTTCAAGGAGAAATTATAAGTACTAGTGTAGGAGTTGCCATTTGGGGAGAATATTGGGGAATAGATATGATCAAATTATATATGTATGAAGATGCCACAGTGAAGCCCACTGAACTGTACAGTAAATAATACACTAATAAGATATTTCAGAGTATGTTGTAAAAAGGAATACTATGCGTTTTTTTCCCCCTTGCCTTTTGGGAGAACTGCTACTAAGCAACAACACATGTAAAGTAATAAGGGAGCAGCAAGAGAACTGGGTAATTCATAAATATAACAACTTTACCATCAAGAATTTCTTATGAAGACAAATCTTTCTGTTTATTTGAATGTCCCCATTAAAACATAAAACTAGATTTTCCTAATATTTAGTATCTGTTTGGAAAGGCTGTCCTGAAGAGTGAAAATTTTAGGTTTTACCTAAAGATTCAGCAAAATAAACAGACAGAGATGAAGTAGAGGGTGAGGGAGAAGAGTTTCATCCTGAGGAAGTGGCGTGCCCAAACCCTGAAGGACAGAGTCTGATCTGTTCTAAGAATTGAAATGCCTGAAACAGAAAAAGCCAGTTCAGAATTCAAGACCTGGTCATGAGAGTAGTGAAAGTATTGAATAGATGTCATCAAAGCAACTGGTGAAGGAAATGAACCTCATCCACAAGGGAATTCTGTTCTTGTTAGAATTTTGTTGCCTGAAAGAGTCACTAAACTAATTACTGAAGTAAATGCACTTATCTGTTTATTAGGTAGAGTTATATAGGATTTACCAGCTTCCATGTGTATTGCTTACTGTACTTCAGTACTTCTCATTTACTTTTCCTTCTATATTGTTTCACATCAGCTTCAGGAAATATTTTGATGTGCTGAGATTTTTGCTGTTGAACAATCAGAGAAACGACAGAGAATCTGATCTTGATTTTTGGCTGAGAATTCTGTGTGGGTATGTGAAGTGCAGCTGCACTGTGGGTTTCTTGGCAGTTGAGGCAGTGCAGTTCTCTATAGCTCATCTTGAATAGAAAGAAACTGAAGTATAAAAGAGCTGTTTTGGATGTATTAAGATTCAGCAGAAGCACACAAGCCTGGCCCTTGAGCGCATACCTTCACTTACATGGCTAAATGGATTTAGCAACCTTGGGCTCACAGGCTTTATGATAAGAACACATGAAGAAGAGAGCACTAAAAACCAGGCAGACCTTTCTCTCAAGATAAAATTTTTGCTGACCACATAAAATCTTTAAATGATGTTTTTGGTAATTGTGGCTTACTCAAGTTTTATTTCTAAATAATACTTAATGAAAAAAACAGATTGTAAAGACCTAGCTTTGGGTGCAGATGTGAATTTAGAGTTTTCTGTAGTTTATCTTTCTCAAATCTATTTATACACAGATGGATTCACAGATCTGCTTTTATTGCTCATTTTCTTCACTCTTATCTCCTCTTGTGTGGTCTTTAAGGACTTATTTTTCAAAATCCTCAAGTACAGACAATATGGAATTTTTCATTTTTTCCAACACACCCTCATCCTCTCCTTTGGATAAATTCATTATTACCTTTATGCTCTCCAGGCAAACTCGAATTGCTTCTAATGTTTAGAGGCTTCTTTACATCTTTATTGTTGGCCGAGTGATACTGTTTCAGAGTAGTGTAGAGTCGGCCTCTGCCAGTCAGATCCAGCCTTATTTTTTATTCTGTTGGTCTCATTAACTTTTCAGTTTCTCATCTTCAAAGTGGAAAGAGTCATCATAGCACTCTCTAAGGTTTAAAAAAAAAACCTAAAAAATCGGTAAGGGCTTATTTCAGTAAGAATGTTCAGGGAAGCGAGTTAATTGGCTTGTACCCTCGTTTAGTCCCAGCCTCCTGTGCTCTGTTCATAGCTGGCTTCCCTGTTTCATGTGCCCAGACCCTAAGACGTCTGGGCAGCCCGTTAGCATCTCTCCCCACTCTGTTCTCCCCAAGCACCACACTTGTTACACTGACCACCATGAATTGTCCACACCTAAATCCATACTCGTTTCTGCTTCCCTCCACGGCACCCCTGTGGTAGTTTTCCATTACAGGGAGAAATGCAGTAAGTCAGCTTGCGAGACACAAGTCTGTTTTGGCTCATGGTTCAGTTCCAGTTGAAGATGAGGTGTACTCATTTCTTCTAGTAGCCCATAAGGGCAGCACATCATGGTGGGAGTATGTGGTGGAGTGAAGGCCTCCACCTAATGGCCAGGTGGTGTAAAACAGAAAGGAGAAGAGACTTGGCCCCCGTGGAGGGCACATCCTGAATGAGCTACCCTCCCAGGCAGCCCTGCTCCTGAACGCTCTGTCATCTCCCAGTGGCGCCAGGGGCTGGGCAGGTGGCATTCTAGACCCAAACTGTACCTCCTCTGTAGTTTTGGATTTCTTTTGGACTCCAGTCCCTGTCCCATTCATCAGTATATGTTATTAGTAGTGTCCCCAGAATATGCTCTAAATCTGGCCACTTCTCATCTTTTTCTCTATTATTATCATAGGTAAGATAATAACTTATTTTGCCTGGAAAGTTATATAAAGAATGGTCTCTTGTTTTTGTCTATCTCCTATACAGTTTATTCTTAAACAGTGGTAGTTTAGAAACAAATTATTTCCCTTATTCTTGTTGAAATTAGAAAACAAAATCCAGTTTTTTGAAAGTCTTTCATGACCTCCCTCTCTGACTTTCAGCCTCTGAAACACAACTCCTTTTTAATTTTTTTAAAAAATGTATTTAGTACAGGGTCTCACTATACAGATCAGACTCTCAATGATCCTCTTGTTTTCAGCCTCCCCAGTGCTGGGATTGCAGGCGTGCGCCTCCCCTCCCAGTCTGTCTCATTTGCTGTCTTTGCACACCCTGGGGGTGGGGCCTGCTCGGCATGCTGGAGATCAGGCCCTGGTCCCTGCATCTGCCTAAGCAGGTGCTTTAATCCGCTGAGTTATCCGGCCAGTCTTCATTAATTTCTGAAAGCTTTCATCCTAGCTTTCCCTTCTATTTGGACTTTTTTTTTCCTCTCAGATCTTCAGAATATGACCCTCTGAACTTCTAAGGTTATCTCCTCAAAGACTTAACCCTGGCATCTTTCTTTTCTTTTCCTCTTTTGTGGCGCTGGGAATCAAACCAGGGGCTTCATGTCTGCTAGATGAGCACCGTTTCACTGATTCATGTCGATCACTGCTGTGTGCCTCACGCTTAGACGGCAACCTGATGCTTAGAAGGTTTATCACAGCATTACATGGCTGGCTGGCTAGGTGAAGAATTGCCTAAGTATATGTCTGATAAGTTTTCAGCAACCAGGGGAATGATACAATATTTTGTTCTCCACTAATTTTGTAATGGTACTTATTTTAGAATTAGCCATAACAATATATGTAATGCTAATACTTATCCTAGTTGAATTTATGTATTTCTTCTGTTTTAGATTGCAGGCCTTTATATTTTTATATATCTTTATATGTTTTTAGCTTCTTATGTTCTGCTAAATACTATTTTAGTACTCACTACTGATTAAATTGAATTGAAAATTCAGTCTAATTTTTTTATGTCCTTTGAAATTATAGCATATGTATATGTTTGATTCTGAAAGCACTGTTTGAAATATATTTTCCTTTATAAAATCTCTTATAGTTCATAATTGGACTGTTGAGGATACCATTCAGTGGTTGATAGAATTTGTTGAACTTCCCCAGTATGAAAAGAATTTTCGAGACAATAATGTCAGAGGAACAACACTTCCCAGGTAAGTCTTTGCTATGTATTTTTTCTGCTTGTGGAGATTTATACACTAGAAGTCATTTTTCACTGATAAATCCACAAGCTACTTTTGTAGCTGAGGGCACAAGAGAAATATAAATACATACATTCTTTAATCTCTTTAATGTATGCATTTTCAAGTTTTACTCAATTTTTCTTGTTTACATATCCAGGCCCCTTAAAAACTTCTTTCCAAGCAAAAACAAGTTTTAGATTTATAAGTTGGGTCAACTGTATCATCGTTAGGTAATATAAAAGGTTCAACCTTTGACAGCCTGGTAGAGCTAAGAAAAAGTAACTGAGAAAAACTAACTCATTTAACACAGATGCATTTCCAGGAAGACACTTATTTTAATGGGTTAATGAATAAATCTTTCTTAATTGCTACTTATTAATGACACCAGTTAGAGTGGCTGTCAGTTATATTTTAATTTAAAAAAAATTTGTAAATGGAATATTAGCAATGCCTTAAAATATGTTACATAGGAATATTTTATATTTTTTAAGCCTTATTGAAATGAACTAAAAAAAAAAAAAAAAGCAACTCAAGTCAGAAACAAGTGTTTTCCTAAGGTGCAGTTTAAACCTCCTAAATCCAGGATATTCTTTTATCTTTTTGCTATCTGGAACCCAGTGTTAGTTTTCTAAATTATATATTTTAAATTTGCATTAGTTAACATGGCAATCTTTAAAGATTTCAGTGTTAAAATTTGCAATGATTTTACCAGAGTCATTTAGAAGATTGCTTCTTGTGTTCTGCTTCTCCTTGACTTGTTTTGTACATCAAACAAGACTCTAAACTGGGCGCAGTGATACATTTTAATAGCCCTAAGTGCTTGGGAAGCTGAGGTAGGAGAATTTCAACATCAAAATTAGCTTGTCTCAAAGTACAAAGATAAATGGCTGGGCAGCTCAGGGGGAAAGCCTCCTGGATGTGATCTCCAGTATGAACGAGAAAGGATTCCAGTTAGCTGTTGCAATGCACTTGTCACACGTGATGATATTTGTGCATTGTGTCTATAATAAACTTGCTTACTTACCTAATTGAATAAGCAGTTTTTGTTGCTTTGAAATTTGTATTTTGATTCAATGCTAAAATTATCAAATTTTTAAAACTATGTTCTCAAAATATTTCTAGTTTATTACATATATGACTACAAATGATGTTAAGTGTGGGGGCTACAAGATAATTCAGCAAATACTGTACTAAGTATCTTTTATATTCATAGTTCAACTAAGTGCTATAAAGAAGATAAAAATTCTTATTTTTATTTTTTTAAATTTCTATTTTTAAACAAAACAAGTATCTAAATTAAAATAGGCTAGAGTATTAAAAGGAAGTTAACAAGTTTTTGACTTATATATGCTACTCTGATATGAGCAATTCATATTTTTCTAATGTTATCTTTTGGGAACTTTGTTTATATAACAACATGAAGTAAAACAGACTAACCCATTTTGTTAATAAATGTTACAGCCACATTTTGGGGGGTCTGAATAAAGATTATCAAAGATGCGTCAGATTCTGGTAGCATTATGGAGACAACATCGTGTTTTAAAAAAAATCAGTTTTAAAAAAGTTAGAGATGTTACCATGAAAAAAATGTTATAAATGTAGATTAGTTTTCAGGTCAGCCTATTAGAGAACCCTTTGGATGAAAGAAGGGAAACCCCGTTTTTTTTTTTCAAGTTTGCTTTATATGGTAGTGACAATTAGACAAATCCATGAAAAAAGCCAGGATCAGTTAATGTAAATCACTGTGTAAGTAACAACTTTTATGTCGATGCCAGAGCTGTTTATGTATAAGGAATGTATTAAAAAATATGTCTGGAGAGTTGGCCTACAACAGTACATGACAGGTGGAGCATCCCTAATCTGAAAATCCAGAGTGTAAAGTCCTCTGTAATCTGGAACTTTTTGAACACCAGTATGAGATGACAAATGGGAAATTCCTTACCCCCTCATGTGATGAGTGACAGTCAGAATGCAGGTGCTCTAACAGTGCTACATAAAGCTACTCCGAGGCTGTGTGTATAAGGTGTGTATGAGGCATCCATGAATTCTGTGTTTTGACTTGGGTTCTGTGTGTTTATGGATATGCTTATATTTCCAGAACACCCCCCCCCCAAAAGAAAAAAACTGGAAATCTAAAACTTTTCAGGTCTTTGGTACTTTAAATCCTTTCTGTGACACGGAAACACTG
Source organism: Octodon degus (assembly GCF_000260255.1). Classification (NCBI taxonomy): domain Eukaryota; kingdom Metazoa; phylum Chordata; class Mammalia; order Rodentia; family Octodontidae; genus Octodon; species Octodon degus. Next base: position 10,626,189 of record NW_004524582.1, on the reverse strand, counting down.
TTTCTCTGCTGTAGACAACCCAATTTAAATTTGTTCTATGTTAGCTATAATAATTGTCTTGGGGCTTTTATATATTTCCTGTATTCTGTAATTCTTACTTTTAAAATTAGTACATGTTTGCAATCCATGATGATTACATTTCATCATGGGGAGTTGGTAAATGCGTAAAACATATCTTAGAAGTCCACAGTGAGGCTCTTTTTACCCAGTGTACGCGTCCTCATTCCTTTCCAACCTGTGTGGCCTTCCTGACACTCTCACCAGTTCAAATTGAATCGTTACTACTGTGGAGGTCATATAGAATCTTGCATAAAATTCTGTGTTACAGGTTTTTTTTTTTAATTGTATCTCATTTTCTTTCTTAAGTTTAGTTCATTGATAGTATTGCTATGTATTCATTTATTTATGCATTCATCCACACATTCATTAAGCTTTTATATAATGACTCGCCAACCTTTTGTTTTTGCCAAATAGCATTTTTGGCTTTTTGAGTCCAGAGGTGGGAGATAGTTTTTGTCTTCAAGCAATTGAATAAAATGTTGCATTTGAGGTATTGTGGGTACCTCTGTTCAAGAGCTGAATTCATTCCACGATTGTGGAGAAGATGGCCACAGTTGTGTTGGCAGCCTGATGCACTATTTGCAAGCAAACCAAGATTTTGCCAGGTGCTTCTGCTTTCTATCAGATTGTTCACAATAGAAGCATCTATGAACCAAGTACCACCTGTATAAAGAAAAGTACCTGTGAAAACATGAAGGAGGGCATTTGGAGAAGAAGTTAGAGTTTTGTAATTTTTTTTCTATGCTCAAAGGTCCTGATATCTTCCTAAATAAAATGTAGTGCTTCAGAGTAGTCTTTAGGTTCATACATATTCAAGTTTGAAGGTTGCACATACTAAGTGTGTAACTTTGGGTAAGTTACTCAGTCTCCACAAATATTCTCATTTGTAGAGATTCTGTGTACATCATAGAGTTTTCTTGAGAAAAATTAAGACATTGCTATTGATTTGTTTTAAATTTTATTACATTTAATATTATTAGATTTCATGGGATAAGCTGTTTAGTGGCATTGCATTGGATTGCTAAGAAATCTTTGTTGAGTACTTCTAGGCTGCTTGGATTTTCAGTTCCAAACTAAGTGATTTTATTTTATTCTCACCTGTGTCTTTTGGCATTCTACATTCTTCATTTCTAATAATATATGTCAATAATGTATATGATGCAAACCCAACTTCTCTCTACTTAAGAATTCAAGTACTTTGTTGAATCGTTAAGCAGGTTAAACCTTAAAATATAATTTAGAATACTTTTTTATTTTTTAAGATTTTTTTTAAAAGGTGGTGTGATTTAAATTGAGAACTATGTTTAAGGATGTTGTATCTAATTTTGTGAAATAGTAGTGAAATGCCAGTTAATAGTTATATTGTATTTTCAAATTTATGGATTTCTAAATTGTAGTAAGTTATAGCAGAAAGTAACCATAGAAACAATAACTTATTAATATACTAAGGAAATAATTAACATATAGTAGTCTTGTGGCTAAGTTTGCATTGAAAAGTGACAGCATTAATTTATATAGAATAACTCTTAATAATCATCACTAATATATAAAGCATTGAATGTATTATCCATATATTTAAACTAATGCACTATAAATACTTTTGTTTAACGTGTATATTTTTTAAATGAACAGGATAGCAGTGCATGATACTTCGTTTATGATCTCCCAGTTGAAAATCAGCGACCGGAGCCACAGACAAAAACTCCAGCTCAAGGCACTAGATGTGGTTCTGTTTGGTCCTCCGACACGTTAGTATCCTCTCTCAGTTGGGATAAGATGTAGATACATAGTTTGATCATATTTTTATTATTTAGGGAAGGAAAAAATAAGAAAATTAATAGACCAGTAAGAAATATCATCTGCTATGAAAGAAATGTAATTCTGAAAAGTTATTAGGATGAAATTTTCTGCCATTGAAATATGAAATGTGCATTTTTGATGGCTAATGCAAAACATTGTAAAAATTATGATTAAATGATTTAGAATTTATAGATTTAAAACTTTGGATCTTTATAACAATTTTATTGTTGATGTTACAGCTGGATAGTCATAGAAGAACTCCGATGGCAGGAAATAGTAGATTATAGTAATTAGTCTTCCAAAGTATGACTTTTTAAAGCTATGTACAGAAAACAAAAACTCATTTGAAGATTTCAAAAGTAACAAGACTTCTCTGGCAGGGGCATAAAATAGACAATATTATTAGATTTTTGAAGAGGAATATTTAAGAAAGAATTATGTCATATCAGTAAAGAAAGTAAACTGTATACTTCTTTACTCTGATAAGGATGACCTTTTCCCAGAAGAAAAGTTGGATGGGTTTATTTCATTAATTTCAAATTTCAGATAGAAAAGTACTTGAAAAGAATATACTTTAGAGGAATTGCATTTTGCTTTTTAGTAGTGAAAAAGGAATTCAAAATTAATATTAGAAAAATGGCTTTAGAGGAAGGATAAATTAGAAAACTTTTGTTTACTTGAATTCTTGGAATTAGAAGACTTGCATGGGATGCTGGTAGTCTTGAAGATGGCCATTCTATAAAACGTCCAGTAGTTGAGTGGATTCCATGACTTTTCTGGTGGGCTTTTTTGTTTGTTGGTTGTTGGCTCAGGCTAAAAGAGCAGCTTTTTTCATCCAGCTGATGAAACAGCTGGAACTTTCTCTTGTACAGGTTGGTGGAAGTACACTGTTGGTGAAAATTACAACCCTAGGAAGAGACTGCTGAAATGCCAGACGTTCCACAGATACTATTCTCTTACTAACCTTTTCTTTGTCCTACATTTCAGACTCACAGTATTGAAGTTTTATCTTCTGTGAGATTCGGTCTAGTTGTTTTCAAGTCAATGATTGGTGATAATAGGCATTAAGTAATAGAATTTGTGTGCTGTTTGGTCAGGAATTTTTATATTTGCTTTATTAACTTGAAAGCAAACCATTTTCTGAGCCAGAGAATATTGTGTTATCACGTCATTTGGAAACAAACTGCTCTCAAAGAATGTTGTAAACAAATATTTTAATAAGCAATCCAGTTAAAAAGTTAATGATGCATTGCCTTTTAATGTTTGTATTAGAATTATTATTTGAGTGAATGAGTACCATAGTCAGAACTTCGCTCATTCTAGATTCATAAACTGGGATTGTCAGATGACTAGAAATGCATTTTTTTCCCCATTTGTATATTTGTACAGGGTCTCACTATGCTGATCAGACTCGTAATGGTCTTCCTGTTCAGTCTCCCCGGTGGTGGGATTACAGGCGTGCACCATCATGCCTGGACTGTGTCAGTGGCTCAGTGCACCTCACGGCCGGCATGGCACCTGGGGCCAGGGATTGAAAGCAGACACTTTGGCCACTGAGCTATCTCGCCAGCCCTAGAAATACATTTTAAGGGAATGTTCACTGAAATCTTTTCTAATATGTGGTGCTTATTATAGAGTTTGGAACCTGACTGTCTAGTTATTGTTATTTTTGGTGATTATGTTTCAGCCGCAGAGAACAGGGATCTTGGTTAATGCAGAGGCTGAACAGAACCTCTTAAGTCAGAGGTAGAACAAATTCTTCTGAGACCATAGCCCTTGGGAATGCGCCTTTTCCATTAGATGGCAGGATATACAATCGAAATACAGATCACTAAGGGGCCCTTGCACAGACCTTACAAAGTACCAGTCTGTGCAAACATAGACCAGCCTTAGACTTGTTTGCATAGAACATTGGCCATCTGTAGAGCACTTCATCTAACTTAACATAGAGTCTTCCTGCCTGGGGTCTGGGCATAAAGGCAGTTTTCCATTGTAAACTATGTATGTCTCTCAGGAACATTGAAATAATACATTATATTGTGCTAATTATCATTTTGTTGTCTCCCTTCCAGAGAGCCTTGAACATTAGTGTATACTGTCAATGCTAAATTTTAAAAATTTATTAGAAAAGTGGTGCATGTGTGTGTGTGTGTATGTGTGTGTATGTGTGTGTGTCACTGAAGATAGTAGCATCTAATGCCTTTATCTTTAAATGCAGTGGTGGAGCTGCCATCTCCCATGATATCATTACATGGAGAAAGTGCTTTTGTGTGAAATGCTGGGTTTCCACTTTGGATTGTAGTGATAGGTGTCTCATTTGAATAAAGGAAAGGCACTGAATCCCTTTACCCTCAGAAGCACATTCTAGCAGCATCTGCTTTGAATGCTGTTGATTTTTATTTTTCTTATGTATTTGGTACAGCATCTCACTAGGTTGCTCAGACTCCTAGTGATCCTCCTGTTTTCAGCCTCCCCAGTAGTGTGATTACAGGCATGGGCCACCACACCCAGACTCAGTGGATGGCTCAGCATGCCCAGTGGCAGGGCCATCGCAGCATGTAGTACCAGGGATCAAACTCCAGTCCCTGGGCTTGCCTATGCAGGTGCTTAGTCCACTGAGCTATCTCTGTGGCCCATTGTTGCTTTTTAAATAATGACTTTATTTACTACTTTCCTACCTGCTGGGGCATAGTGTGTCCATATGTTTTTATTTCTCCTGTTCTATAGGTTTAGGATGTGAGTTAGTGCTAGTAAGAAGACTGGTTATTTGAAAGAATTTTTAAAACATTAGTGTTTGTGCAAGGGAAGATCTCTAGCAGTTTTGGTTTTAAATATCTATTATGAAAAGAATTGTCTGTATATTAAAGTTCTGTTGGGTTCAAAGGTTAACTCTTAGTTATTCTCTTCATAGGCCCACCTCATAACTGGATGAAGGATTTTATTCTCACAGTTTCTATAGTAATTGGTGTTGGAGGGTGCTGGTTTGCATATACGCAAAATAAGTCATCTAAAGAACATGTTGCAAAAATGATGAAAGACTTGGAGAGTTTACAAACTGCAGAGCAAAGTCTGCTGGACTTGCAGGAGAGGTAAGTTAAGTCATAACATGTTATGTACACAGGAAGTGCAGTCTGTGGAAATGCAGTATGAGCATGTGTGTCAGCTCATGTGTAGGTTGGTACGTACATTAGTGTATGTCTATTTCATTCCATATTTTTAAGAAAATATAGCATTGTTATAGCTATGGATTTATTATGAATGGTATTTGAGGCAAAGTGGGTAGAAGAACAGTGTAAATCAGATATAGGTGGAAGGATATGTATGGTGAAATTTTATTTTTTAACTTGATTTAAATCTTAAAACCTCTTTGCAAATTTTTTCTCCCATATCTGTGTCTTGGGCTCCAAATAACCAAATAAATATAGAGTAGATTGCCAGATATTTTTATTAGCCAAATTTAAAATTAAGAAAAAAAAGTGCTGTGAATTCTGGTTAAGATTGGTATCAGATTACTTGACAGTATTTTTTTCTTTCATTAAAAAATGAAATTTTGGAAACTTTCTGAGGAATTTTTATTATTCTTGAAGGCTTGAAAAAGCACAAGAAGAAAACAGAAATGTTGCTGTGGAAAAGCAAAATCTAGAGCGCAAAATGATGGATGAAATCAACTATGCAAAGGAGGAGGCTTGCCGGCTGAGAGAGCTGAGGGAGGGGGCAGAGTGCGAACTGAGTAGACGGCAGTATGCAGAGCAGGAGTTGGAGCAGGTATGCCCATTTGTTCTTTGTTTTTAAAGTATTTTGTAATTTTAAAGAGTATTTGTTAGATTGTTTGTGTTGCCTGTGCAAGGAGCCAGATGATGTTTTGTGTATCCATTGCAAAGTCAGTTTGATTACATTGTATACTATTCCTCAGTTACTAAGAGAATTATTTTTCATAGTGTTAGCATTAATCAAAATCTATATATTAAAACAAAATTGTAACTGATGATAAACTTAACATTGTAGTCATTCTTTTGTTTTCATGTATTTAGTGCAGGTTTCACTACACAGATCAGACTCATAGTGATCCTTCTGTTTTCAGCCTCCCAAGTGCTGGTTACAGGCATGCGCTACCATGCCCAGTCTCAGTTGCCATCTCAGCGCACCCTGGGGCTGGGGCTGGCACAGCACACTGGGAATCAAATCACTGTCTCTGCACCTTCCTAAGCACCCACTTTAGTCTGCTGAGCTATCTGGCCAGCCCTCCATAGTCATTCTTTTATAAAAATTTTTTTATACCCTTGTTCATATCTTGAGTCAATTTAAAAGGATGAACTGCTTCTAGGGAAGGGATACAAAACCATTTTAGTGAGTGTATATAAGGTGTTTATGGAACATGTATAATGTTTTTTTGACTTCAGGTACATAGTCAAATAAAGTATATCTCATTTTGAACTCTACAAAGGTAAAAGTCCTCAATTATACATCCATTTGAATCCTATTAAATTATTTTAAAAGATACTGTATTAGAAGATACTATAAAAGATACTGTTTTGAAGCTATCTGGATGATGTGTCCTTCCTTTCTCATATCTTTTTCATTTTTCAGTTACTCAAAATAGAGTGTAGGCATTAAGCTGTTGCACAGCCTTCTGGAGAAAGGGGGTCCTAGGAGAATTATGTGCATGTGTATTAGTTTCCTGTTCCTGCTGTAAAAAAAAAAAAAAAATGCCACACACTTGGTGGCCTAAAACAACACACATTCACTAACTTAATGTTCTGGATGTCAGAATCTAAATGGCGCACGCAGGGCTGGAACCTGCGGGCTGTAGGAGATCTGCTTTCCTGCCTTTTCCTCTTGCGGAGGCTGCCCAAGCTTCTTGGCTCATGGCCCCTCCCTCCGGTTCCTAATGATGCTACTCAGACTTTGGTTTCCCATCGTCTTTTGATTTTGATGCTTTCTTTACTGATAAAGTGGGGAGCAAATTGAGGTTTGGAAGACTTGCTCAGAATTTGAGTTAATTGTAAAGTAGGTTAAGACAGATTTTCCTGTGCTTGCTTCAGCAGCACATATACTAAAAAAGACATAGATTTCTGCTTCTCACTTTATTTTATGCATCGTTGCATTCTCAACTGATTATTAAATAAGAAATATGTGATGAGTGAGTGTTAATTTAATTATGGAAAAATGTGCACTATGCATTGCTGTTACCCTCCAGATTGTGTTTTTTGGAGTGTTTAATCTGACAACTCAAACCTTTCTATTTGACCCCTTTTTTTTTCTTTCTTTTTTGGTGATACCAGGGATCAAACTCAGGACCTTGTGCATGCCAGGCAAGCACTTATTCAACTGAGCTATCTCCCCAGCCCTCTGTTTGACACTTTAAACTGAACTTTTACTCATGCCAGAGTTCTGTGTTTTGTTTCTTTTTGTTTTTGGGTATCTCTTCCTTGTAAGGAACATATTCTCTTAAATTGACTCTCAGACATATTTTGCAGTCAAGTCTCATTTACCTGGCAGGCCTTATCTGTACAGAATGTGTTTAACAATCAGGGAAATGGAAAGGCCTAGCTAAAATTATATGGTATATGCAAATTTAGATATTTGCCTTTTGGGCTCTTGTGACAGTTCCCTGCCTGACCCCATTGATATGTCTAACTTGATTTTTTTCTCAGGACTATTAAAGCTTAGCTGTTTCTTTGGCCATTCCAGATAAAGCACAAATCAGAAAGAATGACAGAAGTATTTTACAGGTGTCTGTTTCATAGTGGGGGAGACAACAAAATATTTTTTTTTAAATAGAATCTAAGAACGACGAACATTCTAACCTGAAGTTTTGGCATAGACAGCTTGTCTACGTCAGTCAGGCCTGACGTAACCAGGATATGGTGTGCCAATCTGAGCGTAATGAGCCGAGTGAGATTTTGAAACTCTAAGAGGTGGTTTAAAAGGGGGAAAATGGATATTTTAAAAAGAACTCTATACAGCGTGTTTATATTAATGGAAGACAATTTTCTGAGTGATTAATGTCTGCAGGAGTATATAAATGCATTGCCATGTTTGCTTTTTATTTTAATCCCTGAAAGACTTAGGTATCTACACACAAAGGATGGAGAAGTTGAATAACTTAGATTACATGACAAAGATAAAATTGTTTTAAAATTCATCTTCCAAAGCCTATTTTACCCATAATGCTGTTAAAAGCTTTATTTTTTTATTTTAAAGAGAAAGGAAAATGAAGGCCATGATACAGAATTTCAGACAAGATAATAGGAAATTAATAATGGTTATTAAATTGCATATTGTTACCTTCAAAGTAGTTGCTCATATTAAAAGGTATAGGCATGCAAAACCGAACAAACTATATAAGCACAGACTGTCCCTTTCAGTGAACTAATAAGAATTGGTAGTATAATTTTCTTGGCTATATATATGTGTGTGTATGTATAAATTTTTTTTTCTTCCCCATCCCAGTTGTTCTTTCATTTTGAGCAGTTTCTTTCCCTTTGACAGTATCTATTACATATTTTGGATCTTTTTGACTCTTTTTCTTACACTACAGAGACAATAAGAAGTTTAACTTTCAAATTAATTTACATATAACATCACGTAGCCTATTTCATGTAGTTTGAACTCTTACAATATTTTTTTCTGGGAGATAATTATAAATAGGTAGCAAAATTAGGTAGCAAAAGCTGTGTATTTCATATGGTATTATTCTCCCTGAAATGAAGAGTTTTAGATGACTAAAGGAACCACTTTGTATTTTGTATGATTTAGATATAAGGGGTGATCAGAATATATGATGAATATTTTAAATTTTAAAAATTGAGGTGTGGTAAAAGAAACATTGCCATCGAAGCCCCTCAGAATGCTCCCCCTCTCTTCAAACACACTTATTCCATTGCTTTTGTCGCCATTGGAAGCAGTTTTGGAAGTACTCTTTTGTGAGTGTCTTTACAGGGTACGATCGAAGCTATGAATGTTGTTCTCAAGTTCCTGAATGGAAAGGCAGGCTCCTGAAAGCATTATGGTGTGTCCTCATCCACCTTGTTCACCGGATCTGACCCTGTGCAACTTCTGGCTTTTCTCCAAAGTCAAATGACCATAAAAGATAACGTTCTTTATCAATTCAGAATATGTCACAGCAGGACAACTAAAGGCACTTACAAAGCGGGACTTGTAGAACTGCTTCAGAAACTGAGGGGAAGGGAGGAGCATTTTGAGGGAGATCAATGACAGTGTGTCTTTTATAGTAATAAATGTTTAAAATTTTATTTTTTGAACGTACCCTTTATGGTTTTCACATCTGTTACTTTGTATTTTTAAAAAGTCTCAAGAAGCTATCCTTATTGTCAAATAAGTAATAATACCCCTGTTCTAAAGGGTACAGTAAGACTTAGTAGAAGGAATGGAATTGCTGCTGCAATTTTAGAGGTAGTAAATAGTGGAACTGAGCCTAGAAGCCAGGGATTCAGTATTTAGGCTGTTTCTGTCTGTGACATGTTGTAACCTATTGCTGCTTTATTCTTAATGTACAAAATTATGTAAGTATGTTTTTACATACTATTTCATCCTTTGTAGAAATCATTAACTATTCAGTGTTGTTTAGTCTGTTTACATAAATAATAGTGTAATTCAAACTGAGGGTTGAGATTTAGATCAGATTATAAAATTTATAAATAATGCTAGAGAAAACAGTTCAACAGTTGGCATTATTGAAAGGTCACAGAAGTTTAAAACAGTGTTTACCATTCAATCCAAACATTGTTCATCCTCAACTCATGCTAAAAATACAAGTTTTGTATTAAATTTATTACTGTTGTGTTTTTTTTTGGGGGGGAATGAATGAAGTAACTTTAAGGAAAATTTGTGTGATTTCATAGAGAATGACTTGAAAGAAGTGTGTTGAGGTTCTTTTTGTACTGCCTTGGAAATGGAAGTTATGTAGATTTAGTTTTCAATACTGTGAGTCGAAGGGTCCGATGACACCCTTCGTGGTGTTGCACAGCTGCACGGCCCAGGACCTGAGCTCAGAGTCTTCCTTCCTGGAGATTAGCACAGATGCCACATGGCTTACTAAGCCATCACATTAAGCACACATTGTCCCACACACATAATACATGCCAAGCTAGTGTGGCCTTGGATTCACTTTTGGTGACTTACCTCTACATTTTTAATGTTTCTTAATGTTTTACTGTTTCTTTTTAAAATGGTTTTGAATCATCTGCTTATTGTCCCATTGTGAATATTTTAAAAATTACAGTGTAATGGATTTTATTTTTTGCACAATCTTTTTTTTCTACAGTATCTGACAGCTGTTCTATTTCTTTATCAGAAGTTTGTATATTGTCCTCTTAGTTTATTCTGGTACACGATAAAGTTTATTTAAATAAGCCAGCTTTGTTCAGATCAAACATTTCTCTGCACTTTTAGTTCAGAAGTGAAGTCTTGGTTACCTTAGAACATTTGAGAGCAATTGATTTCTCTGCAGTGATGGAGTATCAGGAAACAGTATACTCCATAGGTCACTAGTTGCTGAAGGTCTTGGATTGCGTGTACATAACTTTGTACATCTATCTTGTGTCTTCACACATCTTTAGCTTGCACTTTTTGCTAGTTTTTAGATGTCACACCGAGAATATTCTCTTTTTGTGTTATTTTGGTAGTGAGGCTTTCCTTAAAGTATTTTTCCTTAACACTTATTACCAAACCAACCCACTGGGCATTTTAATTTTGCTGTTTTATTGGCTGGCTCCTTTAAAGGGCAGGTGGAACAAATACTACAGCCATCTATACTGAAAGGCATCCATAGTGTTTCAAGGAGATTGTTACCAAAAATCTCTTTTATCAAAATTTATGTTGATCTTTAAATGCTTGGTATCTACTTTGTAGTACATTAGGAAGCAGTGAATTAAGTAGAAGAAATGGTAAAAAGATAATGTAATAGGTAGATGAAACAGTGAAAAGTAACTTTATAAGGAAAATATATAAAAAATTAAAGAAGAAGCCTAATTTTTTTTTAACAAAATGTTTAGTTAGGAGCTGCAGTAGGACCTTTTGAGAAATTTAGAAGGAGTAGTTGAATAGGTTTCTTACCTGACTTGGGATAGTTGTTTATATTCTACTTCAAATAGAAAATGCATTATGGAAAAGTGTGATCAGCTCGAAGTTGTATGCACCCCTCCTTTTTGTTCTCAGTAAGCTGTGTACTATAAAATACAAAAACTTAATATTGCAAATTCTCCTTATTACCCTCTCTGGCTTTCCATCTATTCTCTATGAGTTTAAGATACACTTACAACTTCAGCCTTAGTGTTAATGTGAGAAATACAATGTAATTAGATTTTGTGATTTAAAAAGAAGTTGGCAAAGAACATAAAGTTGCTTTTTCTTTTAATTTTGGAACTAAAAAAATATTTTAATCCTTCTTGTGCCATGCTTTCCTTCCTCCAGGTTCGAATGGCTCTTAAAAAGGCTGAAAAAGAATTTGACCTGAGAAGCAGCTGGTCTGTTCCAGATGCCCTTCAGAAGTGGCTTCAGCTGACACATGAAGTGGAAGTGCAGTACTACAATATTAAAAGACAAAATGCTGAAACACAGTTGGCCATTGCTAAGGATGAGGTACTTGCTTTCATTTCAAAATTCATCACATTTCTTTCTTAGGCTGTGTTTTTAAAAGGAGTAGTCAACTGAAATAGAAAAATCTAAATAAAATTTTGTTACTGAATATTTTCTTGAATTAGAATTTATTATGTAAATTGACTCAACTAATTATAGATTTTAGAGTTATCATATTCAAAGAAGTACGTAGCTTTCCGAATAACCATAGTGTCCTTTAGAAATTATCACTAGTATCATTAGTGTAAATATTTATGTGGAGCTTTTGTCCTCTAGGTTGCTGCTTCGTATCTCATCCAGGTAAGTAGTTGCTAGAAATTAATATTTGCTATTTATTAAATTGTGTGGAATAAAAGTAAGTCTTTATAAGAAAAAAGAGAAAGATGCTCATTTCACTTACTAACCCTTCATTGCAGTAGGATACTGTTAATATTTTTCTACTAGTTGTAAAGAAGATTTTGGACTTTTTCATCCAGAAAGAAAAATTCTTCAAACAAAGTCTTGAGTTCTGTTGATTGTGTTGGGAAAGCATAATGTCTCATCTGTTTATTTTTCCTTTTTTGTTGTTGTTTAGAAATCAGGATTGTATCTTGGCTAATAATACTGTATTGGTTTTATGATAGTTAATTTATTTTGTAACTGATCATAAATTTTACTAGTATATATGTGTGTGTTGTTTCAAGCCCAGCCTTATTTTCTTCCCTTGGGTTTCTAGGCAGAAAAAATTAAAAAGAAGAGAAGCACAGTCTTTGGCACCCTGCATGTTGCACACAGCTCCTCCCTAGATGAGGTCGATCACAAAATTCTGGAAGCAAAGTAAGAATGCCATTTTCACCGTTTCTTTGCTATTCTATTGAAATGAACAGTAGCAGATGTTTTATGTTTATCATTGTATATTTCACAATTATACAATTTAGATGCATTCTGAAATTGGGTCATTCCTTCTTGAAATGAGTTGCTGTAGTCTTCATGTAATTGCCCCCCCCCCTTTTCAGTGCGGTATTAAAAATTGTAATGCAGTTAGTAATTGCTATATTGACTTTTCAGGAAAGCTCTCTCCGAATTGACGACTTGCTTACGAGAACGGCTTTTTCGCTGGCAGCAGATTGAGAAGATCTGTGGCTTTCAGATAGCCCATAACTCAGGACTGCCCAGCCTGACCTCTTCCCTTTATTCTGATCACAGCTGGGTGGTGATGCCCAGAGTTTCCATTCCACCCTATCCTATTGCTGGAGGAGTCGATGACTTAGATGAAGATACCCCTCCAATAGTGTCACAGTTTCCTGGTAAGTGCTGAGCTCAATGAAATGTTGGCATGGGCTTTGAGATAGCTTGCTATCATGTCCTTTGAAATCCATGGTGAAATCTTTGTTCATTCATTTTCCTTTTTGTTGTTACTAATTTATGTGCTTACTATTTGAGAATGCTCTGTGAGGCACACACATGGATATATAATATACTTATATATAAAAATTCACTGTTAAGCAATATGAATGCTTGATTTGTGTAACTGATCATAAGCAAGTGTTATACTCATTATATTAAGTATCGACTATATGGCTTTGTTTTTAGAACATTGCTTAGAGTTGAAGTGAGGGAGTTACATTAAAAACACAATTGACAATAAAGATAGTATATTACAAATGCCAGATTTTTGTATTACAAACTGCTAAGTTTTCAGGGAAAACATCCTTTCAAATGGTAGCTTGATCTGTAGTTAGAATAAAAATTAAGAGAACATTGTGGGTTCCTTAATCCTAGGTCAGCTACTAATCCACTATTTACTTTGAGTAAGTCTGATTTTTTTTTTTAATTGAGTTGTCATGTTAGTATTTTGTTTTGCTTTTTGAATTTTGACCTTTTGTTGAGTCACCCTGCTGTGTTTAACTCATAAAGTACTGAAACATGCCTGTAGCAAAATTAAAGTGTTTTTAAAGGCTTACAGTCTCTTATTGCTAGAGAGTAAAACTCCTCTCAAAGATTTTTTTGACAAAATACAGTTTTTAATAATTTCTGAGTTGTGGTCTGTGCTTTGAACTATTTACATTGTGAGAATACATTTCAGCAGGAAGGAAAATTTAGATATTTTAACTCTTGACTTTAAGCAAAGTTACAGAGTTACTGAATTTACAGTGTTTTTTTTGCTATTAAAGTCATTTGATGGGGGCCGGGGAAATGGCTCCATGGAATAAGTGCTTCCCTGACAAGCGCAAGGGCCAGAGTTCAATTCCCAGTTCCGCCCTCCCCCAAAATAAATAAAAAATAAAATTGTTTGAGAAGCTGTGCTTATTATTGCTTGCCTGATGATTTTTTTTTCTGATATTTGTGACATTTTAAAAACAGCATAGATCAAAAAGGTTCTGAAGATTGGAGAACAGAATTTAATTCTTGCTTGGTTGACAACTTACATAGAAGTTTTGATTTTTAAATCATATATGGATATAAAAATATGAACATTTTTCAAACTGAATTTTTCTAGCCAGTTGCTACAGTTTCCTTGAAATTAGTGTGATGAATGATCAAAATTTTATAAATTCCTTACAAAAAAGCCCTTAATTTGAAAATTAGTTCTCAGCCAGTGACTACATGCCTTGTTATTTCTGTGGGTTAAAGGCCCAGTTACAATGCTGAGAAAGTGAGGAGGCAGCAAACTCTTAAAAGCAGTGGAGAGTGGGAGGATTTGCGAAGGGAAAGAAGCGTGTGACCCTGTTCTCCTCTCCCTTCCTTCATGCTCAAAGGCAGAGACAGTTGCAAATTTATATCTAGAGCCAAGGCAGCTGTGCAGTCGGAATAGTGTGGCTGTGTTTTTATTTGAATTATGCGCCCTTAACATTGTCAGGTATAACACTGATTTATCTGTTTGAAAGTTAAAGCTTTCTTAAAGTTGCAATTTCCCCCTTAAAATCCATAATTATTCGGTCTAGAATTGTGCTTGAATAAGCATTCCACAGATTAATTCATTTCTTTTGTTTGCCTTTTAATTTAAAAAGTTTTTAAAAATCATTTATTTATTTACTTATTTGGTACCGGTTCTTGCTCCCCAGCTCAGACTTGCAGTGATCCTCCAGTTTTAGCCTCCCCAGTGCTGGGATTACAGGCGTGGCCGGCCCAGCATGTGGTATCGGGTTGTACCCTGGGTCCTTGTGCTCGGCAGGCAGGCAGGCAGGCGTGTGGAATGCTGAGCTGTCTCCACAGCCCCTGCCTTTTAATTAAAGACACTCTTTCTAGAGGGAGGGATGGTAAAAATCCATGTCTGTTGAAACACACTACATGTGAACAATTGCCCTGAGTTTTAATTAATTTGAATTTTTAATTATGAAGAGTACAAGATTTAGTTTGAAAGGTAGTATGCTGTTTTAGCAGTGCTGTAATCAGCTGTGTGGTCAGTCTCAAGACAGCGCTGGTGCCACGTGCGGCAGCGTGAGCGCTCTGCCTCCACCCAGCGGCATCAGAGTGGTACTCCATTCTGCCGGCTTGTGAAAGCCTCTTGGACAGACCTGGTGAACCCGAAGCCGCTGGCAGCGGGACCAGATCCCGCTGCTGTGGTTTTGTTTTGTTTTTCAAAAACCACCAGCATGTATGTGTTTTATGTTGGAAATAATGACAAAGAAACCTGCTTGTGGTATGTTAAGACCAAGCTAAAAGTTTCTGTAAGATTCTGTATATAGAATATACATTCCTCATTATGTTTAATTAAATGTGAAGAAAAATCAGGAAAAATTTTGTCAGCTTTGTGTAGGTAGTGGAATGGAAGATAATTTTTGCTGATTTCTAGTTTTTATTATCTACTAAATGGTTTTATAATGAAATATATAGCAGTTTATTTAAAATTTCTTGTAAAGCTCTTCATGTG
Organism: Octodon degus; assembly: GCF_000260255.1. NCBI lineage: Eukaryota > Metazoa > Chordata > Mammalia > Rodentia > Octodontidae > Octodon > Octodon degus. The sequence goes on along the minus strand of NW_004524582.1, from coordinate 10,610,876 downwards.
TACTTAAAGCTATTGAAAATATGACCATTCATCAAAAAGATGTCGTATTTTGACATTTGCCTTATTCCTTTTTCTCTGAAAGGAACCATTACATTTATAAATAATGTATCACTTTACTTTCCATTTTTGTAAAGTTGTTATTCTAAAGCCTATTGTAATATATACCGTGTAACCAAATTGTGGGTATAGTGTTTTAGCTCAGACGTGATTCAAAAATTTCTCATGTTTATGTACACATTAAATTAATCATGAGTTAATCACAGTTTACATACTCATTTATTGAAAAACCATAGATTATCCGTGTTCCAGTGAAAGTTTATTTTTCTAATTTTTTCCCTTATAACTAATATTGAAACAAACATTCTTATGAATATCTTTTTGGCATAACTCTTGAGAGTTTTTCTAAATGGACACCTAGAAATGGATTGCCAGCCAGCAGGAAGGCACCTCTTATGGCTCTTGCCAAGTGGCCCTCCGTGTGGCTCTATGAATTTACCCCCTCACTGTAGGAGTGGTGTTGTGCCAGGTATATATCCACACATCCTTGGAAGGATATGGTTAATTTGCTTTGCCACTTGAATGTGTGAAATAATACCTCCCTATTCCTGAAGTTTTCATTTCTTTGATGTCTGCTGAGGGTGAGTGTCATTTCATTTCTTGGTCTTTGTCATTCCACCTTCTCCTCTGAGCTTGCCATGGCAGATATTTTGTCCTAGGTCTTGGCCTTTTTAATGTCAAATTTTGTGATTCTGGCTTTTGCTTTTTATGGTTTTTTTTTTTTTTTTCAGCAGATACTGTAATAATTATTGTTCTCCCAAAGCATTTTAGCTTTCCCTTTAATCTCTTACTCCTTTACTCGGCCTAGAAATTCGTTTTGGTCATAGTGTAGTGTGAAGTTGGAGTAGAGGTCCATCTCTTGATGTGTGGGTGAACAATTGTCCCAGCCTTAGACCTGCTCCATCCTCGCCAATTTATAATTCGTCTTCTTTCCATCAATATATAAATGCTTCCAACCCTCTATTTAGTTCCTTTGGCTTTGCTCTGCTTCAATTACAGTTTATAGGAAGTACTGATACTTGATAAGACTAAATTTTCTCTTACTGTTGGTCAAAATTCTTACTGTTGACTAGCTATTTTTACAAGTTTTAAATCGGCATAAGAAATTCTATGTAAAGTTCCCCTGGGAGTTATTTTGGTTGGAAGGAGACTTTCTTTGAACTTGCTAATTTGAGGAGACTTGCTATTAAAAAATTCCACTTATTTAGATCCTTTTATGTCTTTAGATAAAGTTGATAATTTATTTTCTTTGAGAAGCTCTTGCATGTTTTTTTATTTATTTATTT
>NW_004524582.1:10526096-10602517 GCF_000260255.1 Octodon degus | reverse complement strand
AATTCCTACTCGGCGGGAGGGGTGGGGCAGGTAAGGTGGACGGTGGGGGGCGGCCCGAGGGGGTGGGAGAGGGTCCTGCCTATGCTGCGCCTGGGCTGGGACTGGTCCCGCTGGCGCAGGGTAGCAGGAAGCTCTCCACACACTCACCGGACCTGGGCTAGGACTGGGTCTGGGGGTTCCCGGAAGTCGGCAGCCATGTTTTTTTAAAAAAGATTAATCTCTGTAGGTATTCATGCTATCTTTCTTTAGAAATTGATGAAGTGAGTTGCCTGTTGGTGGTGAAATGTTGATTTTTGTATGGACAATGAGAAGCCTTTTTCTTTCCAGTCCTTACAGCTTTCCTCCACTTCCTTGCCACCCTTTGATTGTCTAAACTGCGACTCCAATTAAATAATTGACTGAAAGTGGCGGCTGCAGGCAACAGGATTACCATTTCTGGCTCTAAAAAGTATACTTAAGAGTATTTTACCATAGAGTATATGTTTTGGTAGTTTGCTTTTAAGTTTAGGAAATTCATTCCTATTTGCATTTTCCAAAAGCATGGTTTTCTTAAATCAGTGTATGTTAAATTTTGTCAAATTCTGTTTTGTACATAATTGAAGGCAATCACTTTTTCTTCATTCTGTTGATTTTTAGTGTTTAATAATTTTCATTAAGCATTGGTAAAGTATAATTGTCTCAATCTTTCTTGTTTTTGCATCTTTAATAATACATTTTATTAACAATAATTTTCCTTCCCAACATTGTCCTTGTTTGGCTTTTGATTCAGGAATACACTAAGACAGAAAATACTTCTTATTCTTCCACTACATTTTTTTCCCCACTTTTAGAGAGGTAATATAATGTACTTAACAGTTGAAATTGTGGAGCTGAGGAGATAGCTGGGCTGGGACGATAGCTCAGTAGAATAAGCGCATGCCTGGCAAGCACAGGGGCCTGAGTTTCAATCCCTGGTTCTGGAAAAAAAAAAAAAGTTGAAATTGTGGAATAAGACTGTGTATGCTTGGATCTGTAATTCACTGTGTTTTCAGTTTATAACCTTGTGGGAGATGCTGTCTGTGTGTCAGTTTTCTCTTCTGTCAGGTGTAGCTACCCTGTGGAGATACTTTAAAATTTAAATTGAATATACATTTAGAAAAGCCCTACCCTATCATAATCATGCAAAGAATGTTACAGAGTTCTTCTCTATACTATGAATAGTATAAATTCTTGTATACCTATGATTTGTGTTGTTTGTTCTTGAAAAAGTTTATGGGAAATACCTATAAATTGAACTTGATGTGAGTGTGTTTTTGTGCAAAGGAATAGGAGGCAGACTTTAAATCATTTATTCAGTTTTTTTTAATTGTTGAAAATTTTTGTTTTTTGAGTCTTTGTTGATAGCTGTTCTTACTGGAGTAAGATGGATCTTAGTATTGTTTTTATTTGAATTCTTCTAATAGCCAAAGATGCTGTAAGTTTTTCATGTACTTTGGCCATTTTTTTTTTCTTCTGAGAAGTATGTATTTATTTTAGTTGCCCAGTTTTTGATTGAGTCTTTGCTTTTGGGAGCCTAATTTCTTAAGTTCTTTATGTATTCTAAATATTAGTCCTCTGTTCAAGCAATAGTAGTAAATTGTTTTTTTCCTGTCTCTAAGATGTGTCTTCATTCTGTTGATTGTTTCTTTTGCTGTGCAGAAGCTTTTTAATTTTTTTTTTCTTTTTTTTTTTAATGCTGTTTGTTGTCTAGGCTTTCCTCATCTTGCTATCCTCCTGCTCCAGTATCCTGAGTGTTGAGGTTACAGGGATGTGCTACCAAGCCTGGCTTGATGTGCTTCTTGAATCTAAAGTTAAATGCCTATTATTATTTCTGAAAAATTATTAGTTGCTCTTCAAATTTTTTTTCTCTCTATGCTTTTGGGAGTGTCTGTTATATAGGTATATTCAGACTATTAGTAGCTTTCTTATACATTATGTATTAATTCATTTTGATGCTATTTTTGATGTTAACCTTTCCTTTTAGTGTTCTTAGCTTGCTGTGCTGCAATCAGAGAAGTTTCCTCGAATCTGTGTTCTGGATTATTAATTCCTTAGTTCTTTTTAATTTTAATGCATTTTTAAATTTTTAGCTTTCCTGATTATCTTTCATTTCTGTTAGTGCTCTTTGACTCATCAGATTTCTTTCTTTTCTCACATTAAAATGTATTATAGTTTAATGATTTAAAAATTATTTTTAAAGTTTTTATATTAATCCTATTATTTATTGTTCTTGGATGGTTATTATAGGATTTTTTAATGTTTTGGATAGTAACTGCCTTGTCTTTCCTCTTGTATAATTCTTGAGTTATTTTTAAAGGGATTTGTGTGTTTTCCCCCGTATGACATTTTTGAGGAGTTAGGGTTCCTCTCCAAAAGTTTTCTTTGCTTCTGGTACCAGCTTCAAGGATACCACCCACTCAGGCCCAGTTTTTGTGTTACTTTTTGGGTTGGGGTTCACAGATGCCTCTGGTAGTATGAATTTGAACTCCAAGATGACAGGAGCTACAGATCCGAAATAGTAAGCGTTTCAGAGGGCCCTTTCAAGTTCCTATGTCTGGAGACTGTGCAGTGGTAGGCAGTGCCTTGCTTGCTGGTCAGATTTTTGTTTCATTGAGGAATGCTACCCTTCGGGACACTCACAGTTCCAAGTCCGTGTCGCCCGTGGACTCACTGTTTAATCTTATGGCCTCAGATTAAACCTGAAATCCTTCAATCGCTTGGGCTGATAACTTCCCACAGCCGCTGGCTCATCACTCACAGACCTGTTGCAGTTTACTTTCAGTCTCTTTGTTCTAACGTCCAGGAATTGATTGCTGTTGCTTTATATACTTCTTTATGCATTGAAAAGAGTTGTCTTTTATCCAGCATTTTGTAGTATTTGGAAGCATTTAAAGTGTGCTTTGGGAAGTTAGGAAATGGTGGTCCGACTCATGTTGTTGGAGTCAGCAGTGTATGTGTTGCTTAGGAGCATGGGCTGATGCAGTCTTGTATCGCAACCAAAAATGTTTCTTCACTGAAAAGCACCACAAAATACTGTGTGTAATATAGGCTCATACTAAATGATGATAGCTGGATTGAGCCCTGTGCGAACCTCTTCGTGCAACAAAAGAAAGAGCCCGAGGTGCTAAATGTACATAGTTCTTTGTGTTGTGGAGGAATTAGAGCCATCTCTCTAATGGAGGGGCTTTTCTAGGCTAAAGAGAAGCAACATCTAAGAAGAAAGTTTTAGAAAAGATTATTGAGTCGCGATAATACATGTGATCAATTTACAGATTCTTTTCTTTGTTATATTCTTTAATGGATTGTGTAGGGTTTGTTTTATGAAAGTATTTGCTCCCTTCTTAGTACTTGTTTGTGCAATATTATGTTTTTAAGTGTCTGTGTGTGACATCATTTTTTCATGTGGTGAGCCCTGATTCTTACTGGACCTTGCCATTACTTTTGACTGAATCTTACTATTTTTACTGCATATTACAAATTACCAGTAATGCTGGCAATGACTGTTGTATCTGCTGAGCATTGTACAGTTAAGATTTTTTGTTTTGTTTTTGGGGGGAGAGAGAGAAGGGTGGGAGGGAGGGAAGGGCTGAGTACAGTCTTTCAGTTTAGGGTATAGTGAATATCAGCCTGAAAAACCTCATAGGCCTCTTCTCATTTCCTGATCTGTGAATCTGTTTTTTTTTTTTTTTTTTTTAAATTTGTGAATCTTGAATAAGTGAGAAAATTCTTTGTATTTCCTTGTTACATTATTCATGGTTGAAAAAAATGAAAATCTGCAGTATTGAGGGAGTAATAAAAATTCACAAATCTTGTCTTTATTTTTACCTTATTTTCTATTTCACTATATCAAGTTTTTCAGGGTTCATTTCTGAGAGAAATCAGGGAAAAGACAAAGTGACAGTGTCAGATGTCACTGAATTTAGTGGCCAGGAGTTAGCTCATGAGCTGGTGGGGAGTAATTTCAGTGATTTTGAGAGTACATCAGCACTTACCAGTTTTTGACAAATGAGTGAAGATGCAAAACTGGAGATGATAACATAAAAAGGAAGAGAAGTAGGTGAGGAAAGGTGTAGTGCAAAGGCGGTTTTCTTGTTTCTCTAATTATTGTTTGTGTGTTTGTTTTAAAGGTTTGTCTTTTCAGCTTTTTTTTTTTTTTTTTAAACTGGGAATCGAACTCAGAATCCTGCACTTGCCAGGCAGACACTTGTGCTGCTGAGCTATCTCCCTGACCCTCAGCATTTGTTTTTAAATGCTGATGTTTAAGTAGAAAAGCAGATGTTGAAAATAAAGATCAGTAAAGGAATTATTGAGTAAAGTTCTTGAATTGGGATCAATATGTGATTGTCTAGCATGTGAGAATGAGGAAGGTAGAAGTGTGACCAGAATGTAAATGTCTAGCATCCTGATTTATAATTTAAGAGGTGAAGTGGTTCTGAGTGATGGCAAGACACAGCTTGAGGGTGATTACCGGTGGGGAGGTGACAAGTTTTCAGCAACAGTGAAAACTGAAGGAATATCAATGTCCTTGCCAGGGCCCTTGCTCCTTTGGCTGAGGAGGGAATGGGCTGGTGAGAGTGAGACCCTGCTGAGCACGAAGTGAGGCAGAAGATTCCTGCTCCTTAAAGTATTGTGAGCTTCATAAGGAGCACATTTTTATGCATGGTGTAGGAGTAAGGGTGTGCGGGCAGTACTGGGAAGCAGAGAGACCACCATTGTTACTTCCTCACCTTTGATTTATGAGGTTTGCAGGAATGAACAATACTGCTTGGAAAGGTTGCTCTTAGCTGAGCTGTGTTTCAGTTAAGGGAAAAAGATGGAACCCCTGTAAACTGGTAAGGGAAAGGAGGTAGGACATGTTGTTCACCATTTGCGTGAATTTTAGACTGAGATTGGTAATAGAAGGAGGATGAATTAAAACTGATGTTCCCCTCAGTAATTTTCTGTTTTTAAAAAATAATTTTCTTCTTAGCTTTGCCTGTGCTTATAGTATGCAAATGATTTTCTTGATTTAAAGCTTCTTGAAATTCAAACAAGTCATGATGTTAATCAAGTGACACTGGATGAGGTGTAACAACTCCTTTTATACTGTTAATTCTAGTACTTTAAAGTTAGTACTCCTAAAAAAGTCTTTTGAAATAAAATGCAGTTTGCTTTTAAATTACTACATGATTTTTAAATTTAAGGAGTTGTTATATTGGATCAAATTTGAAGCCTTTGTAGTTAGTAATGTTGGATTTTTATATCAAAACTTTGCATGTTTTACATTCGCTTCTGTTTAATTTTTATACCTGTTCATTTTTGTTCCGTTTTTATTTCTTAATCTTTAACTTTTTACCCTAGTGTGGGTGGTAGAGCAGGACAGTGATGATACAGCCACCCACGCTGGTAAGGAAAGAGTAAGCGGTGGTGTCCTCAGCAGCACTTCTCTCCTTGTCGGTCCTGGGAAGGGAGCTGTGGGCTTCGTGCGCTTTCTTAATATGATGGCTTATGTTTTTCAGGGACCATGGCGAAACCGGCTGGATCTTTAGCCCGAAGCAGCAGCCTGTGTCGCTCTCGTCGCAGCGTCGTGCCATCCTCGCCGCAGTCTCAGCGAGCTCAGCTCCCTCCACATGCGCCCTACCCCTCCCACCCACGGCACCCACATCACTCCCAGCACCCCCAGCACTCTTTGCCTTCCCCGGATCCAGATATCCTCTCAGTGTCAAGTTGCCCTGCACTCTACCGAAACGAAGAAGAGGAGGAGGCCATTTATTTCACAGCTGAGAAGCAATGGTATTGGCACCCTGTAAACAGTGGGTGCTGGAGATGGGTGGAAGCGAGCTGTGAGGTCAGGAGAGGGACGGGAGGAATGGTGTATTGTTAGTCTTCTCTGACACATAGTCAGTTACCATCGACAGTGGCTTCAGGTGATGTCCACTGCTAGCACTCGGTTCTCTTAGTCCTCCAGGCCTGGAATATCTGGATTTTCTGCTGCAAATCTCACAGGCTTAAATCAAGGTGCTGAGCAGGTTGAATTCTCATTTGGAGTTCAGGATGCCCTTCAAATCTCATGTGGTTTTGGCAGTAGTCAATTACTTGACTGTAGGACTAAAGTCTTGTTTTTATACTGCTCTCAGTGGGAAGGGGTAGTCTCTGCTCCTAAACTCTCCTTATTCTTTCTTGTCATGTGATCTTCACTTTAAAGAAAATTATCCTTGTATAAAGCCATCCTTTGCTCTGTATCTTCTATTTCCTTCATCTATGATCTCTACACTTATATATCTGGAGAGTAGTTCTGGTTGATGATCTTACTGTATCAACTACTCCGAGGCTGCCATTTTACGTGCACATTTCCTTCACAGCAGCACTTACATTGGTGTTGGGTTGAATAAGTGGGGAAGCCATCTTGGAATTCTGCTTTCCACAGAAGCAATTATTTTGAGGAATTACTGTGTAGAAGCCACTGGGTACAGTTGACTCAAGTTGCATCAGAACTATGTTGTGAGTTTTATATGTAAGATATAGAAGCCTAAGCTTTATGCCTGAGCATAAAGAATTATCACATATGACTAAGATTTTAAAATAATTCATTGCTATTCAATTTTTTTTTACTGTTATGTGCTGGTACGTGCATATAAGCAGGCCCACGGTTTAAGAAAATGTCAAGAATACAGTGGAAGAAATTATACTTTCTTTTACAAAATGAGCCTAGCAGGAATGTCATAGTCCTCTTTATTTATTTTTTTTTTATTTTTATTTATTTATTTATTTATTTTGTGGAACTGGGGATTGAACTCAGGCCCTTGCGCTTTCCAGGGAAGTGCTTATTCTACTGAGCCATCTCCCTGGCCCCGGTAGACCTCTTTAAGGACATCAGTGCTCCCTGAGGCCAGCTGCTGTCAAGGAATCCTTTCTACACCTCATTCTTCTTTTGAAACAGAGTGGTATCAAGTGGCATGGCTGCTTTTGCCATGGAGTGGCCATGTAGCCCCAAAGTCTGAACACCCCATATATGAAACAGAGGCTTGGCCTTGGTGTTCTCAGGGCTCCCTTGCTCTCTAAATCTGCAGTACTGATTCTGTGCTTCAGAAAAGGACATACTCATTACTGAAAGAAAACACAGAAGTTGAGATTATAAAACATGTAAAACTGAAACATTTTCATTCCTCTTATGATCGAAGGCATAAGTTATAGTTTCTTAGACTTATAACTTAGCTTTTGGTGTAATTTATGTTAAGATGAAGAGTTTTAATGAGCTATATTATTTTACTATAGCTAACTTTGTTAAAGTATGTATAGAATGTGACATTTCTCCTTTTAACTTAAATAGATAATCAAAGATATTTGTTGTAGGTAGAATATGTGCTGGATGTCTAAGAACATACTGCTTTAAAATTTATACTTTTGCCTCTGTCTCATTCAGGGAAGTGCTAGACACTGCTTCAGAATGTGATTCCTTAAACTCTTCCATTGGAAGGAAGCAGTCTCCTCCTTCAAGTCTCGAGATATACCAAACGTTGTCTCCCCGGAAGATATCCAGAGATGAGCTCTCCCTAGAGGACTCCTCCAGAGGAGACTCACCCATCACTACAGACCTCTCCCGGGGTTCTCCGGATTGCATAGGTCTGACAGAAACCAAGAGTATGATCTTCAGTCCTGCAAGCAAAGTGTACAATGGCATCTTGGAGAAATCCTGTAGCATGAACCAGCTTTCTAGTGGCATCCCGGTGCCTAAACCTCGCCACACATCGTGTTCTTCAGCCAGCAATGACAGCAAACCTATTCAGGAAGCCCCAAGTGTTACCAGGATAAGCAGCATCCCACATGACCTTTGTCATAATGGAGAGAAGAGCAAAAAGCCATCAAAAATCAAAAGCCTATTTAAGAAGAAATCTAAGTGACCTAGCTGGCTTGATGGAATTCCATACAAGTGGCATCTGTAAACTATTATTTCCCACCCTCCACTCCCTCTTTTTTGTTTTAATTTTAGTAATGTAACTCCATTGGGGCTTTCCAGACTGGATGCCATAGTGGGATGTCCTGAAGGGCAGCTGTCTACTGTCTGCTTATTTAAATGACTAGATAATCAATTCATCAAGTCAGTTATTACTGAAAAATCATTAAGACATGAGACAGTTTACAGTCTTTTTTGCCTATTTATTTTTGCTTTGTTGTTAGTGATGTGTATATATATTTTGTTGAAAGCCACCATGGACTTACGAGCTTTAATGGACTGGTAAGCCAGCATGGGCTTGCAAAACTTTCTTGTTTACCAAGCATCTTCTTATCTTTCCACAGAGCTATTTACATCATGGACTAAATAACTTAAGAGAAGTAAAACTAATTGCACTACTGTTTCCAGACTGGAAAAAATAAATCTCTACAAGTGAAACTGTGTAGAGTTTATAAAGTAACTATGGATATGGATATGGAACTCTTTTCACTTTTAGATCAAAAATGGATTTTTAAGTAGAAACTAGGGTTTCTAATTGACTTGATTTTGGGAAATGAAAACCCATGCTTTTATTATGGGACGCTCCTTTAAATGCATTTAATATTGTAAAGTTTCAAGTCCTGCTGTAAAGATCCTGTTGTTTTGTTTTCCCCAGGGCTTTCACTGTGATTTACTGCATTGCAGGCTGTATGATAAAATATAAATAATTTAAAGAGAGAAGGCTCTTAATTCCTTATGCAAATGGAAGTTGAAACTTGACTGAAGGACTTAAAACATTCACAAGCTTAAACTGAGATAGGGCTGTGGGATTCAGACACTTGTTTACAGACTTTGAATAACTGCAAGGACTAATGGTTTGTGAAAAATTTGTACTGTGGAAAAGATAATAAATTGGAGATATTATTATGTGGGATTGTGTTGATTTTTGTTAATAACACTCTACTAAAAACACTATGTTTTCTGGAGAGCTGTAAGCTGTCTTGTTGCTTATTTGCAGTATCCGAAATAGTGATGTTTTGGAAGCAAGTTGTCAAAAAATTTCCTTCTATTTTATATTGTTTGTCGTATTTTTTAATGTAGCTTGAAATGTTTAAATGTTCTGATACCAAGATTAACAAATATAAATTTATGGTGCATTTAGATTGTGTTGTATTAATTTGTAAAGTTTGGTGTTCACTCAATGGCTAAATTGTTTCTAAAGATAGATCTGCTCTGAGAAATGCCACATAAGCAGCCAACTACCAGAGAGCACTCTCCAAGATCCGGGGAGTTTCTGCGTATTACACTTTTTAAAATTCTATCATAAGTAACCTGTAGAATGCAGTCTGCATGGATGTTTGGGTGAAAAGCTGATATCCGCTGGTTTTTCAGCATCACGGCTGAAGTACATAATGTCTACTAGGGATATTTAGGGAAAAAATATTGATTGATCAATAAGTTTCTTCAGAGACTTGCTCCAAAGAAAGGTTTTAATTATTAAGAATGTGGAGAAGTTTGCAGGTCTCGTATAAATTGTTTTCTTTTATCTCACTGTTAAAAATTGTCAAGGGACTTAAATGATATTTACATCAGCTGATACATATTTAACAGGCCAGATGCTGAAAGGGCAGAATTGGATGGACTGGCATGAGCATAGTGTTTTGTCAGTAATAAGGTATGATGAGCTGAAGGTGGAGTTTAGGAACACAGGCTTAAAGCTTAGGGAGAGGAGAGGCGCGGGTGAAGGGTTGACAAGCCTTCTGTGAAGGGTATTCGTAATGAAAGGAGTGCTTAGCTCTTCCTGTTTCTTACAAACAGGAAGAAGAGTTGTTCTCTTTGAAAATTGCAGGCAGGATGGGAATTGGTAGTTTGAGGGACAGAAAATGTGAAAGCCTCGGAAACCAGAAAGGAAGGCCTGTCTGGGCTGCAGCCAGGCGGCTGCCCACAAGGCCGGAAGGGGGTGAGGATCAGAGGCGGCGAGGCCGCTGTGCTGCGCAGGCGGCTGCGTGCGTCGGGGTGCGCTGTGTGTGCGCACGTCACACTCGTCTATAAACAGACCTAACTAAGGGATATTTACTGCTTTATGTTGTTTGTAATATTCATTTTGCATTAATATGATATTCTATATTTGTAAATTCAACAGAAAACTGAATTTTGGAAAGCTACAATAATTTCTGTATTATACCATTTATATGTAACAACTTGGGCATTTTTATAAATTTTTAAAATTATCTATTTGTTGCCTTATTTTAACCTTTCAAAATTATGGTGTTTTCCTGGTTTTAAAAGTAATACCTTCTTTAAGGGTAGGTAGCTCAGCACCTTATGCTGTTGCCTGGCACGTACAAGGTCCTGAGTTCAATCCTCAGTAAAAAACCAAAAACCCTTTCTTTCTTTTAAAAAAAAAAAACCCAAAGATTAATGATAGAAAACAAGTCAGATTCTACTACTCTAAATAACTGCTTTTAATATTTTGGTATGCTTTCTCCTAGTTTCCTACATATTGAGGTGTATTTTATGTAACTGAAATTATACTGTATACATTTTTTGCATTAGATTTTTTTAATTTAATACAAGCATTTCTTCAATATCATTAAAAATCTTCACGACCATTTTAGCAACTGTATATCTGTGTGCCATTATACAGATTTAACATCTTGTCTGACATACTTATGTCATTAAACATTAGGCTATTAGCAAATTTGTCATATGTGGAGTGGTAGCCTTTAATACATGTTGAGCACCCTAAATGCCAGGCACTATTTTAAACTCTAATATTTATTCCGTTCAGTCTTTCAGTCCCCCTGTAAGGTAGGTACTTTTTTTGCAATGTGCAAACAGCCCAGAAAATTAAGAATTTGTTGCAGGTCATATAGCTAGTAAGTGGTGGTGCCGTGCTCATCTGATGTTATACTGTATGAATTCTAAGCAATACTTTGTTTTCCTTTTGTCTTTATTTTTGAGATACAGGGTCTCAAAAGTACAGTCCAGGCTGGCCTTGAAGTCACAGCAACCTCTTGCCTCAGCTTCCTCAGTGCTGGGATTACATTGCACTGTCACCACACCTAACAGTAGTTTGATTTCTTAAGGTATATTTTAAAAATAATGTCTAGACAGACATACAAAGATTAGTTCACTTTGCATGTATATGTATGTGTACATCTGTACACAGTTTCACACACATAACTTGGGTGTAACTGTTTAAGGGTACTTATTCCCGCAGTTGTGTTGCTATCCTTGCCCCGCAATCCTTGCTTGTATGTATGCCCTGTTGTTTCACACCATCAGTTTTGAATTACAATTTGGATAAATTTTTGCTAATTTAATCAGTAAATAATATCTATAAGGTTGGGAAGTTTTTTTTTTTTAATTTTATTTATGTGTGTGTGTGTGTGTGTGTGTGTGGCCAGCTCAGCCCACCAGGGGGCGGGGCTGGCAGGCATGTGGTGCTGGGGGATTGAACCGTGGTCTCTGTGCTTTGCTGAGCTTGTTCTAAGTAGGTGCTTTAGACCACTGAGCCATCTCACCAGCCCCAGGTTGGGAAGTTTTTAGCTATTTTATTAGCTTTATATATTTTTCATTTCAGTAAATTGTTCATTTTTTTAACCCAATAAGTTCTTGGAGTCTTAATGTTTTCCTAAATCTTTTTCATAGGTTTTGAGATTTAACTGTTGTATTCTTTATTTACCAGATAGTGATTTTTCTTATGTATGTATTTTTATACTTATCTTAGAACAAAGTGAAAGAAAATCTAGATTTAAGTTTTAGTTTCATTGATCTCCTGGTTGTAGGTCTTGAATGGGAGAGTTTCACTTTGTTCATATGGTCAAGGTGGATTTTCCACCAAAAAGTGAGGTAATAGATAATACAGATTATGTGTAATTTGACAAATGCTTAATTACCTACACTGTAGCTCAGAAAGTATCAAGAAATAACAACTGCTTACTTTAAAGCAATTCAATATTTTAAGAGGGAGACAGATCAGACAAAAATACTCATAAATGACAGCAATATAAAATGAATATTGGGGATCCAGAGGCTCATGGGGAATATGTAGTGCAAAAGTAAAAAAAGTAGGACACTGTAGTGGTTCTCTTTTATGGAGGACATAAATTGGCTGTGGTGGAAACATAGGACCAAGTGCAAGTTAGTTTTAATGCTTCTCTTAGTTGCCTGGTTTCAATCTAAACACTAGCTGACAGCTGTGAGGGTGTTTATTTTAAGGTAAATTGCCAAAAACAGCATTTGAGCAATCCTAAGTAAGCCTGGATAATAATAAGGAAACACTTGCTTTCCCCTCCACTCTCCTCCCCAGCTCTCACTCCTCTCCCCAGAAAGCAGGGAAACCTGTGGAAAGATTTATGTGGGCAGGCTTAGGAGGACCATCTCAGTTAGTGTCAAGTGGGTTTCAGGCCAAGTGTTAGTGTTTTACTTCATTCCCAGGATTAAGATGTCTACAGTTAACCTGCATGTCTCTAAATGCCTGTATATAGATGCATTTACTGTGGGCCCAGAGAAAACACTGGAAAGGCTTTGATTTCTTAACAGTGTAACAACATCTTAGTTATACAAAACTTGGACTGCTAGACTCCAGCATCCTGATGGTTCAGATTTTGCTGGGTCTGTGGGATGCCTTCACCAGGAGTGAGGGCGGTGAGCCAGAGGGAAAGCAGCCCCCACTACCGCTCAGCTGGCTGCAGATGGGCCCCAGGGACTCGGAAGGGGGTGCAGCTGCTCCAGATCTCCAGGCCTTAAGGAAGCAGTTGACCTTCTACCCTCATGGACTTCCTGTTTTTCCCTAGCAGGTGTTGGTTCTCTGTAAACGTCAGACTCCACAAGAAATTATATCTGGGTCAAAATAGTTCTTCATTCTTAACTCTTGTCTCTAGCCTGTCACAGCTTCATGTAGCTTCTGCCGTGGGCTGGGCTGCACTTTTTGCCTGGAATGTCTCTTAGCTAACTAACATAAATGTTTAGCTCACCCAGGAAGATGCCTGATCATTCCCCCAATCTGAGTGAGATTTCACCTCAGTGAATACCCATGACTTTCTGTTCATTACAATTTATGTCATATTCCATGACATTGACCTGTTTGTTTGCCCAGTAGACTGAATTATATGAGCAGAGGGACTTTGCTTTCCTTAGCTTTGACCTCCAGAGAACTGGTCTTTTAGACTCTGAATGCATTATATCCCTGACGAATAAATAAGTCAATATTGTTGCTGCCTTTGAATTCTAGATTGTTAAAAACCTTCACAAATTTAATGACTAGGAAACAGTTCAAGACTACTGCCCATTACAAGTGAGCATTGTCTACTCTTGTATTTTCATTGTCATATAGAGGAATTCTGAGAAAGAAATTAGAATGGCACAGAGTGACTAGTATGTTTTCTTGGAAAAACAATTGTAAAGCAAGGCTCTGATGAGTGGTGACTGGTAGGTTTAAAAGGAACAGATTATTTCAGACTATGTTCACAATTTTGGCCAGTACAGTAACAGTGTATTCAGCCTTGATCACAACCTCTTCTGTACTCGGCATTTAATAGCTGTATTATCTGCATGCCAATTAATATAATTTCTTACGAGACCATAGTCTCCCAGTAACTCTGTGGTAAAAGCATACAGTGTGCAGGGTGCTAGGTGAACATCAATAAAGATAAGTATAATCCTCTACTTTGTTGAACAAATTGATAGTCATTTAAATCACCATTATTTCTATTAGTGCTATGAAGAAAATTTCACAGGACTATGTGACTATTTAAGGAGGCCTTAACTTGGAGGTAAAGATGGCCTTTCATGAGGAGGTGACATTTGAGCAGAACTCTGCAGGATTTGGTAGGAAGTAGATGAGAACTGATTTGCGAGCCATCCAGGTAGTAGTGATACCATATGTAGAGAGTCTGCAGCAGGGAAAGAATCAGATGTGATCAGGAACTGGAAGGTGGGTATGATGATGGGGTTGTAGTGAGGGATCAAGGAGGTGTGGTAAAAAAAAATGGTGGTGGTGTTAGGCAGAGCCTTGTGGGCACACAGAAGACTAGAGGACCCTGAGTCTGATGCAAGGCTGCTGAAAAGGGATGGATAGGGCACATGATTATCTTTGATACATCTGTTGCTTCCAGGTCCTTTGAGGGGTAGAGCATTGCTTCACATAATCCTAAAATTCTCTCAGCACCTGTTGGTAAGTTATGTACTCACAGTATTTAGCAGCTGGTTTCCAGGTGCAGGGAGACATGGAGAGCTGAGAACAGGTACAGCTTTTGGGGTTAGTGAGCAAGCAGGGTGCAGTGGGAGGTCAGGAGCTTTGCGCCACAGAATGGCTTATACAAGACTTTTTCTTGCACAGTTCCAGGGATGCAAATTCAGATCAGAATGGCAGGATGGAGGGTCCTAGGGAGTGCCTTTGTCTGGCTTGCGATAGCCACTTAGGGTGATTTTGATTGTATCAGGGAACAATTTATCTCTCCATTTTGTTCTTCTGTCAACTAGGAGCTTCCCCTCCTCTCCTTTCTACTCTCTCCCATTCTCAGGAAATATTTTATGCCCTCTTTGCACCATTCTCTGGGATTCCTTTTGTCTTCTGCATAGAGAAATGAAGGTGAATGCAACATGCTCCGGCGCTGTGTAGGAAAGGCAGCTGGTCTTGCATTGTCTGTACCCTGTATTATTTGTCCTGCATGGCTCCTAGACTGTGCATCAAGCCGAATTCTTCTGTGCAGCTAGCTGGCTGGGGGTGGTGGTGCGGTGCATGTCCAGCTCTTCCACAAAGTCACAAGGCCTAGACTTGCGAGTGGGGAGCATATTTTCCCTCAGGGATCTTCACGTACTTTCATTCAGGTATATGTCATAGAAAACATTGCCAAGAACTACATTATTTTTCCTCCATGACTGAGTGTCCAAAGGGAGGGGGCCCCAGTGTGATACAGTGACTCTGGGAAGCCACCAGAGAGTGGGCACCTCGATTTCTTCCCACTCGGCCATCATGTGTTTTCTAATGGCCCAGTGTAACTTAACTGCTGGGATCACAGTCTCCTGCTGGAAGGAGGGCAGTGGAGACACTCACTGGGCCACTTTGTAAGCAGCGTTTCAGAAATCCTCGCTCAGTTACTTGCCTTCTCAGCTAGTGGGCCAGAACTGTGTACGCAACTAGGAAAGCTAGGAAGCACAGTAGATTGTCACCCCTGTTATTGATTGATTGATTGATTGATTGATTGATTGATCAGATGCTACTACCCTCAAACACAACTGGGGTTCTACCGATAGTAGAGCAGAGTGGATTTTAAATAACAAACTAGATGTGTCTGCCACAGCAGCAAACTGTGTTGTAACGTGTGGCTTATGTTTGTGTATGCCTGTGGGTGACGGGAGTGTGCCTGGGCACTTGTGTGACCCTGGGATACATTTTTTTTTTTTTTTTTTTTTTTCGGAACCGGGGAATGAACTCAGGTCCTTGCACTTGCCAGGGAAGCACTTATTCTACTGAGCCATCTCCCCGGCCCCCTTGTGATACATTTTAAAGTACAATTAAACCTGGATATCTGCAGGCTTCACATCTGTGGGTTCAACCAACCATGGAATGAATTTTTTTTTAAAAAAACTGCTTTTCAACATGTACAGTGTTTTCCTCTTGTTGTTTTTTTATGTTGTTACTTGTTGCAGGGTCTCATTGTGCAGCTCAGACTTGTAGTGATCCTCCTACTTTCAGCCTCCCCAGCGCTGGGATTGCAGGTGTGTGACCCCCGCCCCACACCAACCGAACTCTGTGGCTGGCCCCGCCCACCCTAGGGGCGGGGCTGCGGTCCCAGCCTTGCCCAAGCTGATCTAAGCAGGAGCTTTAGCCCACTGAGCTATCTCACCGGCCTCATCCTTATTTTTTCTAAATAGAGAAAAACAACTATTTACATAGCCTTTACTTTGTATTAGGTGTTATAAGTAATGTAGTGATGACTTAAAGTATGCAGAAGATGCATGTAGTTTAAACACAAATATTGCGCCATTAAGAGACTTGAGCGTCTAGATTTTGGTTTGTGTGTGTGCATGTATGTGCGTGTGTTGGTGGTGGGGAACTAATTTCCCAAAGATACTGAGGAACAACTCTACTTGAGTGTCCACCATGTGCCAGGAGCCTTTCGAAATGCTTGGACTGTATCAGCGAACAACATAACATTCTCCACTCGCGGGAGGTGCATTCTAATGAGGAAAGACAGCGCATAGCCCAAGTATGTGTCAGATGGTGGGGACAGGTGTGTCCACCCGGGGCATGGGCTGCAGCTTTCAGCGGGGTGCTCAGGGAAAACCTCCGTTAAAATCATGGCATGTTCCATCCCAGTGTGCCGTGTCAGCCCCATATCTGGGGTGCGCTGAGCCTGCAATTGAGAATGGGTGTGGTGGCATGTGCCTGTAATCCCAGCACTTGGGAGGCTGAGAACAGGAGGATCACTACAAGTCCGATCTGTGTGGTGAGACCCTGGAGACCCTGTACTAAAAATACATTAGAAAAAAAAGGGGGGGGGGTTGTGACATTTGAATGATGACATGAAGTGAGCAACATGAAGAAACTCCTAGGCAAAAAATACTAGAATAGGCTAGAAAAGTCATTCCACGCAGACCAATAAGGAATAATAAGTACAAAGTCCCTACATTTTTGTTTGTATTCCCAATTTGTTTGTTTTATGGATTCTCAGTAATTTTATCTTACATTTATGTATGGTCATCCATACAAAATAAAGCTTTAGTACCCATAAAAGGACAGCTCTGCAGAGGTACTTTTGCTTTCCTCTCCCTTAAAAACAACAACAGCAACAACAGCTACGCAACAAGCAAAGTGCCTTGGTGTACATCTTGATAAGTGTTGCACGCCTTTTTCCGCTGCTTTCTGCCTCTTAGACCCTTTTCTTGCTCTTTGGAACTATGTGCTATAGCAGTGGTGAAAATGGACTTTGTAGTCTGATAGCTTAGAACGTGACCCTGATGCTGACTACCTGTGACTAGCTCACCTCCTCAAAGCCTGCATCCCTGCCTGGGAAGTAGGAATGCTCGTTTTTCTTCATGATTGATACGAGTGATATGAAGCTGTTGGAATGCCTGCATTTCTTGTAGATCATTCCACGGTGCCCGTCTACCCAGGTCCCATGAGCATCTGGGTAGGTCAGGTACTGTTCCTAGGAAAAAAGAACTTCTGATCAGGGCAAGAGCCTGTGTCACAGGTGCATGCTTCAGCAAGTCACGTGTCCAAGCCTGGCCCCACAACCCTAGTCTCTGGAGAGGTGGAGATGTGAGTGACAGATGCCAAGGCTGCTCTCACGCTGTCATTACCAGCGCTTCCCACCTGGGGGCATCACCGACCTCTCCCACACATCTGGGGCCACCATAGCCTTCTTCTCTGGGTGCTCACCTTTGGCTTCTGCTCCTTTCATCCTTCCTGTGGATCCTTCTCCCTCAGTCCCACCCCAGTTCAGTGTCCACACCCTGGCCTGCCTTCCCACTTAAATTCTGTAATATGTCACTGCAGTCACCTGTAGTGTTGTGGTCCATATCCCTGATTCTACACCTTACATGAGTGCAGGCAACTCCTTCGCTAGCTCTGACCTCAGATTGTCTTACTATCTCTTTCTTTTTCTGTCTGTGACTGTTGAAATCCTTACTATCTCTCCACATCACCTGCTACACTGCCAGATGTGCCGATGGCTTCTGTGTTAGGAGCATTTCATATTCGTACCCCTTAACTTTGCGAGTTGTCCATCCGTATATAGCCATGCTATCCTCCTTTACCATCAGAGGAAAAATTCTTTTTCTAAGTGTCATTGGACATTTGCTGTGGGGATTTTGTGCTCTCCTGCTTTCTGTAGGAATTCAGTCATTTATTGACTTATCTTTGCTGTCTTAAAATTACATATAAAATAAATCCTAACCTTTGGGTCATAATATTTTCATTTGCAATTCTTTAAGGATGGTTTTATTTCCATTTACTATGAACAAGAACAATTTACATTTCATCAGTTTTCTACCTACACTTACAAAGTTAAAAACTATCCCAACTAGCAAGTCAAATGTATATATTTGTAGGGAATCTGAATAGTCCTGAAGGAACACACCGAAAGCGCTGTTGCCTATTTTCAGTAACAGCCTTGTGATTGTCCATAATCCATGAGGATCATTCTTGATCACAAAGCTGTTTTCATTTTGTTTTGTTCCAATTCATTAATATTGGTGGAACAAGAAGTACTCCTTGGTCATGAGAACTCGCAGGGAGTGCACTGTTGTATTTTCAATAGGCTCTATTATCCCAGAGTTTCTATTGCTTTTATTTGTGCTCATTCTCTCAGGGTAGAAATCCAACCCAGGATGTTGACTGCTGCCAGTTTTGCCTGGAGCACATGTACAGGTGAATGAGTTTCTGTCTTCTTCAGCCCCAGGTTTCTACTGCATCTATTATGGTATCTGGCATGCTAGGAAAGGGACAAGAACTGTAAAGTGCCTGGTTTCCTGAGAGGGTCCGTAAGCCTTACTTCCACACTGGAAATAGAATGCTCCTTCCCATGGGCTTGGCTTGGCTGATTAAATTAGGTTTATTCTCATGTGACATTTTATAGCTTTGGCCACACAACTGGCTTTCCTGACTGTATCCTGGTCAACAAGAACACTCATTGGCTTCTCGAAAGAACTACCTTGCTTTTAGAAATCATAGACAACAGAAAGTATTTGTCTTTGAGGTTTGATGTGTCAGTGGGAATAAAACATGAGTTTTTCATTTCAGTATGCAAAATCATAGTTTAAAATAGGGATTGGCAAACTCCTGGAGATTGCCTGCTACGGGCTGCATTTGACCAATAATGGCCAGGAACTGTCTAACCTAAAGATCCCTAGTTTAAATATGTTTTAAAGATAAGTCAAAAGGAAAGAAGCAGGGTATATGCACACTTAAAATTTGAATAGTAAGAATAATACTGATATGTAATCAGTTAACTAGCCTAAACCAAACATCCACAATTATATTTACTTTATCAGTTTAGTTAGTTCTATGTAATTACAGGGTGAACATTCCTAGCTCCAAAACCCAGAATGTGAAATAATCCCAAATCTCAAACTTTTGGATGCTGCTATGATGGTACAAGTGGAAAATTCTACACCTGACCTAATATAATGAGTCCTGGTCAAAAGGTAAAGACACTAAACATATTGTATAAAATAGGCCCCAGTGCATGAGGCATTTGTATTTCTCTTACTTTTCTCATTGCTAAGACAAAATACATGGCACCGAAAGTTAGAGGAGGACAGGTTCACTGGGCTTAGTTTGTAGACGTTTCAGTCCATAATCGGCTGGCTCCCAAACAGGGTGGCATGGTAGAAGGGGAAAGAGAAACAGTTCATGGCAAAGCAGGACAGGCAGAAGGGAGCAAGCAGCAAGTCCAAGACAGGGCCCAATTACAGCTCTCCGTTCCTTATCCCTTCCCAGGCTACTCACCCTTAGGGCAAATAGCACTTACCCTCTTAATCCTAGCATAGCCCTGTGAATCGATCCCAGCATCACAACTTTGATCCCAGCAGCCCAAACCTTCTGCAAAGCCCCATCTGTGGCCTTGGGGTAACATTTGGATACAAGCTATAATATTTCACACAAATATAACTTGTGTTTAGACATGGGTCTTATCTCAAGCATATTTCATGATGTAAATGCAAATATTCCAAAACTTTTAAAAATGAGCCAGAAACCTGAAGACTTAAGCATTTCAAATAAGGGCTAATCAGCCTGCCTGGCTTGTTGTACTGCATGTTGGGTCTGCACTCTGCTTTTACACAGTTGCTACTTCTTTGCTGAAAGACAGGCCTGAGAATCCTAACACAGGCCTTTGGCATAGTCCATGAATGCCACAGTGATGTCAGCTCCAAAGTCTATGCCTACCATGAGTCTGTTACTTGAAAGAATGAATAGGTAGTGCCTGTCTTCTTCATGATAAAATTCAATCCTCATTCAGAGCATGTCTGTGTTTAAAACCTACTGTGTAGCCCAGTGCTTATGGTAGATCTTCAGGTAAGGAAAAACGGGAGCCAAAAGTTGATAATGAGGCCTAGTAGTGGTGATATATATCTGTCCATCTGTCTCTCCTTCCATCCATCCATCTGTTCTTCCATCTGTCCATCTGTATGTCTGTCCATCTGTCCTTCTGTCCATCTGTCCATCCTGTCTTTCTATCCATCTGTCTGTCCATTTGTCCATATAAATATATATCAGACATATATGTGAAATGTCTTTTTTTTTTTGTCTGTTCTCTTTTAATCATTCCACTTATCAGTAGGATATGGAATTAGCTAAATCATGGCACGTACGCCCTAGTTCCCTTTATTCTGTAATAGTAGAAACCAGCTACTTAGGAGGGAAAACCGGATCATGGGGCACCATGAGCCAAGTCAGTGGACCAGTGCAAATCAGCTGCTGCAGCTCAACTCTTCTGTTTTGCTGGCTGACTCAACAGTCGATTTGCACAGCGAAATGCATGAGCGCTTGGTGTTGCTTTGTGCACAGGTTTTTCTCTAATTCTCTTTGGTTATTGATAGTGTAGCCATTGTTAGGCATGATTTTTGTTTGTTGTGATTATTTGTAATCAGCATTACAACAAAAGAACAAGCTGGTTCTGTCTTTTGCTCTGTCTAAGGTTCTTTCTTTCTTTCTTTTTGAGACAGGGTTTCACTATGCAGGTTGGGCTGGCCTTGTGCTCACTTTTATAGCCCCAGGCTGGTCTCAAATTCCCAGGGATCCTCCTGTCTCAACCTCCCAAGTACTGACATTGTAGGTTGTACAAACCATGCCTGATTCTGAGCTGGCAGGGTACGCAGTACAGGGGATCAAACTCTGGACATTGAGCTTGCCAGGCAGGTGCTTAGACCTCCGAGCTATCTCCCCAGCCCTCTTTTGCTTCTCTCTCAGTATGTTCTATGCATACCATAGTTCACAGTTCTAGGGGCAGATTTCTTAGGTGCAGATTTCTTGGGTGCAGTTTCTGCATACTCGGTGAGATGGGGAAATAGCTTACTGCGTTTGCATGTCACAGATTCTGCACGGTTTCATTAAGTCCAGCACTACTGAGGTCTGTGAATTACACAAGGTAAAATTGCTAAAAGCTGATGTTGTGGGAAAATCTCATTGCACTTGACTAAACTGGCATTTCAGTGCTTGGCATAAAATCTCAATTGATGAATTTCCAAGCAGGTAATCACCTCCTGGTTCTTGCAGCCTTTCTCGACGAGCCACTGTTCACCAGCAATACCTTTCTCTTCCCTTTTAAAGGTCACACACTGGCTGCCCTTCAGCCAACGGTGGCTTTCAAATGTGTCTCATTCCGACTGGGCAGTTAGAAATTTCAAAGTTATCAAATTAGAATGCCCAGAGATTTCTCATATTTGCACAAAAATCAGCTTTCCTTAAAAATGCATACCAAAACAAAGAAAAAGAGAAACAAAGGACAGAAGAAAGAAAGAAAAAAGAAAGGAAGGAAAGGGGAAAGAAAGGGAAAAAAGGAGCGAAAGAATGAAGGAAAGAAGGAGGGAGGGAGGGAGGGAGGGAGGACCTGCTTATTCCTTCGGGTTTGTGATTCCTCAACTCTGATGTTGTCTGGTCGGCGTGTCCCACGTCACCCTCCCCAACTCCTCAGGATTTAGGGAAATAAAGACAAGCCTGCATATCTGTAGCCTAAGATTGCGTTATGTCAGTATCTCAGTCTTCATTCCCTGTAACTTTCCCTGTATCGACGCCTCCTTACACCACCGGCTGAAAGCAATCCCACAAATGGAAGGGTGCTGTGGGTGCTCGCGGCGTCCTCTAGATGGCAGCGTTGTACTGGCAGTGCCCCAGCTAGTGCCCATTCCAGCCGCCTTCACGTTGTTAATTATATACTTTTTTCAGTGGGAATATTTTTGTTTCTAAATTTATTGCAATATTTTTCAATAATGCCAGATTTATCAGTGAGTATGCAGATTCCATAAGGCTTTACTTTTTAAAAGAAAAAATGGAGAGTATTTTGTGTTTTTCTGTTGTCCTTCCTTGGAGCTTCTTGAGTTAATCCACAAGCCGGGCATACTGCGAGCTGTAATTGTCGCGATCATGCGGGTCCTTTGTGCAGCGTGTGTGTGCGCGCGCGGGGGCGCTCGGCTCACGCATCTGCCCCGCAGTGCGGAAACGTTGCCCCTTCCCCATGCAGTTGAAAACATCAACCGCTGCTCATTTGCAGAAATGAACAATTTTGTTTTGTTCCTAACGAATGTTACCCGCAAATATAGGAAGCTAGGGAGCAGAAAACAGTCTGTATGACAAGGGGGAGGCTCTTAGAGATACCCACAAGCGTAAGTAGACAAATGCGAGCTCAGCGCCAGCCTCATGCATAAACAAGGCAAGTGCAGCAAAAGGGAAGCTGAGTGTGTTAATTAGATTAATGGTTTGAGAACAAATCCATTTCAGAGTAGCTAATTAAATATTTCATTTTGAGTTATTTTGTATAATTTGCCTTGGTAGGCAACAGACAAATATTAAGTATTCAATTTTATCTTCAAGCACAACCCAGTCATATTTCACTGATTTAATTCTTTGGCTTTGGTGCTTCGGGCTTTGAAAGTGATTTCCTTGGGCACTGGCTAATCCACTTGACAGCTGAGGATGGAGCCGGGCCCTTGCAGTTCTTGCTTGTAAAAGGAAGGCCTGGTCAATTACATCTTGGACCCATTGAAGGAGGATTTAGGCATCCTTGCTTATAGCCGCTGATTCTATCCTAAAGTGTTAAGAGCTGGAGGACGGTGTGCATGTGTGTCCCCTCCAGTACTCAAGTGTTGCCGTGTCCACACAGACCTGCTGTCTGGTCCTGTGTGAGCCTGCTCACGGGTGGGAATGCTGTGGGCAACTGTGTCCACATAGAGACGACCCTGTGGGGGGACAGAGCTCACTAGGGTATTTTTTTTAAATTACGGTAAACCAGGAGGAGTGTAGTCATAATAAATGCAGCAGGCAGGATGGTGCAGGAGCTATGATCTGGCCAGAAAGGTACCAGGAAACCAAACCTGCCTGTCTTCCATGGCTTCTCCAATGACTTTCCTGTGCCAAGCCTCCTGGCCCTGCACTGCTCTTCTATTATGAGCTAGAGAACTTGCTCGTCGTGAGCCCACCCCCCACTCCTCTCCACAGCTCAGAGCCCAGGCGCGGGGATGTGGTTGGGCCCCTTCCACTACTGCCCTGTCCTGTTTCCTCAGCCTAGCCAAGTGTGGCTTAGGTTCTCCTGAGCCTGGCTGTGTTCGCCGTACCCTCCATCTGCAGCACTGGCTGGGCCCAACCTGCAGTGCCCTGGCCTTCCTGCTGCCTGTCCTCGTGCCTTCCAGCTGCTGCTTCCCTTTCTGTTTCCTTCAGGACCCATGATCAGCCTGGATGCCCTTCACCAAGCCCTCCCAGACATGCCCTGCCTGTCTGTGCCAAGACCTCTGGGCCCTAGTGCCACCTGTTACAGTAATTCTAAATATTCCCTCAGCAGAAGTCAGGCCTAATTGTCTTTTTGTTCAGGTTTTCAGAGGTTTCACTCCTGAATAATTGGAATCTGAGTGAGAGCAAATGAATACCCGCTTTTTCTGGAGCATTTAACATTCGGACGGTCTTCTACTTTCAACAAAAATGTTCAGGAGGAAATACTTGTTTTACACACTATTGTCAACGCAATGACCTTTGCTAGTGGAATCTTGTGTAGGAAACGCCAGGCCGGCATTTCTAGCTGAGGATGATGTCTTCTCCCCTCAGATCTGGACATTCCCTGTTGAATCTAGCTCCGGTCAACAACTTCAGGTGGAACTGACAGCGTCCCCAGAGGCTGGGCCACTGCAGGCGCCAGGGTGAAGGACTGGTTGGGAAGAAGCTCCGGTTCAGCCTGACAGACTCCTAGGGAAGAACAGGGTTCCTTGTGGTGGTGGGTTTGGTTTTTTGCTTTTTGAAAATGAAATGAAGAGTGGTATTACAGGTAGAAGAAACAGTGTATGCCAAGATGTACGAGCGAGCCCCAGCCAGTATGGACAGGGCTCCTTTGGCTTCAAAGCATGGTGCCGCTCTGTCTCAGTTACGGAGCTCTCACATTACAGAGCTCCCAGGGAGAACCTCCTGGCTAAGTGACTTTCATTTTGTTTGTTCTCCTTCTCCTGCTTCCTATTCCCTCTTCCCCCCCCCTTCCCCTCTCCTTCTCCCCTTCCTTTCTTCTCTCCCCTTCCCTTCTGGCTCTCCTTTCTTTCTCTCTCCCCCTCCCCTTTCTTTCCCACCCCCTCCCACTCTTTTCCTCCCCCTCTCCTCCCCCTCCTAGCACTAGAAATCAAACCCCAGACCTCAAGAATTCCAGGTGTTTCCTCTGCTACCCATCTATACCCACTGCCCTGCCTATTCCATTCCTTCAGGGCAGCTGGGGACCAACTGGACCCTTGGGACTCCCATCCACACCTAGGACTTGTGTCCTTACTGCTCACACCCTGAGGTCCTTAGAAAAAATTCTGGATAACTTAAAAAAAAAAAATTCAAGGTTGCCATCTTCCTCCTAACTCTGCAGCAAAGGAAAAGGTGTTCTTTGCTCAACACAAAGGTACAAAAAAGAAAACATAACAACCACAATGCCCCAAACTCTTTTGGTGGGAAACAAAGGAACAAAGGGAAGTTTGCTTGAATATTACTCTGCTCTTTCAGCATATGATGTGTTGTTTTCCTACAAAATAGTGTTTTTAATATTTGATATGTTTTTGAGAACATTGGGCAGTATCAAGTCTGAATTGTTGGGCTCGGTTCAAAGGCTTGGATAAATATTTCTATAAAGCAATCCAGCTTCCCTGCTTTGTGCTTTCTTTTTATTTACACATAAATCTTGGGAGCACTCCCTGTTCTCAACTTCACACCTCTCCAGGCTCTCATGGTGGCCTTTTTATGACCAGAAATCTGGAGCTTTGTATTCTTCCAGTATCTTCAACAATAAAGTCGCCCTCATTACAGAATGAAATTTAAAGCCATCTCCCAATTGTGCAGTTGATTTGAAGGAAATCTATTACATTTGCCTTTACTACACTATAACCAGTGATACATGGCAAGGGGAATTTCGAGGACTCCGGGGACTTTGCCACTCAGCAGGCTAAGTGGAGCTTCAATTTGTAATCATCTATCATTAAAAAATACCAGAGGTCCGCCCCTCTGGGTCAGGCAATGACACTTGGATTTGCTCAGATTGCAGTAGTCACAGGACATCTTCTGTGTCAAAGGCCAGAGAGGTTTGCATTTGTTGGGAAAAATGATGGTGCTTCATTAGTGGACTCTTCAAATATTTCTGGTGTGTGTGTGTGTGTGTGTGTGTGTGTGTGTGTGTGTAGCACAATCATCTTACCCACATGGATAACCTGACCTTGTTTCCTACACTGACCATGGGTAATGATGTAATCTGTGTCCTCACTGGGCCAAAGATAGACATACACAGTTCTGTGGAGGCATGGTGGCTAATTTTGCTTTTTCTGCTTTTCTTTATAATGGAAAAACAGTCACCTGCTCCTTGGTTTGGTGACCTTCTGGTTCGTCTTGCTTTCTTTTCTATTTTTCCTGTTTCCTGCTTGGTGAGGGAAGGAGTTAAGGTAGGACCACCTTAGAATTACCGCATGTTTCCTGTCTCTAGAGCCATTATTGTCCTTAATTAAGCCACAAGACCCTGCTGGGGTGGAAGCAGTTAACAACCGTCTCTTGGATTGCCCAGAGCATATTTGGCTCAAAATAAAATGTGGATAAAGGTACATTTTGTTTTTCTAAGAGCATGGAATTATAGAAAATTTTGCACAGAGCAGGACTCAAGGACAAGGCTATTTGAAGATTTGCTTCCTGCCACCAGGAGGGTTTGGTGGATAACCGAGGCACCTATGAACACTTCTTGGGCACGTGTGTGGCCCAAGTGCCTGGTGGCCATTTGGACTGCAGAGGACACAGTAATATTCTTCATGATGCAAGCAAGAGACTCTAAGAAGACATTAGCTAATTATTTTTCTATCTTTTTTTTTTTTTTCCTAAATAGTCTCGTCAGGTAATAAAGGAAAAATGTTTCCAACTAGATGTAGGAAAAGGGTGGACATTAAAAAATTAGACTCAGTCGACAAGTGGAGTCATACTGGGCCACTTGTTTATTTTAATTTTAGAAAGGGTCTCACCATATAAATCAGACCAGCTGTGGACTACTGTGTAGCTCAGCCTCGAACTCATGGAAATCTTCTGGCTTCCGCCTCCCAAGTGCTGGGATTATAGGTGTGTGCGGGTGTTATTTTAGTTTTTACAAAGCATTCACCTACTAGATTTAGAAGGAACTATGGAAAGAAAACTTTGGCAAAGAGCTAGAATTTCTCTTTGCTACTTATAGGATCTTCTTTTTTATCTTTCATTTCCCAGAAGATCAGGAAAAAAATGTAGTTGTCTTCAAAGAGTGTGTATGTTAAATTGTTAGCCAGTAGTTGTTATTTCTCAGGTATCTGCCAAACTTTGCACTCCATACAGGACATGTTCTAATAATTTATATATAAACTAGCAGTATTGGTCACCTGAGGGTCTACCCAAAGTAAACAAGTCTTTTACCAATATCTCATGTTTACTCTTTCATGGGTTCTTATTCTTTTGATCATATTTATATACTCCTGTGATAATAGTTTTTTTTTTTTAAAGAACGTTCACCATTTATTAGTTTTCTTTATCTCTTTACATATGCAGTGAATTTCTTTATTTCTTTTCTATTTTTTTGTATTGAGAATTGAACTTCCGACCTCATGATTGCCAGATAGGCACTGTGCTAAGCTGAGCTGTGTGCCAGGCCCTCCCATGAATTTTTTATGTGGTAAGTTTTGGAAGATTGTCCTTTAAAGGGTAGTTGATTTGAAATGTGTTTCACAAATGTTTGAGATTATCAAATTTGATCATAAACAAATCCTTGGTTCTAACTTCTTGGTGAATGTGCGCACGAAAATCAACTAGTGCTCCCTGTCTCCACCCGTCATCGGGCTGTGCCTCTTATTTCTATCATCGCTACTTTATAGGCAATGTGGATTCTACTTCTATTTAAAATGACTCCTCACCAACTTAAAAGGCTAGTTGTCACTAGTACAGAGCAGTCTCTAACCTAAAGCAAGTATAGCTCAAAGAGCAACTTGCCACAGGAACACAGAGGAAGGAGTTGAAAGGGATGTGTCATAGTTTGGAGCCAAAACGTCCCCCAGAGCTTCATGTGTTCAGAGATGGGGCATTTAGGTTGAATCATGGGTTTCTAGACTCAGGAGTGAATGAATTCCCGGAATCCACAGCTGAATGTGCCGCAGAAGCCGGTTGGGCACGTGACCTGGAAGCGTGCATTCCCGTCTCTGGCTTCTTCCTTCTGTCTCTGCTTCCGGGCTGCCATGGGGTGAGCTGCTCTGCTCTGCCAGGCTCCTTTCTTCACACAGGGCTTCTGACTTGGTGCCCACACCCATGGACTCAGTCCCCTAAAAGTCCTGAGCCAAATAAAGCTTTCCTCTATAAGTTTCGGAATTTGGGGTGTTCTGTTCTAGCCACTGGAAAGCAACTAATAGAGGAGATTTAAAAAAGAGGAACACACCGGCCCTGTTGCTGCCCCTGGTGTGCTGAGCCAGCACCGAGTCCAGGTGTACTGGTGCATGCCTGTAATCCCGGTGCTGAGGAGGCTGAAAATAGGAGGATCACGACAGTCCAAGCTGCATAGTGAGACCCTATACCAAATACATAATAAATAAAATAAAAAAGAAAAGTGACTGTTACTGATCACTGTGTGTCATGTGCTTTGCATAGGTTATTTCATTTCTGTTTCATAATGACCTTGCAAAGCATTTATCAGTGCAATCAGTGAGACCCCAGTCTGTCACCTAGGGCTACACAGTTACAGACATAAAATTTGAACCTGTCACAAATGGCCTTGGAATATAATCAGGAGAATTTAGCACATGTGGGCAGAGAGGAGGGAGAAGGAGGGGTTGAAGATGTAAATCTCACTCAGTAATGAGCACTTAGTTAGAACGTATGTTAAGATGTACTTTTGCCTATCCATATACGGATATGCAAGATTAATCGCAGGGCCCAGGAGCAAGAACATGGTGTTGCAGCTCACAGGGAGAGCTAATGTGAAGGCGCGTGGTTCCTGGGAGCCTTGCCACAGAGTCAGCACCTTCGAGCTGCAGGCTGCTGCCCAGCGTGATGGCACGCCTGCCCGCCAGCCCTAGTGTTCTCTCTGCCTGGGGTGCTCTCTGGGGAGCTCCTCAACAGGCTGCGATCTGGAACCATGGGTAGCACTCCTTCCACCCTACAAAGGGCAGCCCTACCTACTGCCACTTCCTGGCCACCTTCCTGTGAGGCCTGGAGCCCTGGTGAAGGTCATGGTAGTTCTCACTTGTTTCTTAGGACTGAGTTCTGATTTATATCCTAATCTGTCAGGAATATGACCAATACCTTACCCAGACAGAGCCGCCATGGCACACAGGCCTGAAGGGACAGAGTAGGGACAGAGAGGAGTCCAAGGACTTGAGTTCATGAGTATATTATTGCAGGCTTTGGATACATCCCCTCTAGAGATCCAGAGGCTTAGACCAGAGCCTTCAGTAAAATCTGTGCTCAACCAACATTTGATGAAAGGGTGAATGACTAAAGGATAGGAGATTCCATCAACATAACTTTTTTTTTTTAATACAACAGGCATTTATTTAAGTTACAGTATCTGCAGACCAAATAATTTTTGAACTGCATGTTTCAGGGTTAACCAAGTTCATAAAATATTTTGAAGACAGGTGCATCCACAGACTTCAACTATGTGATTACTTCTTTGCCCACTCTTTCTTTTCTTTCCTGAATGACCTCTTTGAGATATGGCTCAAGGTAGACTCTATCCTCCTCACATTTTGTCCTCTGCTCTTTAGGCAAAATCAGATGTTTCACACTCAGGACCAAGCCGTCCTATTAGGCGGCACTCCGATTCCTGTGCTCCAGGTTTTTTATTTCACCATGACTGTACGCCTCTGTCCTCCCTATGGTTTTATGCCATCCAGAGTGTGAGTGCAAAATAGATGCAAGTAGGACCAGCTTTGCTTGGACACCTGAAAGCTACATTTAAGCATTGCTCATGGACATAGCCACCCAAGCCAAAACTGGAACAGTTGAACTGGGAAAACCTCTATGGAGCAGAACAGCAAATCCTCATGTTTGATCCAGACAACTCAGACTTCTCTGACATGGCTGGAAGGACCTCTCTGGAATTCTACAGCCACGGTGGGAGTGGCTCCGCAAAGGGTGGCTGAGGTCTGAGGAGCTGGGCCTGTGTCCCCTGAGTGTGTGGGTGTGTCCAGTGTGGCGACCTTGGCAGAAGCTTGGCATCACCTTATCTTCCTTTACCCACTTCACACGCCTGTCACAGATGTGCAATAACCCATCTTCATCTCATGTGGGGGCTGAGGATTAATTAATAAGTGATTGTAAATTACTTGGCACTCCTTGGAGGAACTGCATTCTATAAGTGCTAAGAATTGTTATTATCGAGCAATTCAGCTGGCTCTAAAGCAGTAATGACTTCAGGGAGGCTGTTGGAATACACGCTGTGATTCTCAGGTTGGAAGCCAGAGGTTGAAGATCTGTATGGAGCTTAATTTCTCCTCTCAACCCTGTTAAAAAAGAAAAACCCATGCATTTACCTCCCCATCAAATATAAAATCTATGCCCCCCCCAAGACATATCATCCCCTAAATTATGAAAATGATGTCTTCCTTGAGTCAGGCTGGAAATTCATAAAGGGGCCCTGTGGTGCTTCCCAGAGACAATCCTAGGGGCACCAGGTCAATGAGGTGCCCAAAAGCTGAGGGGACTTGGCTGTTCTTCACCATTATACCCTGGTGAAGATCAGCAATCCTCCTTACAGCATTAAATCCAGGCAAGGAGCTTAAGGGGTATGTTGAGCTTTATTTGCTTTCATCTTTCATGAAATTTCTAAGTTTACTGACAATTGCAATAGCTGTGATCTCTCCACCCTGGGAACCTGACTCTGTCTCCTCTGATTAGTGACTGAGGTTGGGTTCTGCACCTGGGACTTGCTTTGGCCACTAGGATGTACTGGAAATAAGACAACACCAGACCTGAGCCGGGACCCTAAAGGTCTGCAGCCTCTATGTACTGATTTGGAAGCCTGCCAGCTTTCTTGGGCTCAGGCCTTGGCAAACTGCTGGAAGAGGAGGCAGGTGTGTTCCAGATCCCCACTGCCGAAAGCCAGCACCTGAGAAGCCTTCACTAGGCTCATTGGAAACTAATCCTGAGAACACGACAGGGACCAGTTGGCCCAGAAATGTGTGAGCCAAATGGTTGTTTTTTGCTAAAACTGAATTTTGTGTGGTTTGATAAGCAGCCATAGATTGCTAAAATAATTTGTAAGTGGCACCACTTTTACTATTATATTTTTAATAGGCCCAGGTCTAGAGATTGGGATTATAAATTGGTAATGCATCTGCGCTTTAGCATCTTGGCTAGATGGACTGTGGCCCATTCAATACCACAGCAGCCTCTGGCTGCTGTGCTCAGCATTGTAGGCCAGGCCTCCTCCCCAGGTGCCCAGAAAGGAGGAAAGCGGAAGGCCTGCTGAAGCCATCATCTTTCATGGTAATCATGAGCCCAAGCCTGGGCAGATCCTGCCTGCATTTGCAGCCTTCAGGGGCGCTTGCTTCGGGGGCCGGGCTGAGCACTGCATCACAGGGCTAGGCGCTCAGGCAGCTGCGTCACCAGCCTCTGCTTCTCCAGTCCTTTCATGGCAGACTTTCATCAGATCCTGAATAAGAATGCCCTGCGTCTTCTAATAAGGAACCTCTGTGTCTAGCACGAGTCTTCAGCTCCTGTCTCTGCAGATTCAGCCCCCTGGTTTTAAGTCAGTGACCTGTAAAATTTCCTGGATCTCTTGCATCACTTTACACGAGATTTTCCTGGTGTGTAAAACACAGGAAGCAATTCTGACTCCACAGAGGGCTTGTGCGGTGTAGATGAGACCCGAACCTTCAGCTCTGGTAGCACATGGGCGCTGCGTGAATTTCAGTTGTTTGTTAGCTTTAGCTGTGCCCTCACATCCGGGGCCTCCAGCATTCGGCTGCTCTGCTTTACGGAGCCTCCTATTGCTCCCTCCACTTTCGCTCAAACATGGCTTAGTGCATCGCAAGAAATGATCAGGCTCTGGCCCCCATCATCTGCGATCTCTGCATTACACACTTGCCTTGCTCCTATTGCAGAGATTGTTTTCTAATAAGCAAAAGCATTTTACTCAGATGCATTTGAACACAATTGCTGTGGTATTTCCCAGGGAGTTGCCTCTGAAATCAATAAGCAAATCAAAACATTCCGTTCCCCTGTGAGGATCTCAACAGGATTGCCTCAGAAGCTGCAGGGTGGGGGCAGGGCGGGACAGGCACGCGAACCACCATCGCCCACTTTCACTGCTGCAGAAGTTGCCGCGTGCGGAGAGGCCCGCAAGGAATCAGGACTGTAGGAAAAATGAGACATCAAAAAACCTTTTTCTAGTGCTTGATTTTCTCTGGCTGTTGGTCACATACTTGTGAGAAAGTGGGGTGCGTGGGACTCATCGGAACTTGCGGGTGGGGGACGGGACTAAGAGAACCCCAGAGATGTCCACGCGTGGTCCAAATTCACTGGCCGCTGTCTGACATCTGTTTGACGTGCACAGTGCATCGTAGTTTTTCCTAGACAGTAGATCTTCAGGCTTGTTTTAATAACGAAACAATAGTCCCCCTACATCTTTTTTTTTTTTTTTTTTTTTCTGGCATTTTATGCATTTTGTACAGGGTCTCACCACATAGCTCGGACTCATAGTGATCTTC
Source organism: Octodon degus (assembly GCF_000260255.1). Classification (NCBI taxonomy): domain Eukaryota; kingdom Metazoa; phylum Chordata; class Mammalia; order Rodentia; family Octodontidae; genus Octodon; species Octodon degus. Next base: position 10,570,704 of record NW_004524582.1, on the reverse strand, counting down.
GTATTTTCAGCCTCCTCAGCGCTGGGATTACAGGCGCATGCCACCACGCCCAGACTCAGTTGCTGTCAGCGGGCTCCACTGGTTGGGGGGCAGCATGGCATGCGGGAATGGAATCGAACCCTTGCCCTGTGCTTGCCAAACCAGACGCTTAGTCTGCTGATTTATCTCACTAGCCCTTCCCCCTACATCTTTATAGATTGGTGTTCATGTTTACTCTTTCTTTGATAGTGCTATAAAGTGGTCTCCAAACTCAGGAAGGCAGGGGTTTGAATTTTGACTTCTTTATTGTTTTATAGTTGTATGGCCTGAGGAAAATAAATTAATTTTTTCAGTTTGCTCTCTGGTCTCAAATATCAACAGCAACAAGCAAAACTGATGTAAAATCTCTCTGGCAGCACTATGTGAGAATGAGAATTAAATGAGATAGTGTATGCAAAGTACCTAACAAAGTAATCGGTGACATGGGCCCAGGACACAGAGCCTTGAACTTGTTTTTCTTCGGAAGAAGTGAAGAGCTGCTTTGAACTAACCTGAATTGAGGTCAGCTTCTCCAAGTCAGGCACTGTGAAATGTCCAGTATCGTGGCACTGAGCAGGAATTTCCAGCAGCTAGAGAGAGGAGGAGGTGAATCCGCAAAGAGCAGAATCCCTCTGAGCAGCAACCCATTGTCTTTACTTTGTGCTTTCCAGAGACCTGCTCCTAGAAACCCAGCTCACTAATATTTTTATGTGGCTCTAGGAGCCACAAGTAGCCATGTGCTAAGACCTGTGGAGGGTTTACGGGGCATTACTCCACTGCCCGTGTTGATCAGTTTCATAGGTTCTGCTTGGTTGCTTGGACTGAAGAGATAGGTGTGAGACATGTACGAGTCTCTGCCCCATGAATACAGTAGGATGAAGTTAGAAGGCATTGACCCACATTTTTCTTGCTTTTCCTTCCAAAAAGAAGTGGGATGAAGGGAACTTTTAGATGGGCTTCAAATGAGTATCTGAATGGTGTTTTAAAGATAGTAGTAGACATAATTTCCCTGATAGCTCAGGCTTTCAAGAACTTTGTTGTTGGATCAAAGGTGTTTTGTCTTAGAATGGTGAGATGTGACAACCTGAAGGCCACACCCTCATGTTCTTTAAAAAGTGGAGATGAGGCCAGGGATATGGCTCAGTAGCATAAGCACCTGTCTGGCAAGTGTAAGATCCTGAGTTTGAGCCCCAGTGCCAAAAATAAATGAATAAAATGAATAAAAAAGTGGAGATGAAATCCCCTTCCCTTGATTGTGGGCTAGGCTTACAAACTTTCTTCTCACATATAACTGATGGCAGAAGTGAAGGGTGTCTCTTGACTACCGTGTTAAGGCACTGTGGCTTTCCCCTTGGAAACACCCTCACTCCCTCGGTTTGAAGCTAATCACCATGTCATGAGGCAGCCCTGAGGAGTCAGCCCCGCCTGAGCTGTGGCAGACCCTTGGAGGCCTGCTGTGGGTTTGGATGTAGATCCTCCTCCTGTGGCGCCTTGAGGTGACCAGTGCCGGGCCAAAACACATGGCAGCCTTGTGAGAAGCCATGAGGCAGAGACAGAGAGAGGAAGCACCAAAGACCACAGGCCCAGAGGAGCTGGGAGACAGCCGATGCTTATTTTTCCTGAGCAGCTCAATTCAGGCTAATATGCTGCATGTCAGTAGATAACTAAGGAATGGCCTATGTCCAGTGTGGTGTCCTTAGTTTTCTGTCCAATGAGGCAACAAGGGTCCAATGGCTGCTTGGTAGCAAAGGATAAGCAGAGACATTGTCCTGTGATATTTTCTAGGGATGGTTCTGCCTCTTGGAACATGGACAGATGTGCCTGGAGCTGATAGTAAGCTGGCAAGTTTCTTCAGAGTAGAGAGGGAAGGACCTGGATTCTCACAGGGGCAGAGAATTTCTCAGAGTAGAGAAGACTATCTGCTGCATTGCGGTCAGAGTGGGTTGCAGCGACGCCCAGTGTATCTAGGTCAGGGGCTGGCAGATTTTTCCTGCAAAAAGCCAGATAATAAAAAATCTTGGGCTTGTGGGATGTACAGTTGCTGTCACACTCCTGAACTCTGCCATTGGCAGAGTGGAAATGAGTGGCTGTGAATGTTTACCAGTAAAACTATTGATTTAGCAGGAAGTAGGCTGGATTTGGCCCCTGGGCTATCGTTTGTCAGGTTCAGGATGGGAAACTTAAGCTCAGCTCCTGAGTTGCTGGAAGACCCAGGCAGAGTGAGAATGGGCTGAGGCAGCTACGGGCCTAGAAGGACTCTTGGTAAGCGTGAGAGATGTAGAAGTGTCTCACGGTCTGGAGGGCAGAGCTGGATTTCCAGGACATCAGTGTTGGAGGTGGTGTGCTGGCCAAGGCCTATGTTATGGGTTAGGTCTAGACTGTCCCCCAACATTTCATATGTTCAGAATTGGGACTTATAGAGGGTGCTTGGATGATCGGACGTTGTCCTGGTCAGTAAGCGAACCCTCTGGTGAACCCATAGCTGAATGTGGTGTAAGGAGGCAGAGCCTGGTCAGAGGAGGGGATCCCAGGGGCTGGGCCTGGAGGGTGCAGTTCCTTCTTGGGCATTCCCTTCACTGTCTGTCCTCTGGCTGACAAGATGTGAGTAATTTCCTCCACTAGACTCTGCTCCTATTGTGCCCCTTCAGCCTTCGGGGTTCTGACCAGGGAGTAAAACTGTAAGCCACCACGAACCTCTCCTCCTGTAAGTTGTGGATGTCCAGTGTGTTGTCTTGGCAATGAGGAAGTGACAAAGACACCCCAATTAGAGCTTTATGCCTCAATAAAGCCAGCATAGAGACATGCAGGGGTTGGGGGTCTGTGCTCAGAGTGCAGGCTCTCCCTGAGCTGAGGGGTGTAGGGGCGGTAGGTGGAGTTGATTGAGTTCAAATTCCAAAGCCATGGGCTTCCTTGAATTGGTAGAATTATTTTCCACCCTCATCAGCAGTAAGCAGTGTCTGGAGAACAAGTATCAGATATGGGAAATGAAAAAGGGAACAGTTTTGCATACCCCAGGATTGTGATTTGGTAATATTTGTATTTGCTACATTCATAGGAATAGCTATAAGAAATACTATCAGGGAAATTCAGATTTTGGAGTTGGGAAAAGCAAAAGTTCAGGGCATCTGAGCAGAAATAGCTTTGTCTATGGAGACATAATGTACAGGCCCAGGGCCCAGTGAAATACAGATCCCTTTTCAAAAGCAGAGGGGAAAGGCACTATTAAATGTAGAACAATATAAAGCTTTTTCCATTCATCTGTGGTCCTTTTTCAACTTGTCGTGTTTTATTTAATCTTCTAAGGAAAGAAAAATTAAGATTTTCCTTATTAACATGAATTTCACTCTTCATCTTTATATAGTACCATGCCACTTTTCAATGCAAATGCTAAGAGCATTTGACTAGAATCGCCAAAATTATATAACTCACATTTCATAGCTTCTGTATGCATATGGATATTGTTCTTACCAGAACAGTAGAAATTCTGCACAAAACTAACCCAGCTGTTTTTATTTCACTTTACTATATGCACACATTCTACCAACCATCACTCCTTTTGCTTTTTGTTGGTGAGTAAGGAGTGATGGGAAGAAAAGGGATTTGTGGCTTGTCCCATTCTGCCTTCCACATATTTTCAGCATTAGTGGTTGACCAGTAAGGGGAAGTGACATGAGGAAGAATTGATATGAGAGCCTCCTGCATTTGTTTGTCAGGGCTGTCAGAAAATATCATAGACTAGGTGGCTTGGACGGAAGAAATGTATGGGCTCAAAATTCTGGATTCTGCACCTCTGAGATCCAAGCGCTGGTCAGGCTGTGCTTCCTCTGGAGCTGCTAGGAAAGAAGCTTCCGGGCCTTTCTCTCCATTTCTGAAAGATCCTCAGCTTGTGGCAGCAACTTCAGGCCTCACATGGTCCTCTCTCTGCCCATGTAACAGGCCCAGATTTCTCCTGTTTATAAGAGCACTCGTCACGTTGGATGAGGAGCCACACTGCCCCAGTGTGGCTTCCTCTTAACCAACATCTGAAAAAATCTTATGCTGCAGCAAGGTTACATATAGAGATGCCCTGGAGAGGACTTAGGCGGGCACTGGGAGGGTGCAATTCGATCCATGGCAGGTTCCTTGACTGTGTTTCTTGACTGTCATCGCCTCCTCCCTGAGTGTGAAGCACATTCTGGATAAACAGAAGGCACGGCCTCTCACGGCTGCTTGTGTCCCACTTGGGCATGGGCCCGCCTGGCTGACACCCACACACTTTGTGCCCCCTGCAGTTCTGCGCTAGTGGGAACCGTGAGCACTACGTGGAACACGGCAGCGAGGAACAGGGCGGGTGTGCACACTGCACGTGTCCTCTCTGCTCACATGCACGCTTCCGTGTCTCCTCGGACTTCACCTGCTCGAGTTCAGTGACAAAACCATTAAGAATTTCAAGAAGGCAATGAGTGCACTTTAAGGCCCCTTGTGGGATCCTAGGTGGGTAGCATGGCTGCAAAACTTGCTCTGTGCCGAACTATAGCACAGATCTCTTTCTTAAACTTGATGCAGATCTCTGGAAACTAGATAATTAAATCCAAGTACTGTAGGCCAAGTGGTCAAGCAGGGTTATGGGCCAAGCCTGAGACCCCAAAGAGAATACACAGGACTGGATCTCATGTCGCCAGATCCCTGGTCCCGTGAGGCCTTGCTGCTGCTTAGGCAGCTACACCATTTGCAGAGAGCTAGCTCAGCACAGAAGCACCACTGCTCAGGACATCCTTCAGATCGGACCTACGTGTTAAATGGCACAGGCTGCTCCGTGGATGCGCGGGCACAGAGACCGACCTGCTCTGCCTTCTCGGATGCAGACTAAAGCAAGCGGTGAAAGGGCTGCCATTTCCCATCTGCACCCAATCTTATGACTGAGTTCGGAGCAATGGGATAGTGAAGAGTGAGTGCTACAAGGATCCAGGTCTTCTCCTTCACTACTCTGAGAAAAGCTCTGAGCTTTTATAGGAGATGGAGATGGGAAGCCAGGAACACATGTAGATCTGGCCTAAGGCACGATGCCCCAGTGATGGAATTGGTTTGCTCTGTTGTCCTTATATTTCCTGGACTTCTCATGTCACTTAACTTTTTTTTTTTTTTCTTTTTGCAGGGTCTCACTATGCAGGTTGGACCCATAGTGATCCTCCTGTTTTCAGCCTCCCTAGTGCTGGGATTACAGACCTGTGCCACCACGCCTGGTCTCAGTGGCCCACTCATGCCCGGGCGCAGGGTCGATGCGGTATGTGGTGCTGGGAATTGAACCCCAGCCCCTGCACTTGCCTAAGCAGGTGCTTAGTCTGCTGAGCTATCTCACTGGCCCACACTTAACTTTTGATATGCAACAAACACCCCTTATCTCAGTAGCTTTAAGTAACAGCCACCCACTTACTCATGATCTGTAGGTGACTTGGATTAGGCTTAGTGGGCCTGTTGCATTTTGCTTAAGCATTTGTGGGTGGTGGCCAGGGACTAGCTGGCTTAGGAAGGGTCGAGTTTTGACTGGGCTTTCCTTCTCTGTTCTTACTGTCCAGTGGGCTATCCTGGGCTAGTGCCCATGGGGACAGCAGGGTGTCACAAACAGCAGAAGCTATTGGACCTGTTATAAGCCTAGGACTGTCCCTGCCACCGCATTCTGTTCAAAAAAGCAGGTTCCAAAGACATCTTGGACTCAAGTGTGGGTAATCAGGTTCTGCTTCTTTTGGGGAAGAGCTGCAGGGTGCTGTGGCCATTCAGCGGCCTACCACATTCCCTCTGGAGAGCACTCTCTCACGGCCTCCCGACTCTACTCAGGCCTCCTGGAAATTTGCCTGTTCTGTTTTTCTTCTTTTCTTTTTTTGAGACAGGATTTTGCTACACAGTTCAGGCTGACCTTTAACTAACTGTGTAACCCTGGCTGGCTCAAATTTGCAGAGATTCTCCTGTCTCAGCCTCCCAAGTGCTGGGATTACAGATGTGTGGCACCATGACTGGCTTAGTCCCATTCTTTTCTATCCTCCCTCTTGTGGTCCAGTGCCATTTGTTCAGGACATTTTGGGGGAAAGGACCAGTTTATTTTAGAAAACAATTGTGCTGGGAATAGAGGTTGAGTGCTCATATGTTCCCTGAGGTAGGAGTTCTTAGCTTTTAGGGAAAGCATATCTTAATCTATTTTAAATTCTCATGCAAATCATTTGGGGAGCTTTATGAAAATATAGATTCCTGGATCCCATCACTAATGAATTAATTCTGGATTTTCACCTAAAAGCCTAAGTGTCTGAGTATTTTCAAATTTCCTGGGGTGATTTTTTTCCATCAGCACGTTTCAGAAACACAATCTTATCTCGATTGCTTAAGCAGCATCTTGGTGCTGCAAAGGTGGTATTGGACTCCTAAGGCTCCTGGAGGGGTTGACTGTGTCTTATTTATTTCTACACAGTACCTGGAGCCTGTAATGGCTTCTCAGACATTGTCATGTTTCATTGAGTAAGTGGCCACTGTGGTTCTCACAATGTAGCTCATATTCCAGGGGCATGAACTTCTTAGGGAATAGGTTTGAAGTAGAAATCCTTGGGCTTTGTTCCAGGGTCATGCAAATTAGGAACTAGATATCCTGCAATCAGGAGTGGGGGGCCTGGGCTGTGGGCATGAGAGCCCTTCACACACTGAGGGGCAGGGACCACCCGTGTGCTGGAGGGGGTGTGCTCCAGCTCCGCAGGACCTGTTGCCCTCAGCAAGGTCTTCCTGTGGCTGTGGAGCCCTTTGACACAGCCCAGCCACAACCTTCCTCCCCTGTACTAACTGCTCATAATTTGCTGCAGTTCTTTCTTCTGAACTCTGCACAGGGCATCTGGCCCTCTCCTCGGGCAAGGTCTCTATGCTCATAGCAAAAGCGTGGCTCCTGCTGGCTATGTAGAGCTTTCAAGTTGGTGTCAAGATTTCCTCCCTTTCCCGAGGAGCTTTGCAAACATCTTGCCTCCGGAGGAGTGCTAAGGGCCGAGGCATTAAAAGGCACTTGGCATGAGGGGTCACCGTTCCTGCGGAGCTTCAGATGCATACCCGGTTATTAGAGCGGTAGACACAGCAGGTGTGTGCATGCGCACACACTGCCAGGGCACCAAGCTCTTTGTTCCTGGAAGCCAGGCTCTGCTGCACTGTGGTTGCCTGGAAAACCTTTAGGAAAGGGGAGTGTGCTAAGCCCTTGTGAGCCAAATTGGCCATTAGAGTTTTCATATTCTGGGTCAGAAAGCCAATGGAAGAGGCAGGAGGTGTGCAAGGGAAGCACACTGGCCTGGAGCCCAGGAGTCTGACGTAACAGCCCCAGATAAAACACAAGCTCTTGAACAAGTTGCTTCCTTTGGTGGCCAGCACCTTCTCTGAGAAACAAGACATAACTTTGTTATATGAGGTGTGATTAAAAAGTATAATGAATGCTTGAATTCTTAAAAATGTATCACAATAAAAGACATTGCCATTCATCCCCCTCAGAAGTTCCCCTAGATTTGACTTCACTTATCCCATCATTCTTACAGCTTTCTCAGGAGTGTCTTACAGAGACTTGACTTGAAAAATGCAGCGAGTGCTGCTGTGGAGAGTCAGCCAGTGGAAAGGCAAACTAGTGAACACATCGCGGTGCGTCCTCGCCCACTTCAGTCACTCGGTCTGGCAGCACGTCGCTTTGGCTTTCCCCCAAAGTCATGATGGCTACAAAAGCTAAATATTCTGTATCATTCCACAACACTGAATGGCTACAACATCCAAGCAAGAGACATTCATGAAAGAGGATCTCCAGAACTGCCTCAGAAAGTGACCAGAACAATGGGACAAATGTGTCCAAAGGCAGGGGAAATAGTTTGAAGGGTGTGAATGGCAATGTGTCTTTTACTGTAATAAATTTTTAATTTAAGCATTTAGTGCATAGTCTAATCACTCCATCCCTAAACCATCTCAAAGATGCTGATGATACAACTGTATGTCAAACAGAAGTTGAAACTACATAAACAGCAATTAGGGATTTCTTAGGAGAATGGAACAGAGATGGGTGGGAGGAAAATGAAGTGAAGGAGGGAGATAGGCTCGGAAGTTCTTTGTCCTCTTAGGTAAAAGAAAGAGAGGAATGGGATAGGATGGAGGTATAGGTGAGGCTGATGTGTCCCATGAGGAAAGAAGAGGAAATGTATCACTTAGTTAAAAATCCTCCATTCATCCCCACCCCTACTTGCTGTCTACCTGATGCCTACAGGTCCTAAAGTCGCTGCACGCTGTGGCTCTCAATGCACCTCTCATTCACTTTCTCCATCAATGATGTCATCAGGTCATTTACCTGCTGCACTGGAATTGTGCCGGTGAGTGCAGTTTTGCCTAATGGGGTATGTGTTTCAGATGGGGCTTTAAAGGAGTAATAGATCTTTTGGCTTGAAGAAATCCAAGTCTTACCCTGTGCTGAATGTGCAAAATAAAAGCTGATAGACCCAATTGTGGGTTTATAGTGAAGCAGGCAGCCAATGGCAAGTAGGCTTGCTGGAGGAGGAGGAGGCAGAGAAAGGGTCCCTTCACATTTTATGATATGCTAAGAGCCCCAAATGGATGACTTTGAAGGAGGAGAACAAGGTCAAGACTTCTAATAGGTATCAAGAATGATTATGAAAGGCCGGCCAAATAGCTCAGTGGATTAAAGCACCTGTAAGCAGGTGCAGGGACCCGGGGTTCGATCCCTGGGCCTGCTGGGCCAGCCCCACCTCCGGGGTGTGCTGAGATGGCAATCGAGACGGGGTGTGGTGGTGCACACCTTTAATCCCAGCTCTCGGGAGGCTGTAAACAGGTGGATCACTACAAGTCTGATCTAGTAGTGAGACCCTGAACACTCTGTACACCCTTCCCTAAAATATGAAAAAAAAAAAAAAGAGTGGTTATGAAGATAGAGCCAGGTGAAGGGGTAGTGGTACCAGTGAGCTGACTGCTAGCCAAGGACAGAGAGCTTGGGCCCCACACATCTGCAGTGGGCCATGCAGACTGATGGGGGCAGGCACACTGGTGTTCTTTAGCACAGGTTTGTATTCCTTGGCAAGTAGCTTTTAATACAGAAAAAATGCAATGACATTCCTAATATCATGAGGGTTGAAGATCTAATTGTGGAAATACATAAGAAAGCCTAAAAAGATTTACAAGAAAATAGAACATCTTCATGAGCTTGCTGTAATAAGGAATTTTGTAATATTACAAACTTCAAAACTACAGCAAAAATTGAAATGTCTGACTTGCATTAAAATAAATTCACTTCATAAAAAAAGACCTTTAAGGAAAAAAAGATTAGGAAGATATAAAGAATTAATATTCAGAATGCATAAAGATTTTCTCGCATTTAAAAAGACAAACAGATTTGTCAGAATGGGGAAAATGGTTCAGAGATAATTAGCAACATAGAAATGGAAACTGCTAGCAAACATTTGAAAAGATATTTAATTTCATGAGTAATAAGGAAAACACAAACTGACAACTAATATTAGTTTTTTTTCACAATCAGACTAACAAAAGCTAAAAAGTCTGACAATACCAAGTTTACTTAGGATGTGAATCTTTTTACCCATTACTGTTTTTGGATATTTTTAATTTCCAGGTGATTGAATTCAATGAAATGTAGATCCTACAGACAGAGGGCTATAAAATTTTACCCTTAAATACCTACTGTAAATCAATTTTTGCCTGTATCATTATCATTATTATTATTATGTGGTACCAGGGATCAAACTCAGGACCTTGCGCGTGCCAGGCAAACACTGAGCTATCTCCCTGCCCCCCATTACTGAATAAACAGTAAAACTGCTTCAGAGAAGAACGTGGCAACACTTAAACTGAAGACCCCATATACTCTGTTACTCAGACTTAAATTTAGATCTATGCCACACTTGCAATCATATATATGAGAATACACTGTATATATACACATCCATATGCACATTTTTTAATAGATATGTCTACACAAATATCCACCTATCTACAAATACACACACACACACACACACACACACACACACACACACACACATATAACAGGAGACCTGAAAAATAATCATAGAGATACTGTTTACTATGGCAAGCCTCCCAGTGTTCATCCAGATGAGAAATGAATTGTGCCGTGCCAGTAATGGAATTCCATATAGCAGTGAAAAGGAATGAGGCAGAGCTACATGAATCAACATGGATTAATTCCACAAATGCAGTATTGATCAGAAGAAAGCAATTTGCAAATGCGTGCTTGCAGTGGGAGGGAGGGCTCAAGGAGGGCCCTACAAGGAGGATTCATTTATACTGGTGATGAGCTATTTTTAAAACTTGATAGTGACACCTGGGTATTTATATTTTTCTTCTATGCTGTTTTGTGTGTCACAGCATAACACAATAAATTCAACAGTGGCTGACAGTAAGGGTGAACTAATCCTGTCACAGTAATTCCACTTCCCTTTGCTGACATTTGGGCAACAGCCCCTTGTGGAGACCTAACGGGAAGTCTTTTGGAAGAGAAGGGCAGATTCAGGCAAGCATTTATTCTCTGGGGAGCAGGAACCCCATTGTCCTCTGCCTCTTTTGGGGACAGTAACATGGACCTGTCATGTCTGCCAAGGTAGCAACCATCTTGCAGCCATCAGGCGGTAATCACAAGGGGATAGAGCGAGGGTTCTGGGATGGTAAAAGGAAAAGACAGCAGACCCTTAGCATCTGGTGGCATCCTGGGGCACAGAACCATTGGACTTATTAAGTAAGCAATGATCATCTTAATGGTTGAGACCATTGGTGGTGTGGCTTCCTGTACGTCATGATCAAAAATCGTCATGAAGCAAAACTTGGTGAATTTCTTTTAGAATGTAGAGTTGGGCTAACATTCTCTTTCAATCTCTTTGCTCCACCTGCAGGGCTCCTTCTCTCCCTGGGGAAGTCCTCCTGCTGAACACACCTGTGTTTCCTGTGGAGCCTTCCTAGTGCTCCTCAGAGAGCAGCATGTTTCCTCCTCTGCGGCCGCCCAGCATGCTCTCTTTGTCCACACTATGGTTCTTCACTGTTACGGCAGCACATTCCACCCCATGAGAACAGTGGTTCCTGTTCCGGGGTTTCAGTGTTGGCACGGTTCCAGCCATGTCCTGAACTTCTAATAGAAGCACGTTGAAATGAGCGATGCTGTCTTGTATCTCTATCATAGAGACATAACAAATCCAATACTGAAGTGGATTCTGAGAAGAGAGGGGGTGGAGAAAGAGACATTTGAGAGGGTTTCCAATAAATGAACACTGCAAACCAAACCCTTTTCTTAACAGCTCTTAATTCAACATTGCATCAGTCACATCCATATTTGCTAGTGATTTTGTGTGTTCGATAGAATTGCACTTAAGCCTGCTAGCCTCCCTGAATCCTGGTTTCCTTTCATTTCCCCATCCTAATCAGGTATAAGTGACACTTGCTAATGGGGTATTAACTATTTTGTAAGGAGATAAATGAATGCATGGGTGATCCTGAGCTCTTACAAAGTGGTTGATTCCAGCACTTGAACTGTAGAACAATAGGCAGCCTTTATTTTTGGATGAAGGACCCTTAGGGTTATGCTCTACAGAGACATGACAGTTGCATCATTTAATGCAAACAGACTAAAACATTAGGTCTGTACTCTTCTGTAGCAGTATATCTTGAGAATGCTGCAGAGAATATGTGAACCACTTTCCCACCCCTTTTTCCTCCTCCAATGTTGCTGCTGTGTGTCCGAGTGTGGAGGGCAGCAGAGGTGAGTCCAAAGCCAAGAATGTTAGCATACAGAACGCCAGTAGAAGTTAATGTAGACTTTAGGGAACCAGGGTGCTGGATCATTAATTAGCTCAGATGTAAAGGAGAATGGCCTTTGGCTGAAGGAAGATTCTAGCTCTAACAGGAGTAAGTGGAAGAGAAAGCCATTTTGCTGCAGACCTCTGTTCCTCAGAAGGTTTTCTGAAAAAGCTTATTTATGCAAATGTGGATGCAGGATGAGAGCAATATTTTCTATAATGCTTAGTACTTACTGGGCATGCACGTGCTCAGCACTTTGCATGCCTCACCTCTTTTCAATTTACAAAAGTCATGGGAGGCAGGTACTGTCATTATTTTCATTCTATGGGAAAGAAAATAGGCTTAGAAGACGTCTCTCTAGGTCTTAGAACCCATATGGAGAAGAGGATCCCATTTTCCTGGGACTTCGGTTTCACATATTTGCTTTGTGGGGTTGGCAAACATTGCCTGTCCCTTCAGAGTTCTGTAGAGAGCAGACCAGCATGTGCAAGGGGCCCAGGTGTTTACAGGACAAAAAAAGGTTTGTTCCTTAACCTCTGCTGCCTGGAGCTGGACACAGGGTGGTCTGATGCCAGCCCAGGTCCCGCAGCAGTGATGGCAACAGACTTGGAAATGGTGACCATCAAACTGTGGGGCTGGACTGCCCAGGCGGTCTGCCACATGGACGGTGTGCGAGTCCTGATGAGTGACGGTGTGGGTGCTGGGACCTGGCCTAGAATTTTTATGGTGCTCCGAGTCCTATGTCTTCCAGTTGCGGATGGCAGGAAAATGAGATGCACTATTCCCATCTATGTTGTTAAGAGTCAGGGGTCTCTGCGGTGAACTTTGCATTACCACTTCCATTTTGCTCAGCACTGAGGATACGTGACAACCCACCTCATCTGCCCCCTCCAGCCGGCCTTGTGATTTCACTCTGTTTACACCCATGGCTTTGTGACACTGAGATTCTGTGGCTGTTGGCCCCTTACTCGAGTGCAGAAAATGCATCTGCTTTGTTTTTCTTTTCTCTAGAGTTCTAATATATTTTTTCAGTGTTCAAACCCTTCATCAAGATTCAGTTATTTAATTAAAAGAAGGTATAAAGGTAAAGGCCTGGGCATTTAGAAGCAAGATACCAGAACAAGAGCCTTCTTTCCAGAGCACCTGTCGCTACACTTGTGACGCTTGTTGTTCCATATGCCTGACTGCTCTGAATGTCAGCAAGATGAGACAGGACAGAGCCTGATGTCAGCTGCCTTTGCCATGTCCATTCTGCGGCCTTGACCTCGAGACAGCCAAAATGTCCTTTCGAGATCTAGGAGCTCAGCTGTGTCCTATTTTGGGTTTGCAGAGGAGATGTTCCTGTAATGCTCTATCCAGGCTAAAGCTTCCCTCAGGAAATTAATCAACAGAGAAGGGAAGAAGAGTTGATTCGAGAGGCAATGGGATCAGTGTGTGCTAAATGGATTTGGTGACGGGTGTGGACAGTTCTAATTTTTCATCCAGAAAATGATACATTAATTTCTGTGGACACATTTTCCAGTTCATACGTAGGACCTCATCAATTAGCTCAACTGGACCGAGCGGCCGACAATTCCACTGGCAATGAACGGCTGGAGCAGGGTTGGGGATCTGTTGCCTGTGCAATTCATTGAAAATGGAGTAACTGTGCACATTGCAGACCTGCCTCAGTTTCTCATGGAGATTCAGTGTCCGGAAGGATAATCCCTGAGCTCCTCCACAGAGCCCATGGGCACTGACACCAGATAGCCTGCCCAAGGGCCTTCTGCTTACTACTAGTGAAGTGTCCATAAGTAATTACGGATTCCAGAAACAATTCCAGGGGATTCGGATTAAAAATTTCTCTCCTTCCCCATCAAGTTCGTAAGTCTTTGTCTTTATGCCTGAAAAAAGGTAAATGTGTGGTGAAAGAGGCAAAACGATAACAACCTGACGGAATATTCTTGCAGCCTGGATGTCATTTTTCCAAGAGAAACTTTGTTGTCTGTAAACAGGAAGCTGCAGCTTGTACCAGCAATTAGCAATTGATTAAGTGCTGTTCACTGAATGCTTAATGCAGCGCAGGCTGGTTCCCAGGGGAATGGGGAGGTGATTCTTTCGCTGCTACACTGTGATGTGTTCGGATGAATGTGTTCACCTTCTCTTTGACTTCTGTCCTTGCCTTTCCTTAGCTCTCTTTAATCACACCTGCCCTTCATTTTACTGCCTCTTGCTCGAGGAGTCAATGACGGAACCAACCAGAAACTTGGGAGCCGAGTTAATAGTGAGAAGGTCCAAGGCCCTTATTTGCTCCGGGCTGCCTCATTTGTCCACCAAGGCCATATAATTAGTTTCTGATTACTTTCCTTTGCCGATCTGCCATTTCTCGTCCCCTTCGGACAGCTGAAGCTTTTTATCTGTGGAAGTTCTTTCAAAAGGACATTAGCTTTTGTAATTTAATGTAGTTTCATCATGATAAGTGTTTTTCAGTAATCTTTTCCCCTTCTTGTGGGAGTTTTAAAATGTAGCTTTTCCTTACGGTGTGATCATTTTCGCAGGAGCCCGGGTCTCTCACACACACTGAGGGTGGCCACCTTCAACCTTAGCAGAGTCTACTGAGGTTTGCGGTTCTGTGGAGCCGTCATTCCCAGCATGCTCGCTGAGGTTTCTTGTACCGCATGCTGACCTGTAAGTGGGGGGGTTTGCTGTGCATGAGGGACCCCTGCTGTGCGGTGGAGGCTGGCTTATTGTTCCTGCTTGAGCCCATGCTGCTTGGGGTCCGGCTTTCCCCTGTTATCCTGGGCCGTGGCCACAATGCACTGCAGCTGGGCTGTGCAGTTAATCCAAGGGGCCGTGCCTAAGCCTGGGCGCATTAGGGCTGAGCACAAGCCAAGTAATGAAGTCTGCCCTCAAATCCTGGCAGGCCATGCATACAGCCAGGCCCCTGTGAAGGATGTGTGGCTCTGGATACAGTGGGTCACACAGGTGTCTGAGGACCCAGCAAGGTTGGCTAAACTGCTGGTCCCTCTGTTTTCAAACCACAACGGTGGCAAATCCTCAGAGCTGGGGCTGTTCTCTCAGCCCTGACAGAGAAAAGGTGGGCATGACCCAGGTGTGGCTAATTGGAGATTCTTCTATGACAATTTAGGATTAGGGTAGAGAGAGCCATTCTTTGGGGTGTCTAGATGATCTCAAAAGATATATGGCTTTGGTGAATTCTACCAAGAAGCAAAACAGATGAAGAAACAAAAAACGATAACAAAACAACTTGTGGTACAAAACAGCAGGATTAAGCAAGTGTGTGTGTGTGTGTGTGTGTGTGTGTGTGTGTGTGTTTATAGGTGTGCGTACTCATGTCCATGCTAAGATAATAAGTAATGATTATGCTTTTTTTTTCCTGGGTTCTCTGAGGCCCAGTCACATTTCTGTCCCCAAGACATTGTCATCTATCTTCTAAAAGTTGCGAAGGAAATAACCCTTTGCAATAAGGTATCCATTGTTCTACTCAGGCATAGGCTAGAGGTCTATGCTGAAGAAAACCGTGTCTTCCTATGCTGCTATATGCTTTGCAGCTTGTGTGTCCATTCATCCACTCATTCACTTTCCTTTGTTCTTGTATTTAGGACAGGGTGTACAGCGTGTACAGGTCTCTGAATAGATCGGACTCCTAGTGATCCTCCTGTTTACAGCCTCCCAAGTGCTGAGATTACATGTGCGTACCACCACACTCAGTCTTCATCACCATCTCAGTGCCTATTGGGGACGGGGCTGGCACAGCAGGCCAGGGGATCAAACTCACATCCTCTGCATCTGCCTAAGCAGGTGCTTTAATCCGCTGAGCTGTTTGGCTGGCTGGCCTACTCACTTTCCTTATTGAATAAACATGCAGAACCTTGCCATGCACTGGGTGCGGTGTTGGGCGAGTTCTTCTCCCCAGTGCCTGACCTCCTGCTGCTTGTGATCTGAGGAAGCAAATGGTGTATTACTTTCCTGGGGCTGCCAAGTGGGTTATCACAACTTCATATTTGGGGATGTAAGACAAGAGAACCGATTCTCTCACTGTTCCAGAGACCCACAGTCTGCTTCAAGGTCGCAGTAGTCCTGTGCTCCTTCTGACAACACTTGGGAAGAATCCTTCTGATGACCCTAGATGCTCCTGGTCCAGGATTGTGTCACTCCAGCCTCTGCCTCTGCACAAGACCTTCTGTTTTCTGTGCATCTTTTAGAAGGACACTTTGTTGTGTTTAGAGATTGGTAGAGTCACTGAGGACAATCTGAATGCAATTTCTTCAACGTATAATGTCTGCAAAAACCCTTCTTTTAAGGAAGGACACACCCACAGGTTCCAGAGGTTAGCCCTGGACATAGGTTTTTGGGAGCCACCATTCATCCCACTAGAGATGAAGAATTGCTGGGAATGTGGACAGCGTTATGAATGGGACTGCAGTGAGCTCAGGGATTTGGAGGCCTCACCATCTGACAGCAGGAGGCGGACCAGGGGCTTGCTGGACTGTGGCAGGGGCTGGAAAGGCACTGCAGATGGCTGGTAGGCACTAGGCACCTTGCAAGAAAAAAGGAAAAGAGAAGAAAGGCCTATGGCGGGGTGGCAGGCACCGAGGACACAACCCGTGAGGCTTTGTACGGAACACCGGACCCTCTGCTGTGGTTTTAAGCGGCTCAGTATCTGATTTGCAAGTAAAAAGAATTCCCTTGGTTCCCCTCTTTTTTCTCCTTGGTGTCCGACTCCTTATTTTTTCTCATTATGATCAATAATTATGTCCCTGGGGAATCCCGGACAATACAAGGAGGATCCAACTAGGAAAGATGCACGGGTGGGAACCATCAAAGGCCCCCTCTTGGCATCTAATTTGCACCGCCTCCATCCTCTTCTGCCTTAATTCTCATTTTGAGAGTTGTAAATCACTAATATACCATCTCAGTTCTCTGCAATACCACAGGCAATTTAATACTGTGAAAAAGAAGAGGCGTCTTTGGTGTTCTAACATTTATTATTCCTGGACTCCTTATTTTTCTTAATGAAAGCTTCTTTCTCTCCCTCCGCTTATCGGTTTTTAACACATGCCATTTACCACCTCCAACGTGATGATTAGGGGGCCAGGAACAGGCTTACATCACTGTCAAGGAAGGAGAGGAAAAATTGCAAAGGAAATGGCAAGATACTGTCACGATAGTGCACAGGAAAATCTGCAGTGCTTAGAAGAACACAGGACCCAAATGCAATTCTGTGTCCAGGGTCGCGCCCATGGGGGCAGAGGCCCCAACCAGTACCAGCCCCACGTGATTGATTATTCAAATGGTCCCATGATTAATTTGGTTTACATTGACGCAAATAATCCTGCTGGAGCCTGCAACAGCTAATGCATTTTTGGAACTGTGGTTTTTCCATTGATAGTACAAAATAGTGTAGAGGAAAGCCATTTTCATAATATTAATAATGGAATTACAGAATCAGGTCACTTAAAGGAACCAAGCTGAGTCAGCGAAGGCAGCGTACAGTTGAATGTGGAGATTAGTCCTGAGCAAAATGGAACTCGAACCTTCTGCAGCTATCTCATTGCATAAAACTCACGTCCCCTTCCTACGCTCCTTAGGAGAGAAAGAGCTTTAAAAAAGGACTTGGCTAAGTGCAATTCTCAGATGAATTCTTAGGAGGGAAGGAGCTGTCCAGGTTTTGGAGGTCATCCCTGCTGAAATGTTTTTCCTCCTTTGATTGCAGATTGGATTTACCATCTTTGCCTATACCATAGTTTAATGTCCAAGTCCTAGAAATGCTATCCAAGTGAATGATTACAGTTGCAAATCAAGACCAACAAACACCTCTAAAAGAATGAATATAGTAGCCAGGGAAAATCTAGGTCAGAGATGAAATTCTGTTCAGCTAAATAGAGTGGGCCAAGGAGAGGGCCTGGGATTTATTTTTTGGGGACAGCATCTCACTAGGTAGCCCAGGCTGCCCTTGAACTCAGGGTGGTCCTCCTGCCTCAGCCTCCAGAGGCCTGGGATGTAGGCATGCATTACCACATCCAGTTTGCCCAGCATTTGTATTGGAGAGAGTTGGAGGTCACAGGTGGCAGCAGCTAAGGTGATGGCTCTTGGTCGACACTAAAGTATGCAGATGAAGATGGTAAGATATATAAGATGGTGTTCACTGCCGTGCATTTCTGAAAGTGAACCAAACAGCATCCATAAATAGAATATTATGCAGACATTAAAGATCATACTGAGGGGCAGGAGAAGATGTCCATGGTGTAGTTAGTAAAGAAGTGGGTTACAAACATTTAAAAGTAATTTGGGTCTCCTATTTATCCAGATGAGTTGGCCTTGGTCTTCTGTGCTCTCAGTGACCACTTAAGGTCATGCAGGGGCTGACCTGGTAGAAGCTAATTACTTCTCTTTCTTTAAGAGAGGACTGGGAAAGAATTAGAGGACTAGGAAGTAAATCAAAGGGATTAAGGTGATTAGACATGAATGCATGGCATAATTTTAAAAAATGCTGCTAAAACACACATAACAGAAAAAAATGACCCCATTAAGTATTTTAAATCATACAATTCAGTGGCTCTGACACACTCAGGACATTGTGTAGCCGTCGCCACTGTCTAGTTCCCAGAAGCTTTCATCATCTCCTCGCCTTCAGGAGAGAAGAACCAAAGATGGCCAAGTGGTAGTAGTAGGGGGGGTGAACAGTACAGAGAGACCTTACTTCTGAGCTCAGCATGCCAGAGGCCCAGCCTTTGGGGTCCTGGTTCCTGAAGCTCAGAAGTAGTAACTACTTTGGTCAGCTTTCTCTTGCTATGACGAGCCTGAGATAAACAGCACAAAAAGGACAAAGGTTACCACTAACTCATAGGTTCAGAGGTTTTACTTCTAGGCAGTGGCTCAGCCCATGGTGAGGCAGGACAGCAAGACAGCCAAGCTGCCCCCACCCACGATGGCTGGGAGGCAAAGAGAGACAGCAAAAGAGATGTCGCCAGATCCCCTACAAGGTCACATTCTCCATTACCTAACTTCTCCCGAGTGGCCCTGCCCCTGAGAGTTCCACCACCTTCCTGTAGCCGCACCAACTTCTGACTAAGCCTTTAGCATATAGACCTCTAGGGGGACACTTCCAATCCAAATCCTAATGAAGATTAATAGTGTTAAGAAAGAGAACTTGAGCTACTGAGAGCCAGGTGCTAAGCTGGCACTCAGTGCTGCTGTACTGTCTTAATCACAAACAATTGTATAGAGATCAGCAACAACTGAGGGCATGCCGTGAGCCTCAGGGAACATGCCTGGGAGGAGGCTGAGAGCAGACAAATGAGGTCCCTACTAACACCTCAAAATAACCACAAAGCCTCTCACCCCAGGGTCAGTACAAATGGGGGCTACTCCTTCACCTCATTCCAGTCTTCCTGCCTCCTAGGTAGCAATGATTAGAACACCAAGTCACAGAATCTATTCCTCTTCTTGACCCTCTCATGGTGTTTTCCAGCACTGACTTCTGGATGTAAGATGCCACAGAAAGACAAGCGTCCTGTAGGCCATGATGAGGCCTCGGGCTTTAGCATGCCTGTGCCCTTGAGTGTGGCCTTCACTAGTGGTCTCGTAACAAGAACTTTCTATGCCACCATACTGAGGTGGCCCATTTTCAAGCCCCATGGTGTATGGCCTTCTCTTTGCAATGGTGTGGTAAACCCAGCCCTGGTGTGTTACTGTCAGTGTTGTGGTTCTAATACAAACTATCAATATTGTCATCATGGATCTTGGGATCCGATACGTTCTTCTGGTTTTGTATTCTTTGAGGATTTGAGGGACTTTCCTTAACTATATCCATCCAAGAGAATGGGACGGGACAGAAGTCCTCACACACACACTGCTCAGAAGTCACCTGCTCACCTAGGCTGGTCACTGGGCACCAGCCAGCACAGACCATCTCACTACAAGGCTTCCAGCCTCCTGCAGGCACAGCCATGCTGTCTGTGGCGAGGTCATCGGTCACAAGCCAGTGTTTTTCATTATACTGCTCTTTTTTGGTGACTTTCCCGAGCTGTCTCTATGGTTGAGTCACTTTGGGAGGCAACTGCTTTCTCCCTGTCTGTGAATGGGGCCCTTGATGTCCACCTTTCTCTGCTAAATTGTTGCCCTCTCCAGCGCCGCCTACAGCGGGGACAAGCATCTTGACGGCCTTCCCTTCTTTTCTCTTGGAAAGTCTTTTCTCTGTGTGCAGGGAGTTGAAATTCCTATACCTAGGCAGAATGAGAGGCAAAGGACAAGGAGACAAGGGGTAATCCGGTGATGGAGAGAGCACTGGTGACCTCCTGGAAATAATTTTCGTTTACTGACTTGTGCAGAAGGATAGTTTGGCATCAGGGATGCTTTTTATCCTTTTAAAGCCAGCAAGACCTTCCTTCCTCCCTCGGGATCCGCACACCCAGGCTGCCGCTGTGCGCTGGCCAAGGCGCCTGCAGGGGGCGCCGTGCGCTTCCTTGCCTTACTGGGGCACTCAGTCCGTGAGCTTCTGCAGGACAAGCCTGACCCCTCGGTATACTGGCAACACTGGGTTTCTTATTTTTAGCCACCCAAGCGGAATGCAGTAAACGAAAGGTGATAAATACCCCTCTAAACCTAAATGTGTCACAATAATGAAAAAGCAACCTTTGTCTTAAAATTGGCCATTCTTTTGCACCTAATTTTTCCCCCCTCGAGCAGACAAATTGGCTAAGTCAGGGTGGGCCGATGCAGCTTTCATCACCTGGGGACAGATTCCAAGGTGGCTCGCCCGGTGGGGCGGTGGGGCGTACAGACGTTGCCGCGCGATCTTCTGTACACATTCATCAGGAAGCCGGCGCGGGGATTTGTTGTTGGCGGGAAGCAGCCCCAGAGAAACTATTCACCTTTGTAAGTAAATAATTCCCAGCCCCGAGAACAGCTGCGGCGTGCTACAGAGCCGCCACGAGCGGGTCTCCACCGGCTGCTCCATTTACACTGAAATCCGAGCATTTAGCGAGGATATTACTGCTTATTGTCATTAAGGAGGCAGTGATGTCCTCAGAGCCACCCCGCGGGACCTTGGCGCTTCTGAGCCCGTGGCCGGGTGGGGTGCAGGCTGCCGGCACACGTGTGCACATTTGCTCAGGTGGCTTCATCCGCCTCCGAAGGGCGCGATCAGATTTGCTTGGCTGACATTTAAATTGCTTTTTGCTTTGCTGGGCAAGGCCGCCCCTCCCCCCATTAAAAATTAAGAGTTTGAACTTTATGGGAAAATCAAGCTGAAAGTACTCTATCCTGTCCCCTGCCCTAGTCTTCCCTATTATCAATATGTGGTCTTTAGGGTGTGTTTGTTACAATTAATGAACCAGGATGGGACTCTGGTTATTAACTAAAGCACATAGACCGCAAGCAATCTCCTGGAAGGGATATGTCATAACTTGTGCCAGCTGACTCTCCAAAGCTCGGTGCAGTCAGACGTGGGGCTTTTCCAGAGGTGGCTGGGTCTGGACTGTGTGAAGCAGGGATTGATTCATGGTGCAATGCTAGGCTCAAGGGCACTAGGACTAAAGGTGGCGGTGCTACCTGCCCTGCATAAGATTAAGGGTCAGAGGGCTGGCCAAACAGCTCAGCGGATTAAAGCTCCTGCAAGCAGGCTCAGAGGCCAGGTGTTAGATCCCCAGGCCTGCTCTGCTGGCCCCGCCCCCGGGGCCCACTGAGATGGCTATTGAGACTGGGCATGGTGGCTTGAGCCTGTAATCCCAGCTCTTGGGAGACTGTAAACAGGCTATCACTACGAGTCCGATCTAGTAGTGAGACCTTGAACACCCTGTAGACCCTTCCCTAAAATACAAAAAGCAAAACAAACAAAAAACAAAAACAGAGCTGTGGTTGTTCCTTGTGGCTTGCTACCTTCTGTCCATCATGAGCTGTTTCTCTTCTGTGGTGCCTGCCTGCTTTGGAGCTAGCTAAATAGGGACTGAAACCTCTACAAACTGTGAGCTCAAGAAACCTTTCTTCTTTTAACCTGAGTGTAGATTGTTTTGTCTCAGCAATGAAGAAGGTAACTAAGACAGGACAGGTGTCAGTCAGGCTGCACAGGCAGTGGATGAGGAGCGGGCCTGTCCTGCTCTGGCCAGACCACAGTGCTGTGGAGCAGTGGTTATGCTGGCAGCGAGGACACTGCTCTTGTGTGGCTGCTGGGCCTTGCCAGTGGCCTTTGCCTCTGTGGTCCTTGGTGGCTTGCATGCAGAATCCTGGGTGGGGGCTGGGTGACTTTCTTGCAGTCAGCTGCGAGGAATGGGTCTTTGGGCTGTCCCTGTCTCTATATCATCCTCTCAGAGGGGACAAGGGTGGTGGGCTGTGGGGGTGGAGCCACAGGCCACAAATGGAGACTGAAACTCTTTAATAATATGGAAGTGGCTTCATGTTCTGTTGAGGACTTCAGCCAAGACTTGAAGCACTGAGAGCTTCCTCCTCTTGCATCCTGTGAAGAACACGCGTAGGGGCCAGGCCTTGATGTTTGAGGAGCTGGAACAGGAGAAGGCCCAGTAGCACTAGGATCAGCAGCATGGCTAGGATGTGGCCCTGAGTGGTTCCACTGTGGCCCTTTACCAGCGCCCATCAGGTGCACTTCCCTGGGGAGCACGCTACTTCTCTCATAGTGTCATGCTCTTGTCGGCATGCAGGTCACATGGTGGCACCGCTTTGTGGCCCAGTTCCATTTGCAAAATCCCCGGTACATAATTCAAGTTGACATGCAACCTGAACACTTCTGTGAGCCACATTAGAAGTCTGCCATTAGAAGCCACGCATCTGAGCTGCCACAGGGTATAGAGAACAGGAAAGAGGGCTAAGCAGCTCCCACTCTCCTGCTTATTGGAGGATCTCAAAGACCCCAAATCACACTTCAGGAAGAGCCTTGGTGGAGTCTTGCAGCCTGAGCAGCGCTTGCTGTGGCATTTTCTCAACTGTGGCTCCACAGCAGGTCACTGGGGTGAACTCTTGAAAGAAGACAAATGGCTGTTGCACCCCAAGCCAGCTTAATGGGAACTCCTAGGTGAAAGTAGGCAACACATATTTTTCAAAAGCTCTCTAAGTGATTCTGATGTATAAACAGGTTTAAAAGCTGTCAGTTAGATGAAGCTGATATGCAATTGTCCTTCCAGACCACTTCCTATGGGTTTCCTTTGCTGTATCAAATGCTGGTTTTTTTTTTTTTTTTTTTTTTTAAAGTTACTAAAGCTTTTCAAAATTTCTATCATTGAGTTGGAAGGTAGAGAGAATTCCTATACACTCCCAGGACCTACAAGTTCCCCTACTAAAGGCTGATTTCAACACAAATATGCGTGACTGGCTGACTCTCAGATTTCCTCTCTTGTAAGACACTAAGTTGGCTCCTGGGCAATCCTAGTGTTCTACAAGTCGCTATAGAGCTTCCTCAAACTCCCAGCTTCCTGTGGCCATGGTCTCTGTGCCAGGCTGGCTTCTCCCTTCAGCCTTTCTCCCCGTCGGCTTATAGGATTTCTGGCATGTGCTTTTGGGTAAACCTGTCTCAGGGATGTATCTACAGGGTAATAGGTGATTGCGCCTACAGATGAGGGCCCATGAACAGACTTGACAAGAATCATGTTCAAGTCTCTGTGAGACAAAAGAGCCATCCCTTCCCTCTCAGTCCCTACTTCTTTCTGGAATTTTCTTCTGCTTTCTGCCAATTTTATTTCCAGCTTATTTTTCAGCTTTTTAAATATAAAAACATTTCACTAGGGGGCACTTCAAGACCGAATAAGAAAAATCTCCCCCAGCAACTCAGTGACAATAGATTCTACTTCGCCATTAACTAGGTAAACAATCTTGCACAAAACAAAATATAAAAAATACATAAGGAATTAAATATGTATTTAGCTGAAACTGTGATTCAATTTTGGTGGGTTGTTTTCTATGCCTTTCTATGCCTTGTTTCCTTGAAACTGGACATGGAAGACAGTAGCACTGTGGACTTCCCAGCAATTTTGACTTGAGGGTTAGAATAATAATGATTATGATAACAACAATAATAGTCTCTTCATCTGAGCAGAGACTGATGCTTATCTTCCTACAGTTCTCTCATACAACTGAATAACTGGAGCTTTGCTCAGAAATTTGTGTTTAAGAAATATTTTTCTTTTTCACATTAATGGTGAGTGCTAGTGTGGGAAAGCTAGCAACTTCCTGCTGTAGGATTGTTGGAAGATTTTCTACACAGAGGTGTGGATCTGCAGGGGGATCTGAGAGCTGTGTCTACGCCTGGCTTATTTCTCCCCATGCTATGACCTTGGGTGGGTTACTTCCTCTCTTTAGTCCTTGGTGTCCTGCACAGTACAGTCACAGTATTAGACTTAGAGACATTTAGGGTGGTTTTCTGGTCTGACACGCGCCCTCTTGTATCCTTAGGGTCAAGTTTGGCCCACTGCATTTCTCTTGGACTTTTGCATGAGAAGTTGCAGCAAAGGCAGCTCTGAGCAGAAAGACTGACAGGGGCATATAGGTGCCTGCGAATGTGACTTTGCTTGGGAAGAAAAGTGAGGTCAGGAGTTTAATGGTCAAGTTCAATGAGGTCAGGAGGATGGGCCCTAATATAGTAGGACTGTGTTTCTATGAAGAGAATATGCTCAGATGCAGAGAGATATGGGTAGGGAAGATGCCTCTCTGTGAAGGCAGAGGGCAGGGAGCTGCATTTCCAAGCTAAGAACATCAGAGAAGGCCAGCAAGCCACAAGGGGCTGCGAGGTGGGCTGGAAACAGAGCCTCCCTTCAGGCCCGCGGGAGGAACCAATCAAGCAACAGGGCTGATTTTGAACTTCCAGTCTCCAGGACTGCAGGACAATGCATTTCTGCTATTGCAAGCCACTCAGTTTTTGGTGCTTTGTTATGACTAGTGAAGGAGGAGATTTAGCTTCAGTCCCTTTCCCTGTAAGGAAGAGAGTGAAGATTAAATGAGAGGATGGATAGGAAAGCCCCCAGCACACAAAGCTTGCCATCTGGCAGGTACTCATCAGAGGTTGCTGCACAGACAGAATAAAGAAGGGGGGAAAGCTGGGAGGGAAAAAAGAAAAAGGAACTCCTGATGTTAAGCACCTGTTAGCCCTAGAAGGATTACATATTTCTCTGTAGTTCCCACTGACAATCATTTTGCTGCTGAGGGAGTGGGACTCGGAGAGCATAAACCCTTTGCTGAAGGTCACAGAGCTGGGAAATAGGAGACATCAAACAGTCTGATGCTAAAACCTAAAATCTTTTTACTCTGTTATGCTTGTTGTTAGGTACAAGTGTTCTTTATTCTTCCTTGATAAAACTCATTCATCCATGCATCCATGCATCCATCCATCCATCCATTCCTTCATCCAACCATCCATCCATCCATCCATCCATCCATCCATCCATCCATCCATCCATCCATCCAACTATTCATCCATCCATCCACTTACCCAGTCATCTGCTCAGGAGGCAGAGAAGGAGATGGAGCTCTGTCTACTCCAGTGAGGCCGTGGTGCACTTGGCTCCAAGAAGCTGTGGCTGAACTTTCTTGAATGATTGATCATGAAGAACACTGCTGAGCGGCAGAATCTAGGAGACTGCTCACTGGCTCACTCAGGCCATGGAAGAGTTGAGAGGCAAGGGGACAGTTGGCTGCCCCGAGAGGCTGGGAGCAGAAGGGGGCCACAACTGCCACACACTATGCAGCAACATCACATTGGGGTCCTCTCCAGGGCAGGATGGGTAGCTGTGTCCACTTAGCTCTCCAGCAGCTTGCTCTAACATCTTTGGCTTATTCCTGAAATGAAACTCTCCTTATCAGTCATGCACCCAGGGTCTTCGGAAGGACAAGCTTGCCCCGACTGCATCCTGCTTGGATGGGAATTTCTGGGCAATTGCAGTGTATCCTTGGCAGGAACCCTCTTTGGGGCCAGTTGTGTATGTTTTCATCCTTACCAAAGTCTCACTGGAGCCAGTGATGTCAGGAAGCTGTCCCTGTATGTCCCTGAGATTATTAGTTTCCTGGGACTGCATAACAAACTACCATAAACTGCATGGCTTAGAGCAACAGACACGTACTGCTGTGTGGTTTGGAGTCCAGAGGTGCAAGCCAAGGTTTCTTCCGGGCCAGGACTGCTCTGAATGCTCTGAGGGAGAGTCTTTCCCTGCCTCCTCCAGCTGCTGAAGGTTTCGGCATCCTTCATGTTTCTTGGTTCGTGTCATACTTGAACCCCTGTCTCCATGTGACCTTTCCCCCATGTTTTTGTGCCTGTAATCCTACTCCTTACAAGGACACAAGTCATTGAATGTAGGGCCTACTATAAATCAAAATAGCCTGATCTTAACTTTCTTACGTCTGCAAAGAACCAAGTTCAAAATAAGGTCACATTCACAAGTACCAAGGGCCAGAACTTCAGTGTCTCTTTCTGGGAACCTGACTGAACCCACGGTCCTGGATGTGAGAAGCAGAGCTCTTCTTTGGAGGGTCAGAAGGTAGGCTCCCTTCCCCTATGTAAGAAGCAGAGCCCCCATCTCTCCAGCATTCTCACCACCCTGAAGCCTTGTTCTCTCTTGGGGAGCTTGATCTGTGACTGTAGAGACTCAGAGGGTCCTAAAGTCTGGGCAGGAGTGAGAATGGGTCTGCTGGCTTCCAGTGATGGGGAAAGCCCGAGAGAGTGCCTTGCTCTCGGGGATGTCCCCACTCCTTCTTGCAGATTCCTGCCACAGCTTGCTCCTCAGCGGGCCAGGTGGCACACCTGATGCTGGCTGTGTGGCATATGGCTTCCTGTTCCTCAGCATTCAGCTCTGTTCTCCAGACCTGTCCTTTCTCATTTTCCCCATTTAGCTCGTAGGGCTGCCTGAGGGAGAAAGGAGACATCTTGGTCTGTCAAGTCTAGGACTTGCCCCAAATGCAAATCAGTTTAGTGGAAGCAGAGCTCACTCTGTACTGTGCTGGGACCAAGCACGAAGGATAACAGCTACCTGCAGGGAGCCACGGCCAAGGTGCCTAGGAAAGCCACGGTTCTCATGCGTTAGGGGGGGCCTTCTGTGATTGGCTGGAAAACAGCCTCCACTGTAATTATGTAAGTGGTCTGAAAAATAAAAAAAGGACTTGTATTTCTCTAAATGTTTATCAGATCTTCTGATAAACTTTGTTTTCATGTGGTTATTTTTGGAGTACCTATTTCAATCATGTTCCTGTACTCATCACATATGCAGTTTTCCAAGCATCACCTCCTCTTCCCAGGTCTCCTGGGTGCGGCTAGCTGGGGCAAAGTGAAGGCAGGTGTGAGGGTGAGGGTGACAGAGCGAATGCGCTTGTTTCCTGTTGATGCAGCAACTTTTCCCTGTGCTTCCAGCCCTGAGGCCAGGTTCCCACGCAGGCTGGCCCGTTCTCCACCAGGACACTTAGGAGCCATGAGGAGATATTAAGTACTGAGGGGTGTGGGACATTTTTGTTGCTGTGCTTGGCAAAGCTGACTGCTTTTTACAAACACATTAAACATTAATATCTACAGAATGGGCAGTTTTATAGTGCACAAGCATGCGTTTCCTGGACACGGATTTATTTATTTTTTATTAATGTAACCTTAGCATGCCACATATTTCTCACTGAGCTCCAGATCTGAAAGGCCTTGGCTGGACCCAATGAATACTTTATGATTCCATTTAAGACCAAGGGAACCAATAAACTCGCCCCCATTTACATTTCAGTGGAGTCTCATAAGTAATGCATGTGTGCATGCTGCTCTCCCCTCCCTGTCCCCGGGACTGCCTCTAATACCGCATCACACGAGTGACCTTTTCAGGAGGCAGAGAACAGAGCTGGGTTCTCTTCAAACTGTTTTCTTTCTTTTCCCTCAACTACTTGAAGCATCTCTCTGTGGCCACTGAGAGATCATCAGCAAGCCGGTGTCCCTGGAAGGTGCTGTTGAGCTGCTCAGACTGGGAGCTTCAGCTACTACCTAGATGCAAAGTCTTGGAGAGCTGTGGCTGCAGCCCTGAGCCCCAAGCCCAGAGCCCCTGGCCGGCTGGACATCAGAATTTCCACGGGCTTTCATTGGATCCAAATGAAGAGTTGATGGTTCAGTTCTAACTTCCCTAAAACAGCACTCTGAGATGAACCACATGTTGATTGCTTCGTGTGTGCCCCATTTGCTAATGCCACCTATAAATGGTATTAGTCAGATTAGACTACTCTCTGGTGCATGGTGTTCTAGGGCTTCTGTTCTCCAACTGCTAACCAAGTCTCCAGTCGACAGGGCTGACCCATGGATTACAGATGTGGCAGCTGCAGATGCAGGTGCCAGCAGGTTAAAATAAGTCTCTTTAGTTGTGTAGCCACATGGAACTTAAGGCCTAGACTGCATTCTGAGCAATAAGTCTTCAGGCCAATCTGCTGTGGTATAAATTTCAGAGCGTGCTCTCATACACCTCCATGGAATTGCCTACTGCGTACCTAGGCTGGGAGGAACATGTATGAGACAGCTCGGGTCCGAGGCCATGGGGACCAAAATACCATGAGATTAAATCCAGCACAGGAGAAAACAATGAGATGGAGTGATGCAGGAAGCATGAAATGCATGAGGAAGCTGTCCCGCTAACACAGCGTGCTGTTTTTCTGGTACCTGGAATTAAACTCAGGACCTTGCCTTTGCCAGGCCGGTGGTATGCCGGCTGTGCTACATCATTGGCCCATGGTATACTGATTTCATTTTTTATGTAAATAGCAAAAGTTGGGCATAGTGGTGTAGGCCTGTGACCCCAGCACTCAGCCACTTCTTCCTTTAAATTCTTTTTTATTATTTTTAACCACCTCAGTACTATTTTAACACATTTTCCTTATAAAAATAAAACTTTCACATAAAGCTCGTTTTCCTTTGGTGCTGATCCACCCCTGAGCCTAGGCCTCCTCCCTACCTGAGCCCACCTTTGCTGTCCCTCAATCTCCCAGTCATTTACAAAGATGGGCCCCCTTTTCCATCTTCCACTACCCCTCAGGAGCTGCCCACCTTGGTCCTCTGCCTTCCCAGTATCCCCTCTCTAGCTTTCCCCTCACACTTCCAGGTCGCTTGTGCCAAACTTCATTTTGAGGGAAATTTGTCCCTAAAGCTTTCCGGGGTACTCTGTTAACTAGAAGCCAGGATCCAAACTGTAAACTTAGGGTGAAGTCTTACAGGTGATGGCCTTTAGGGCATTGAGGCTTTGCTCTCAAATGGTGACTGCCGGGCTCTGACTCCTTCTTCCTCTTTTGCTCCCTGGCCATGAAGTGAGAAGTTTCGCTTCAGCGTACTCTTGCCCCACAGTGTGCTGCTGTCCCATCAGAGGCCCAGAAGTAATAGCATCAACCATTCAGGAACAGGAGCCTCCCAAACTACAAGCTAAAAAAGTTCCTTTCTTCTAAGTTTATCATCTCTGGTATTTTATCTTAGTCTTGGAAAACTGACTTATGCAGAGCTCTTCCTCAACGTTTGGCTCCTCCCTTGTTCCTTTGTGAACCATCTCTCTAGCTGCACTGGGTCCTGCTCCTGCTTCATGGGTCCTTGGACTTCCCACCGCTGCCTTTCATATCTTTTTAATTCCATTCCAATGCTACCTGGCTCCCGATCCTTTTAACTGTGGCCCATACTCGCTGGGCATGGGGACTACTCTGTCTGTCTCATGATTCAGAGACCCAGCATACCTGAAAGACTTCTAGAAGTTTCTGCCAGCACTTCCATCTCTAGCCAACTTCACTAGTGAGAGGACATACTTAAGGCCCTGCACCTATTTCCTGAACATTATAACTGTGTCCAGGAGAACTGTAAGATGCCATTGTTTGTATCTAGTTGTCACTCCCATGCCTCATGCAGTCACGGGGTGGACTTCTACACTTTGTCATAAATTCATGATCCAGGGCTGGGTTTGGGTTGTGAGTGCTGCTGGGATTATGGGCGTGAGTGCTACGTCTGGCCTGTTTGGATAGCCTGCAAGCAACCTAAGGGAGAAAGATTTGCTTTCTATTGCTATTGTTGCCCCACTTCTCCTCCCTATTGCTCTTTAGCTGTTTTCTTGGCTGCCATGAGCAGCTGCTTTCTGTCATGGGGCACTCTGCTTGGAGCCAGCTGAGTATGGACTGAAACCTCCACTAACTGTGAGCTAAATAAACCTTTCCTTCCTTAATTTTGGGTGTTAGGTATTTTGTCCCAGCAACAAGAGAAAAGTAACTAACACATAGGACTTAGCTGATCACTTTGCTTCTTCTCACTGGTTTATGTCCCTTAAGCTTGCTTCTCTGAATCTGGGGTCTTCAGACTCCAGCACTAGGTGTTTGTCCACCTGCAACCTTCCAGTAGGATGCACCATAATATTGACTTGTGAATGACAGTGACATAGCTGAAGGCTCAATCTGCCTTTGATGGGGTTGACAGAGAAAGAGAGAAAAGAGATGACCCATCTGGAGTGATGAGATTGTGAATAGTTTTCCAGAGCTTCAGTCATCTAATCATTTATTCAACACATACTTACCAAAGGCCCAATATATGGCATAGCGCTTTGGGCTAGGGATGCATTGTTAAGCAAAATAGGCATATAGTCTTTGTCTTCACTCAGTTTGCAGTGTACTAGGAGACACAGAGAAGTGGCTAAGAAGTGATTCTAACACAACACTATCAGGTTGGTGCGTGCCTAAAGTCAGGGAACTATGATTACATGAAAGGGGCCAAGCATAGGAGAGACAGAAGAAGTCTCCTATTTTAGTTACTTTCTTGTTGCTTAAACAAAATATCTATGGTATTGGCACATAGTTGACTGACTCCAAGTCAGAGGAGAGACAGTCCGACAGTCCGTAGCATGGCAGGCAGGAAGCAGCACACTGGATCAAGGGAGGTAAGAGATATATGTACCTTCCAGGCCACGCCCATAGTGACTCACCTCATCTTCACAGGCTTCACCTCTCAATATGCCACACAGCTATGAGCCCATCAGTAGACTAATCCAATACTACACATCCACAATCCAGTCATCTCCCGAAATCTCCACTGATGAGCACTGAAGCTTTGGGGATGTACAGATATAAGTCATAATAGCTCCCAAAAGACAAGAACACTAATGGTGAAATCTGAGTGATAAGGAGAGTGTTCTAGATGACTGTAGCAGAGACAGAAGCAGACCAAGAAAGGCGGAATGTAGTGGAAGGGGGTGGGGAGGAAGGAAGGAAGAAGAGAGGAGGACAGGAGAGGACTGAGACCCTAGCTTGAAAACTGAGCAAAGTAACAGGGCCTTGGGGCCTGTCTATAAGGGCTAGACTGAACAGACGGAACTGCTGTTAGAGCTGCGGCTTGTTCCCACAGGAAACGGGAGAGCAGGCCAGCTGTCCTCACCTCAGACACTTGCTGTGGTGTCCCGCCTGGGCCCCCCGCAGGCATACACTGTGACATGACTTGTGGGCCATTTTCACATCTGTGCATTGGGAACCTAGGCCAGATGTTGCTGCTTCTCCTCATATGGTCAGGGTGTTCATGTGGCTCACTCTGACCTTGCTACAAAATCTATTCCCTTATCAGGCTTCACCATGAAGCCCTTGCCCTGAAGCACAGGAGGCTTGCTGCTGCGATGTGAAAGGTGTCTGAGGTGGTGGGGAGGACGCACAACAGCAGGTCTCCTATCTCTTCTTCTTGAGCTTCCTTGGGTGTGCCCTTGATTTTGAGCCTCCTCTCCACTCCATCCCTCCCTTCCCGTAAGCAGAGCGGCCCTTTACCTCACACAGCAGCCCCACCTGCCTGACCCCAGGACCCTGCTGGCCCAAGCCCTGAAGTGGGCTTATCAGCGCATTCACCGACCAAGTGGGTCTCTCTCCAGAGGAAGGATGTGCATACCAGCTGCTAAAGGGAAAGCTATCTTTGCAGGGAAGATGAAGGAAGCTTGCTACCATGACAGGTTCTCCATGTGGTCAGAGGCCCACACCTGCCAGGTGTCAGCCGAAGTGAGGCAGCTTCACTTGTATACACCTGGGACTGGCTCTCCCTGAGCTGCTGGAGTTGCTTCTGCAGGCAGTGAGCTGACCTGCAGGAAAGAAGCGGCCAGGCTTGGCTTTTGGCTGTTACTCCCCTTTCTTCTACTTCCTGTTTTGTTTTTTTTTTCTACCCTTGACATTCAGTAAATGTCTACTGAAGGCTTTTTGTGTTCCAGGCATTCACACACGAGGGAAATATTTTCCCGTTGGATGCAGGGCCTTCAAGGAGCCTGTCACCCCTCTGCCCCCAGAAAGTGCTGGCCTCTCTTTGTTGTGGCCCTCATGAGTTCCAAGTGTCTGGCCCTTTTGAACCCCCATGTTGGCGCCCGACCCAGGCCAGGTTAGTGAGTCTTTTCGGGGGTTTTTGTTCTTGAGACATCAAGGCATGGCTAAGCCCCTGGCCTGAGATGAAGCTACCCAATGTCAAGGTCAAATGCTCTGGGGAGGGCCATGTTTCCTTGCCCCACTGCCCAATGTGGACCAAAGCAGTTGCATATTAAAGAAGAATGAAGCAATGCTCAGACACAAACAGAGCAGTTTTAGGAAGAGAATACAGGTGACCGTCTAGCTCCAGGCTCAAACTGGTACAAAACCCTCTGCATCCCTGCCCTTCCTCCAGGCCGGCTTCATGGACTCTTCCAGGACTCTGGTTTGTTTGTTTTCCAAAACTAATTTAAATGTAGACTGTACCTTGTACAACAAAAGTGACACAAGGAGCAAAGCGCGACACAGTTCGGTACTTTGTACCGACGGCTTCTCTGGAAATAGAAAGGCAAAACAGTGGATGATTACAAATCATGCTGACTTAAATTATGTGGAAGGTCTGTGAAGCGCCTGGAACAGCATCTAACGCTTAGCAGGCCCCCATCACCCTCCCATCTGTCCCCTTAGCATTTTTTCTTTTGTCCGGAACCGGGGAATGAACTCAGGCCCTTCTGCTTGCCAGGGAGGCGCTTATTCCATTGAGCCATCTCCTCGGCCCCAGCATTTTTTCTTAAAAGCTTATGTCAATCAGATTCTGGAAAGCAACAGCCGTCCTAGAAGAGGTCCAGTGCCCTTGTAGCATTCTAGTCCTCTAAGTGGTGTGACTCGTGGCGTGGGTGATGTCATGTTTCTCTGACGTCCTGCTTTGCCACCGGCTCCAGTTCGATCTGTACTTAGTCCGTAGCCAACATTGTATTGGGAAAGTCTGTGTCACAGTGGCATACAAGCGGGCAGCTCTGTTACTGCAAATCAAACTTTTAAGAGATTATATTTTACACAGATCCCCCCCCCCATCTATTGGATTTAATATGTGTGAATGTTACTAGTCACTGCTGTGATCTAAATTTTATGTGTCTCCAAATTCAGATGCTAAAATCTTAACCTTTTGGTGGGTGGTCCTCTGAGCCTTTGGGGCAAGATTAGTTCCCATGAATGGGATTACGAAGAGTTAAACCCTGCGGAGATGTCATCCTTCCTAACCTGTGAGGGGTGCCAGGGAGATGGCTCAGTGGAATACGCACTTCCCTGGCAAGCGCAAGGGTGCAGCTAGAACGCACTGTGAATAAACTGGGAAGTGGACTCTCCAAGCCCTGAATCTTCCTCTCCCTTGATCTTGGGCTTCCCAGCTTTCAAAATTATAAGAACTAAGTTTTTATTGTTAAGAACTAAGTTTTTATTGTCTGTAACCCACATAATCGGTTCCTGTTTCCTCATTGCTAGAACAAAACACCCCACGCCCACAACTTCCGGAGGAGGAGCTTGGCTGGGCTCGAGTTTTCAGAGGTTTCAGTGCATGGTTGGCGGGTGCAGAGACAAACAGCCTGGTGGGAGGGCTGGGAACGACAGCGGCTGGTGCTGAGGCGTTGGCCAGGAAGCAGAGCGGAGAGGAGCTGGGGAGGGGAAAGGCCCATGTAGGTTGGAGCCCAGTGACTTGCTTTCAAACAGCTCCAAACGTTACAGCAGCCCAAACTGGTGCTTTGTTCTTGCCCACGATGACGATTTTCTGGCTCGAGAGCATCCCAGCTCCCTACCTTTTATTCATTCCTTCATTTGTTTGTTTATTTATTTTTTGGTGCCAGGACTCAAACTCAGGACTTCTCGCTTGCTAGGCAGGCACTGTGCCACTGAGCTATATCCCTGGCCCTTCCCTACTTTTTAAAACGTTTTACTTTTCTGTGATTCCCGATCCTCTGACTCTTGTTAACACCACATGATTTGAATAAATCATTCCATGTGACCGAGGTTTGTCTTGAAGCCAGATTTCTATCTTGTGGGATAGTTGCTAAGCTACAGACTACACAAAATAAGTGTTTACATTTGGAAAATAGAACTTTATAACGGAAGGATCAATCGCTAAAGGAATCAAAACGCTCTGGTACGATAAAAAGCTAATTTAAAAAAATATATAGAGGCAGAAAAAGAGAAGTGCGAAGTCTTGCTGCTGATTCTGCCTGGCAGCTGTCATCAGAAATTCAGGAACCAGGATGTCTGCATTGCAGTCTCACCCAGTGTCTCTGAGAAAGCGGTGTGCAGGCTCTAATTAGTATGCATAGCTTGCACATAACATAAATAGTGGTAACCTTTCTGCAAAGCGCAAAGTCAGGAAATGGTAATCCGCAGGGAAGCCCTCCCGAGCCACAGCTTGGCCTGATCTCTAGTTCTTGTTCTTGTTCTCTGATTCAAAAGAAGGGAGGTCGAAGGAAGGGAGAGGGAGGGAGGAAGAGCAAGAGAGGGAGAAGAGAGTGAGAGAGGGAGAAGAGCGAGTCCTCTCTTCAGCCGCTCAGCCTCTGTTATGCTGTGTGTGCATTAGCAAAATTGATCTCCATAAGAGTTCTTCAAACTGAATTACTTAACAGCATCGTTTAGGGATGGTACAGAGGGAGAAAAGTCAGCAGGACCAGGCTGGGAAGAAGCTGCTAACACTGAGACTTACTGGGGCTTCTACACTTTGTAAAACGTGCCAGGCCACTGCTTGGGTGAAGCCTGCTGCACTTTACACCAGGAAAACAGGCCCTTTGAGCAAAGCTCCTGGGAAGAGCTGCATTAGGATGCCTCATTTGGAGGTGATGTGAATTTTATGTATGCATTTCAATTCACTCCTCTGGCTCCTCAGGGTAATGACACAATTTGGGCTGATTTTTTTAGTAGAGCACACTCGGCCTTCCAATTCTAAAGTTTTTTTATTTATTTTTTATTTTATAAAATTCACAATAGGGCATGCACTGAGAGGCAGAGAGAGAGAGAGAGAGAGAGAGAGAGAGAGAGAGAGAGAGAGAGCGCAGGCCAAGTGTAGTTGGGCATTACCAACAGTAAGTGCTGCTTTGCTTAGTCGCAGGACCCCGCAGGAGCCCTCAGCGTAGGCACGGGGCCCTAGGAGAAGCTCTTAGAGCTCAGGTTGGGCCCCAGAGCTGCTGGCTCAGGAGGTGTCAGGTGTGGCATGGCCAGGGGATGGCTGTTCACCTTCGGGCACAAACCAGGACCAGAGTAAGGGGAGAAGACACTGTTCTTGTATGGCAGACTAAGAAGGTTCTAAAAAGATCAGAATAATATACTTATCTATATATCTGTTTATATATCTATATATAGAGATAGATAGATAGATATAGAAATATATTACATTAATACAGTAGTTTAAAAATCACAATTAATAAACTTTCATCAAAATTAACTTAGAATGAACAATATATTACCACTGTAAATAAAGATAGGATCCAACTCATGTGTCTACGCACCTCACCTGGCCCTCTGTACCCTCACCTGCCCCTGTCTATGGGGCACACTTAAGTGGCTGGACGCGCAGTCCCTGAGACTGCCCTGGCTAGTAGTAAGAGCTGGTGGCAGTAGAGACCCCAGGGTCTTTCTGCTGTAATCATGCCACTATTCCTGCTTCTACACTGTGGACTCACACCTGCTCTGCAGACTGTACTGAGCGAGTCCACCTCGTTAGTTCCTTTATTTCCAGCAGGTGAGGCAGGAATTAGAGCCACAGGTGCAGAGGCCCGGGTTCAGTGACTGGTCCCGTGGCAGGAAGGCCACGATTCCCACTGGGACTGTCCGACTCGGGGCTGTGGCCCCCACCATTACACCACGCCTCCTCCGTGCAGACAGGGTGTCGAAGGCACCTTGGGGAGCACCAACAGTGGAAGCACACCTATTGTGATGGGGTTTGTCTACGTACTGCCCAGACTGTTGCAGAAATGATGTGGTTCTTGTTTTCTAAGGCATTTAAAAAAAATCAGGGCTGTTCATGTTTTTTTGTTGACCCAAATGTGCTCCTGGAACAGGTCCACATTCTCTCTTAGTATTCTTGTTTTAGGAGAACTCTTTGTGGATAATATCTTTTCTTGCCATCATCTGCATTCTCAACTCTAAATTCTCTCTCAAAACCAAGACCAAGATCAAATGGACCCACCTTTCTCAGATTTTCTAGATGTCATTATTCCCTCTGCCTCTTGTTTTATGTTTGCTTAGGGAGTCACCCTTCTACATATTTCTTTGGTGTGGTTATTTATTGGTACACTTACCTCTTTCCTAGATTAGGTTTCCTCAGAGATGAGACTATAAGCCCCGTTCATCTGTAGACCACCAAATGACCAGCCTAGTGACTGGCACGCACTAAAGATGATTTTGTGGAAGCTTGCAGAACTAAGCCAATCACCTGGAAGGGCTTGAAATGAGAGTCCCTTCATATAGTGAAAGCTACTGGAGATACTTCACCAAACCTGTGACCAAGGGGGGGAAAAAGAATCAAATAGAACCAGGTTTGAGTCACAGTCCTTACTCTTCTTTTACTAGATAAATGACTATGAGTCCTTTGAGGGCTCATATTTTCATTTTATCCATCTCTGCCTATCCTGTCTGCCTACCTATGCCCCAACTTCTTATTTTTCTCTCTGTCTTTCTTGTCCAAGGGCAGCCTCTGGCAGGGGCACCACAAGGCTGGGGAAGACAGCTCTATCCCAGCTTCACCCCAGTTCCAAGGGTGCTTTAATGACTAAGGGTGACTCTGAAGTAGGGCAACTTTTAGACTATCAGGCACTGATGCTTAATCTACTGGGGACACTGAGCAGCCCTGCAAAATTCCTCCCAGTGCATAGCACTGATCTTTGATTTTTTTTACAATGCAGAAACCCTTCAGGAGTGAGATTGGCAGTGGAAAGGGTCTTCAGTGGTACTGGGGAAGCCTAGCTGTATTTTTCTTTCTTGTCTGTCTTTTATTTTTTATTTTTTTTATTTTTTTAATTTTTTGGTAGTACTGGGGATTGAACTGAGGACCTTGCACTTGCCAGGCAAGTGCTTATTCTACTGAGCTATCTCCCTGGCCCTTCATCTTAGCTGTAAACAATGACTGAGTGCATGGCGTTTTCGGGGCCAGGTTAGTTGGCGCTGCCTTTCACTGGAGCGTGGGCCCTAAAAGCAAGAATGCTTTCATGTGCCTGCCATTTTTACCTGTGATGGTTCGTCTTGATTTTGCTACTTGTCTGGCTTTAGACATGCTGAGAGTTTAGTAACACATACTCTGAGTGTGTCTAGGTGAGTCGAGGAGGTGTGACCTTTCTCTCTCTGGCTCTTGCTTTTCTCTCTGCTTCCCGGGTACCGAACATTGGCAGTTTCCTCTGCCACCACGGCCCTTCCATCATGTTATTCTGTCTTGCAGCCAGCTGACCATGGACTGCAGCCTCTAAAACTGTGATCCAAAGTAAACTTTTCTTCCTGTAAGTTGTAAATGTCAGGATTTTTTTTTCCCAGCAACAAAAAGCTGAGAAATACCTAATGTACAGGATTTCCATCCCAGCAAGACATTTGCTTCTTTAGATAAGACATTTGAACTTAAAACCATTTTTTCTTTTCCTTCCTCCCTCAAGTTTATATGAGTTCAAGGACTTTAGGAACTGCATACACTTCTAGATTTTTCATCTAGGAAACAGACACATGGAGAACCAGAGTGTCTTTGGACTCAGTGCACCCGCGCTTACGGGGTTTAGTTGCACTGAAAAAGCAGAAAGCAGAATCCGTAGAGAAGCACTGAAAAGCCCAAATCCTCCAGGGGCCTCTCAGGCTTGGCATTTCCAAGGTAAGCATTTTAGGAATTCTACATTTTCAAAACTTGCAGCCCCGGTGAGGGAGGGAAGGCATGAAATTCAAATCTCTTGTTCTACCGTTTCCTGCTGTTTCTAAGCTCGGTGAGAATTTCAGCACATGGTTCCTTTTGATGCCTTCAGTTTATTCTGCTCCACGACCCGAGGCTGCATCAAGGCATCTAGGATGCTGCTGCCGATCCGATTGCAGCCACCGTGCTGTTTCCCATGTCTGACAAGCAAAGGGCAGGGAGAAGCTCTGGCTAGGCATCAGGAGGAAAGGGAGGGCAGGCTGGGGGGAGGGATGGAAGATGAGACTGTGTGTTTTGTAAATCTGTACACCTAGTGAAAGTGCACTCGGCTCCACCTTCTGATGCTTCTTTTTGAAGTAGTCTGACTTTAATGGTGTGAAAGTTATATGCATTTAGGTGCACTTTGGGTTTTGATTTTTTTTCCTGGGCCAGCTATTCAGAACTACTGTTCAGTTTTTCCTCTTCAGTACAGTATCCAATAAATTGCATGAGATACTCTGTACTTTATTGGAGAATTGGCTTTATGGTAGATGTTTTTGCCTGACGGTAGGCCAACGTGTGTGTTGCAAGCATGTTTATAGTTGGCTGGGCTGAATCATGACATTTGGCAGGGTAGACCCGTCAGCTTTATAATCCTTTCGCCTTCTGGGCTGTCAGGGTGTCATGCCCCTGGAAGGCAAGGGGCAGCTGCAGGAAGCTGAGCCTTGGTTAGCGTTCCTTGGATGCGTCGCACTCCTCTGTGTATATGGTGCAGACGGCACTAATAGAACAATGACAGTGACTCTTCTCTGCCCTTAGAGTCACCCCACCCTTTCTACGCTCACTCTCCAGGCTGAGCTGCAGCACCTTGGCTCTCTCCCCATCAGCTTTGGTTGGATCCATCTGGAGTAGGCACTGGCCAACCAGCTCTGGGAGAGAAAGGGTCTTGCCCACTGTCTCCTTCCTCCCAGTGAGTGGTCAGTATTTTTCCTGGCTCTTGGAACTACCTCACTGCCTCTGGGTTCTGAGCTCTGTCTGCTTGGGTCTTTTATGCCCGGAGAAGTAAAGCAGAAGTAACAGCTATGGTTTGCCCTATCCTTGGGCTGCTTCACCAGCTCTTGTGAATCTTCCCCATCTCTTTTCTTTCATCCTTTCCCTTGAGAATTTCTCCCATCATGTCCCCCATCACTTTCCTTTCTTCCACCCCACTCCATCGCATCCCACCTTCTCCCACCCCACCCTACCCCATCCTATCCCATCTCATCACACCCCACTCCACCCCCCTTCCTCTTCCCTGTTTACCCTTGTGAGCAGCCCTTTCATTAACTCTCCCTCTTTGTCCCACCATCCTGCGTGGTGCCATGTGTGCCTTGTCATCACCTTGACCAGTGTACTATGCATCCCACTCCTCCTTGTGTCCCTCCAAAGCCAAAGCTGAGTCCTGCATGAACCAGTGGCCCAGGCTGACTCTCTCATTCCTTGGAAGTACTTACTGTCTATTTACTATAAGCCAATGTTGTTCATCTCTGTGAGGTTCTGACAGAATGGCTTAACTTAAAGCAACTTAAAAGGAGAAAAGATTTCCTGTGGCTCATGCTTTCACATGTACTAGTCCCTGGTCAGCTGGCTCCATCGCTTTTGTACGTGGGCATGGTGGAGAACACCACACTCATGGACCCTGAGAAGTTGGGGGAGAGTGAGCAAGCGAGGGAGAGAGAGAGAGAGAGAGAGAGAGAGAGAGCGAGAGAGCGCTAATATACCTTGGAAGGTCACCTGTCTCCTAGAACTAAGCTCCAGTTCCTCAAGTTCCTATCACTTCCCATTAGTGACATCAGCCAGGGACCAAGCTGAACTTAGGGGACACTTATGATCCAAACTGTAACAAGCCAGTACTAGTCTGGGCATTTAGGGTCCCCAGGGTGAAGTGACAGACCCAGGCTGTGCCCTTACTCTATTCACATCCTAGGGTGCGGTGGGGGATAGAAAGACACAAGCCAGTCACACCTGTGAGATCATGACAGCTAGGAAGGGGCTGATGAGAAGAGAAATGGTGAAGACTGCGAGTTAGTGTGGATGGGACTGCCAACACGAAGTGCTTAGAAGCAGGTGGAGCAGAAGAAGAGAAGGAGGCCAGTGTAACTGGAGGACAGAGAGGAAGCCTGGGGCCCTGGGGATAGAGGGCGGCCGGGGCCTGGCTACACAGTGCAGGGAGCAAGGGGCTCTGAGCTTACTATGAGGGAGGGGGCCACTGCCCAGAGTTAGGATAGGTGTGATGATTCTGTTGGGAGCTGCAGGAAGCTAGGAAATAGACCAAATGTGTGTTGGTGAGACTGGACCTCAGGGCCTAAAGCAATCAAGCTACCTCAGTGCTGAGAAAAACATCCTGTCTGGTTCAGGCCAGCTGTTAGTCACTAGGCAGCCTTGTGTCATGTGTTACTAACTTCACCAAAGTATAAATAAAGGATTGTTTTGCTGTGTGTGGAGTTAGCTTGCCCATCAGGTGGGCTAGTAACCACCTAGCCCAGCTTTTGTCTTCTTGTCTGTCTTTCTCATTCCTGTCGCCATGTCTCCCTGGGTAGAACTGTTCACAGTAAGACCAGCAGATCCCTACACTTTTCCACATTGAATCGGCTGCCCTCTCACGGGGACCCTGGAGGTGCCTGGCCCTGGCATCCTCTGTGCTGTCCTGGGCTCTCATCCTTCCCATCTGGGGCCCTTGCTGGGAGGACGGCATCCCATGCACCATGTAATCAGGTCTAACCCTGGGCACCTCCTTCCAACCCAGCCTTGTGCATCCTCTGGTTTGTTCCACGCCAGCACTCCTTTCTCTGCCACGTGTGATCCCTGGTGGGCTCTCACCACCACTGCTCCTACTTACACGGGGAACCCTGTCATTTCTTATCTTAGTTCCTACATCGACATCTCTGCTTCCAGTGCCCTCCTTCTGGTCCATTTCCCACTGCACCCAATGGTGATTTTACCGAACAGCACCCTGCTGCTGGAGTCCTCCTGGCGTGGGAAGCCAGCATGGTGCAGCTCTGCATCCTCGGCTTGCACCTTCAGCCTCCTACCTGCTCTTGCCAACAAATATGCTATTATCTCTTTTCTTGGACCGGAAACAGGTCAGAAGCATCTTCCTACGTCTGTATCTTTTCTGTTTATGACCATGCTGCCTGGGTGCTGTCTCTGCTCTACCCTGCCAAGTGTGTGGTCAGGAACCACCACTTGGAGCACACCTGCCATCCAGGAGCCAAGCAGGCCGGCCCCAGCATCTGCTGAGGGACTGCAGGGCGGAAGAGAGCCTGTGACCCCAGCCACAAGCTTTCCGGCCTGGCGGCCCTCTTGGCCACGACAGCTGCCTCTTGTTCTTTTATAGACTGACGCTGTCTGAGAGAGACTAAAAACTCAAAAACACATTTGTGTTTGCCCATTGCATCATGTTTCGTTTTTGTTTTTCAGGTTTTTTGATTTTGGGATTGATTTTTCATTCTTTTTGCAGTACTGGTGTTTGAACACAGGGAGTGCTGAGTTTCATTCCTAGACGTTTTGTTTTGTTTTGTTTTGTTTTGTTTCAGATAGCACCTCACTAATTTGCTCAGGCTGTTCTCAGCTTGCTATCTGCCTACTTTATCACCTCAGGTTTCTGGAACCACAGGCAGGGGCTGCGATGCCTGGCTTACATTGAGACCTTTTATTTTTATTTATTTATTAAAAAAAAACAGTCTTTTATCTATATCTCCCTTTTCTGTTTTGTTTTGTCAGAGATGGGTGTTCCATTGCGATTAGAGAAGCTGTATTTGGAGAAGTCTTTGAAGGACCTTTTTATACTTGGTGCCAGTCCAGAGATTGTAGGTGCTTGAATTCAGCAAAATAACCCAATATAGTCCAACAGTCCATAATGGTAGTGAGTTGCCAGCACAACTGGCAATTGTCGCAGGTTGTTGACTTGAGCCTTTTATAGCTCAGCATATTAATCTAGTTTTCCTTTTATACCTCGTGGTTATACTTTTCTGCTGGATTATTAAGACCAAGTTAAAGCAAGACCTGTATAATTAAAAATGTAACTTTTGCTATCTGACAAGGTCAGTCAAATCCTCTCAGGATTTACCCTGGAACCAAGTACAGCACCTTTGTCAGTGTCAGCCATGTGGATGAGTCACAGCCATTGCTTCACCAATTTGCTCTCTGTGAAAGCCTGAGGGAAGGTTTTTTCTCTAGGTGACTCTCCTTAGGCACATTCTACATTGTTGGAGACATTTTAAAGTCAAAAGAGCTGACTAGAAAAGTAACTCCTCAACCAAAAAAGCAGATCAAAACAAAACAAAACTAAGATTTAGAAATCCATGTTCACAATACAATTTTTTTTTGTATTTTAGGCAAGGATCTACAGGGTGTTCAGGTTCTCACTACTAGATGGGACTCATAGTGATCTGCCTGTTTACAGCTTCCCAAGGTGTGCACCACCACCACACCTAGTCTCAAGTGCCATCTCAGCATGCCCTGGGGGTGGGGCTGACACACAGGCCTGGGGATCAAACCCCAGCCCCTGAGCCTGCTTGCAGGTGATTTAATCTGCTGAGCTATTTGGCCAACCCCACAATACAAGTTTGATAAAAGCCACTGCTGCATTTGGGATCTAGCCCTGAATACACGAGGCTGTGGGCAGTGCCTTGCATTTAAATCATAATGCATGTGTCTGCTGAGAAACCCGCCGAGGCCTCCACCTGGAGTCCCAGAGCCAAGCAGAGTGAACTCTATGGTCTTAGTTCAGTGAAGGAAGATGGAGGAGAAGCAGGAGGGGTTGATACCTCCTGGCCTTATGGGGTTGATATCAGTCCTGACAGCCTGGGATGGGGTCAGGGCTGTGGCCAGCTGCACTGAGGGATGTGGGAGAGGAGGAGTGGGGGCAGAACCATCTCTGATGGACTCCTTCCTGGGCCCCCACCCCAGATTTACTCTTTCCACTTCCAACTGAAGATGTCAGAAATTGAGGCAGGAGTAAAATAAAGTTTTTGAGGTGGGAACACAGCCTGGGTT
Organism: Octodon degus; assembly: GCF_000260255.1. Taxonomy (NCBI): domain Eukaryota; kingdom Metazoa; phylum Chordata; class Mammalia; order Rodentia; family Octodontidae; genus Octodon; species Octodon degus. The sequence goes on along the minus strand of NW_004524582.1, from coordinate 10,527,791 downwards.
AGACTCACATTTGATTCTGAGCCCCAAGGTATTTGTGCTCTGGGGCCTCTTCTTCCCTCACTGTGGCCCACGGAAGTGCTGCTCTTGGCTCTGTGTCCTCAGTCTGATTTCAGGGCAGCTGCCATGGACCTGGAGAGCCCTGTGTGTCTTTTCCCCAGCCATGGACATGCTTGACGGAGCAGAGAACAAATCCACTCCAGCTTTCGGTTCATCTTGATGCAGTCACCTTCTCCTATTCATATTTCCTCCCATTTAAGAGCAAATAAAAGAACATTCTTGTGACTGTTTGAGCTGCTGGTACAGGTTAAGTTTGGGAAAAACATGGCTACGCTTGGTTTTTACAGCCAATCTGGAACAATTTTCAGGAGGCCAGGCGCTTTCTGCCCTTTCACTTTCTTTCAAATGAAAATAGCATTATTGTTTTCACCGATCTTAAAGGCAAGCAATCTGTCTGGCTTTACAGTTTAGAATTCAAGCTGAGGTCAAATCTCTTTTTATATTTAAATAGCGTGGCTTCAGCACCAGCTTGCTATGGCAGGAACACAGACATTATTGGGTTTTTTTTTTTCCTGTGTCAAATGAGAAACTACAAGGACATTACTCAATTTCCTTGAGTAAGGAGTAGTCAGTCCTGGTTTGGAACTGGGTCCAGCCGTGCAATGCAGCCACCCCAGCAGAGGCTGTACACTAGGTGCCACTTCTAGTCATATACTGACACAGGACAGATGGGGGCACACGTGAAGGTGGAGAAAGCCTACCAAGGCAGGGTACCACTCCCCACCTTGTTATGGTTTGTGTCTAGATGTCCCCCCAAAGCCTCATGCAGTCACTTGGGCAGGCTTCTAGAGTCTGTGATTAATTCATGATCCAATGCCAGGGTTATAGGTGTGAGTGCTACACCCACCCTGGCCCAGATGGCCTGAATGCTATACAGTGGAGGGAGAGAGGCCTGCTCTCTGCTGCTGCTCCTGTTTGTGCTCTTGCTGTTCTGCTGTTTTCTACCACCCTGGCCTGCTGCCCTCTGCCATGTGCCACTCTGCCTTGGAGCCAGCTAATCATGGTCAGAAACCTCCACAAACTGTGAACTAACCTTTTCTTCCCTAGTTTTGAGTGTCAGGTATTTTGTCCCAGCAATGAGAGAAAAATCACTGGGGTGAGAGACATACCCTGAAAGCATACCAGATGGTGACAGTACTGAAATGCTCACGAGAACAACTGTGGGGGCAGAGCAAGGCTCAGAAGTATGCCAGGAGCTCTTGTTCTAGGTCTGGTGTAGGCAATTTTTTGAGATTTCTGCGTGAGCAACCCTTCCCACTGCTGGAATACAGCGACCCCTTATCCATGCGGGCAGCATTCCAAGGCTCCTGATGGGTGCCTGGGACTGTGGACATTGCTGACCCTGTTCATGTCTTTTCTGCTATACGCATAGCCATCATAAAGTTTAACTTACAAATTATGCATAATAAGAGCTTAACAGCAATAGTTAATACTAAACTAGAACAACTATAACAATACATACAACACATGTAATCATAAAAAATTATGTGGATGATGAGGTCTCTTCCTTTTTCCTAACTTTTGGAGTTTGATTTATGACAACAAAACTGGCAGGAATTTCTTCTTCTTCTTCTTCTTCTTCTTCTTCTTCTTCTTCTTCTTCTTCTTCTTCTTCTTCTTCTTCTTCTTCTTCCTCTT
>NW_004524582.1:10505458-10525996 GCF_000260255.1 Octodon degus | reverse complement strand
CCTCCTCCTCCTCCTCCTCCTCCTTCTTCTTCCTTTTTTTTTGGTGGTTCCAGGAATCAAACTCAGGACCTCATGCTTACCAGGCAGATGCTGTGCCACTGAGCCACATCCCAGGCAGTTTCTTTTTTCATTTTTTTTGGTACAGGCAGGAACTTCTTCCTCCCTTCTCTCAATTTCATGTGTAGATTCTTTCTTACCATGAGTCTTAGCAGCCTCACCACATGGTTTTCTTTTCCATAGTAAGTGCCTTTGCTTTCTCACTTAAAGGAAGCACTTCCTGGCTTCTCTTTGGCTAATCCAAATTCCAGCACAGTTACTTTTGTGCTCTGGTGCTGTTAGTAAGTAAAATAAGAGTTACTTAAACATAATCTTTGTGGTATTAGCCACAGCAGCAATATGAGACGATTTCTGAGAGCCAGGATGGTTACGCAGGGACTGATGGGTAGGTGGTAGTGTATGGAACGTGGGCACTTTAGACCAGTGACAGCGAACCTTTCAGAGTCCAGCGATGCCCAACAGCCTACTGCAACACGCTTGCTGGAGGCTCGCCAGCCCTGCTCTAGACAGACAATTCAGGTTCCAGGTGGGGTGGAGCATGAGGGTGTACGAGTTCATCTCAGTTCTCAGAATGCCACTAAAAGTAAAACATATTAGTTATGTACTTCTAAAATTTCTGTTTAATATTTTTTGGGCTATGGCTTATCGCTGTAACTAAAAGCACAGAAAGTGAAACCGAGAGTAAGGGGGGAGTAGGGTGCCTTCTTAATCTAGAACTTTCTATTTCTCACTCTTGATAGTGATTCTTACTGCAAAATATGAGCACATGTATGCACATAGAACACACACACACACACACACACACACACACACACACATGCACACATATACATGCCCTCCCAGTAGCATCCTGGTTATCTCTGTTGTAGCTCAAAAATCGAATGACAACGAGGCAAGTCCAAAAGTTAAAAGAAATGCTTTATTTTAGCTGGTACCCAGCGGCAACACCCGGCACAAAGTGCCTAAGTGTGTGCTGAGCATTGACACGGGTCAGTATTTAAGCTTGAAAACCGCAAAAAGAGGGAGGGGGGAAGGGGAAGAAATGGCAGGGTCATTAGTTCATTGGGTGGATCTATTGGGTCGGGGTGCTGAGTCGGCAAGCACACAGGGTTCATCAAGATAAGGCTTGGGGTACAGATGTCTGTCAGGTCACAGGGGTGAGGGAGTTGGGAGGGGTAGACACATATAAAACAGGAACATGGCGAGGTTAGAAGGGCAACAAAATGGAGTCAATTTTGTCAGGGTATAACAATCTCCACCCCTTCCTGCCTGTAGTTTACCTCCCTGTTATTTGTGGGCAGTGTGCTGAGCTCAATAGCCTCTGAATTTGTTATAAATATGGTCTCTGAGCTTTGCCCTGGAACTGCTGGCTTGGAACCTGAATTTTATAATTATAATTATAATTATTATTATTAATTTTATGTATTAGTACAGGATCTACAAGGTCTCACTTCACAGATCAGACTACCAAGCCCTGGGATTACAGGTGTGCGCCACCACACCCAGTCTCAGTCTCTGACTCAGTGTGCCCCAGGACGGGGTCAGCATGGCATGCCAGGGATCAAACCCAGGTCCCTGTGTCTGCCTAAGCAGGTACTTTAATCTGCTGAGCTATCTGGCTGGCCTGGACCTGAATTTTAGTAAGATCCCCAGAGAAGCCTTCCCTTTTCCAGCTGTTGAGGCTCTTTTTTTTTATTTTTTTTATTTTTATTTATTAGAGAGAGAGAGAGAGAGAGAGAGAGAGAGAGAGAGAGAGAGGGGTGTGTGGCCAGCTCAGCCCACCAGGGGGCGGGCTGGCTGGCATGTGGTGCTGGGGGATTGAACCGCGGTCCCCAATGCTTTGCCAAGCTTGTTTTAAGTAGGTGCTTTAGACCACTGAGCCATCTCTCCAGCCCCCTGTTGAGGCTCTTGCATGCTTCCTATCTGCATTCAGACCAATGGTCAAAGCTAGAACATTGTATACTTAACCTGGTTGGCAGCCTCTGCTGTAGCTCCTGGTCCTTTTAGATCTTGGAGGTTTTGGCAAGTGCAACGGAGTGTCCCTGTGACTGGCATTAGAATCTGCCCAATTGATGAGGTAGGTACTCTTATAAAGGTATCTGGATGTGTCATGGAAGGGTGGCCTGTGGGACTGTATCTGGCCCCTGGACACTTCCTCCCTGGTGTTGTTGCCTTGCTTGATGTCACAGCAGGTATGAGCCAAGTGTCTTAGCTGTGTCACACCCTCTGCCATGATGTTCTGCCTTGGAACCACCAACTGTGGACTGAATCCCCTGAGACTGTGAGCCAAACTAACGGCCTCTTCTTCTAAGTTGTGGGCACTGGGTATGATGTCGCTGGCTGACACAAGAGCGAGTCTTGCTAAGTACTTAGGCCCTCTCCAGCCTGATTCACAGTGGCTGGTGAAAGTGGGTAGCTGTGAGAGAACTGCTCTGAACTTGCATTCTGAGCCTCGTCTGGATGCTCCAGTGCACTGAGTTCAAGTGAGGAGAAGGAGCAGAGGGACTCAGAAGGAAGCCTCCTGTGAGCTACGTCAGTGGCAGTGGCTCAGAGCGCTGCCATTAGCACATCCGCCTCTGCTGAGACGGTGGTTCCTCCAGGGAAATCAAGAGTTTGTGTTATTGAAAATTTGCACACACCAGAGACCACCCTGGCCTCAGTATCCAGCTGTTGCTGGGCTCCAGGAGACAAGTGCTTTGGGCTAACAGCTCCTGTGCCTGTAGGTGAATTAATTCTCTGAGCTCCTTGCCTGAAGAAATCTGTTTGGTTGCTTTTATTAGGAACCCAACTATGCTGCTTAATCACACAGAAGTTCATTTTCCTCAGCTAACACAGGTTTCAGAGGTGGCTACTCAGGGCTGCTGCGGGACGCAGAGAGGCCATCAGGAGCCCAGCCCCTTCCAGCTTCTGGCCCTCCCATCCTTCACATGTGGCCATGGTGCCTCCAGCAAGGCTTAGCACCTGCTGTTTGTGGGTCTGTCAGGTTACCAGTAGCTTTCGGGGAAGCTGCACCCTGTCAACTCTCTGATTGACCCCATCTGGGTCAATGGGATGTGCAGTTAAGGAGGCAGAATGCTGGAGCTCTGCAGACATCTAGCTGTGACCTCACAGCTGTGACTTAGCTGGGTGGTGGTTGGAGCTGGTTTGGTATGGGAGTGACTGGGAAAGGAGGAACAAGAACCCAGTGGTTACTGTCAAAAACTGAGCAAGAAGTGGTTGGGAAGGGTATGAGGGTAGATGCAAGCAGTGTAGATGAACAGAGGAAGGACTCCATGGTTACGCCTCCTGTACTCCATCTCCTGCTCTCCTCTGCACCTGTGGCTGCCTCCTGATAGGCCTTCCTGCCTCCACTCATGCCCTCTGCAGAGCAGGAATGGTAATCTTTAAATACTTCCAAGTCCTAAGCAGCTGTTCTCTTGTTTTCATCTTTGAGGGAGGGCCTTCCCACTTCACTGTGGCCCACCCCATCCTCATAGCCAGCAAGGGCTTCTAATATCCAGTGCCTGAGTGTTGTAGTTCAGTCGTATCCCCTGAAAGCCTTGTGTGCCCATAGGCAAGGTTTTGAATGATGATTCAATCATTGCAGTGTTAGAACTGCATGTGATGGATGTTAGTTGGTGGGGACTGGTAGGAACAGGTGGGTCACTAGGGTGTGACCTGCAAGGGTAGCCAGGCTCCTCCTTTCTCTCTGCTTTTTGGCCACCATGCTGTGTGCAGTGTTTCCCACTGCCTTCTTCTCCATGCCCTTTCTGGGAGCAGAGATAGCTGACTATGACTGAAAGCTCTACAGACTATGAGCCCAAATAAGCCCTTTCTCCTTCGGATTATAGGTGTCTTGTTCTGGTGACCAGGAAAGTGACACTGAAGACCCTCTCTGCTCTCATCTTAGTGTCCCTTTCCCTCTGCTCCAGTCATATACATTCTGGCTTCTTCTCTAATATAGTTTGACCCTGCTTCAGCTGTTCTCCTGAGCCCTCCCTCACATCTCTGCGTGGCTGGCTCTTTCTCACCTTTCAAGTGTCATCTCCTCTGAGAGTCTTCCCTGGGTCATCTGTCTTAAGTTGTCCAAGCAACCCATCAACTATCTCCATGCTGCTGATTTTACTGTTTACAGGGCCAAACTACCTGAGAGCAAGGGTCTTCGCTGTCTTGTGCAGCCCTATTCTGCACAAAACTGTATGAGGCACTATGAGGCGCACTATACCTATTTGGGAAATGCGTGAAACTAACTAAATAAAGCACTCAGTAGATCCAGCAGAGGCCAGTTTGCCTCCCTCTACAGAAAATGACACCGAAAACCAGAGGGGCAGCGCCAGGGTGCATCTGCAGGGCTCCTTCCCAGATGGGCGTCAAGGGCATGGAAAACACCACTGCCAGCAGGTTGGGAACCTGGGCAGGTGCTGGAAGCAGCCAGTCAACTGGGGACTTGGAGTCATGCAGGTGGAGGCCTCGTCTTGTTCTGTCCATTTTGTGGGTAGAAGAGCTGGTTTGCTGGGTAAGGGCTGTCTTTAAGGTTGTCCTCCATTCTCCCCAACTTCTTTACTTGGTGAGTGATGAGAAGGCGAGAATGACACCCTGTGCTTGGCAAGATGACAGAGACAAGTGGTTCTACTGATGCAAGAGGGTCACCAGGAGGTACATTTGGCCTGTTGTGTCCATAAGTTTCATAACTCTGGATTCACCCAAGGTCAAACAAAAACTATTTGAAAAAAATTATATCTGTATTGCATACATCCAGACTTTTTTCTTATCATAATTCTCTGGCACTATAGTACAGCACCTCTTTACCTACAGCATTTTTATTGTATGAGGTATTATACTCACCCTGAGGTGATTTATAGTGTATAGGAGAATGTGGGTGGGTCATGTGCAAATGCTATGCCATTTTAATAGGGACTTGAATATTTGTGACTTTTGGTAGCCAACGGCTGGTTTCTGGAACTAACTTCCCCCACCCTGAGGATATTAAGAGGTGCCTGGAGTTGTGTATGACATGCAGGTGACAAGCTGTTTGTCTTTCTTGGCACCTCCTCTAAGCCCTGTTCTGGAGAAGAGTGTGCAGTGCAGGGTGGCCGTCTACCTTTCCTTGTGTCCTACATTTCCCCCACTCCTCCTGCAGTCTGGCCTAATTAGTTCACTCTTTTAATGCTGTTTCTGGTAGCTATTCCCGCATGCTGAGCTCCTTCTGCCTGGTGACGCTTCACCTGGCCCCTTCTGGCTCCCTCTGCGATAAATCCACGGGCCATATGTTTCTGGATTATAGGAGAATAAAATTGCGGATGTTTTTTTTTCCTTTCCAGTTGTGAATTCTGGTGCGATGGAATTGCTTCTGCAGCAAAAAATAAAGAGCGTTGATGTCGAAATGAAAACCAGCCTCTGCCTGCTGCTGAAGGCTTAATCTCTTATTTACATAAAGCTATGCTTGGAGGAATCCACCAGGCTTTATAGGCTATGCTTAATTAACTTCACTGGGCTCTGCAAAGCAGGGCAGAGGGCACGTACAGTCGGTCTGTGTGTAGCAGATGGGGAAACCAAGGCAGTGTCCACTGTTGCAAAAGGTCAGTGAAGTATGGCCCAAGCCCAGACCCTGAGCTCGTGCTCCTCATGAAGGGCAGCTGTTCTCAAGGCTGCTAGGCACGTCCCTGGGAACTCCTAGGCCAGGTCAATGGTACACCCATCTCCCTGCCTATTCAGACCTTGGGCCACTTCAGCATGCGGCTAAAGTCTTAATCACATCGCTTGACTGGTTCAAGAGCTTCCCTCGGTGAAAAGATGCACAGGGCAGGCTCACACTGAGCAAAGATGACACAAAAGGAGCACAGCTTCTGTGGGGCCCGGAGGCTGGTGGTACAGTGTGAAGTAGCTTGGCGGTCAGTATTTCTAACACGTGGAGCCCCCAGAATGAGCTGCTGCTTCCTCCTGGTTTCAAGCTCTGGCCCCCGCTCGGATGCACTTTCTCCTTCTTCGTCTGCTAACTCATGCAACTTGGGTTTCTTCTTCTCTATGAAGTTGTCTTGGCTCCGGGTGGAGTAAACACGCATTCCTGCCATGAGATGCATGCACTGGCTGTTCACTCGATCTACAAGCTTTTGTTCAGCTATTTCTTACTTCAATTCCAAAGGCAGCAGCTCTGACAGGTTCTCTTTGATCACTGTTCATGGTAGGACCTGTACCAATATCCCTCTGGCTTCATTTTTGTCTTGCCATTAATATTCTTTCTATCTGTGTCTTTCTCTCAACTTATAATGTCATCGATAACTGCCCTGAGAGCGTATAAGCGCCGTGAGTAGATAGTCCTTAATGGTCTTGTTTACTGATGACTTCCAGCACCCAGCATGATGCTCGCCACGTAGTTTGTTTGTTCAATGCATGAATTACTGAGGGTTTATCTTCTGTGGGCCCCTGCCCTAGCCCCTCTGACCTCTGTTGTAACACCTTTGGTGCTGGAGCTTTGCTGTGTGCTTTTCCCTGAGGGTACAAGCTCATTTGAAGCAGGGCTGCTCCTTTCCCACCTTGGAAATGATGACTTAGTCCCTTAGCTCCGAGCCTGGCACAAAGCGCTCCCACTGGGTGGTGGGTTAGAAACTAACCTTCTGGCTGAATCCCAAGGAGGGCTCAGTGTTCAAGAAAGAAGACAAAGAGGAGGGATCCGATTCTGTGGCAGAACCAACAACTGGTGACGATTCACATAGGCAGAGGAGGGGTGAGAATTTGTGCTGGAATGAGAATGCTGTAGGTGGTGACAGTGCTGTGATTTTAAAGCACAAGGAAGTGCAGGGTGACAGGGGACCGGAAGTGGTGACTAGTCTTAAGTCATCTGCAGTACACGAATTCTAGTACGTCACAGTCTTTCTGTGCCTGATATGGTTTGGATAAAGACACCGAAGGCTCATGTGTTAAAGACTTGCTTGCCAGCCTGGGAAGCCACTGGAGGGGGTGAAACACATAGGAGGTAGGGCCCGTGGAAGGAAGTGCTGTCCCTGGCCCTCCAGGGACTGTCTGGATTCCTGCTCCTTGTTTTCTTTCATTGCCTTTTGGTGGCTATGAGGTGAGCAGCTTCCCTGCCACATGTGCCCAACCACATGGCTTGATCCCAGACTCAAGGACGATGAGGCTGAGCCACTATGGCATACCGAAATTTTAACTCCTGAGCCAGAGCACCATGTTTTCCTTGTGAGTCGATTACCTCAGGTATTTTGAGGATGGTCACTAGCACAGTGACCTATTCAATCCCTGTGAAATAAGAACCGCTTTCCTATCTCATAAAGATGTGACTCTAAAAAAGTAAGTTCGTTATTTTCTCCAGCCAGTGTTGAGTGTGGCAGTGCGCTGAACTTTCTAGAGGTAACTGTTAGCAAAGAAGCTCATGTGCCTGCACTCTCTGCCTGAACACCCTTTCCTGTCTTCTCTCTGTGTCCCACTGTGTGCAGAGTGGCTGTCACTCACAGGGCGCCATTAAGGGAGGTGTCTTGCACAATGAGTCACCTGAAGGTCCCAGGGAAACCCACTGGGGCATAGCAGGAATTTGAGCTCAGGGAGTCTGACTCAGGAGATAAACTGCACTTGTCTGAAGTGCTCTGGAATTGAACTGAAATGAAAATTAAATTCTTGGCTTCTCAGCAGGCCCTTCCCATGAGGAAATGTGCAAGGTTCCTTCCCAACCAACAACTCTGCAGCAAAGGAAAAATTTTCCTTTGGGGATCCTATTGTCTGAGTCAATCTTTGTCTGTTCTGGATGTATTTTTTAGCATACGGTAATTCAGATCCAGAAGCCAAATGTGTGTCTTTGGATAATTGACTTAGGTCAAATGCCATTAATCATTTTTGCTTAAGAGTCCCTACCACCTAGTTTTCCTTTGCCAGTGAAATGGTACACATGACATTTCCTGGGAGAAACTCCATTACAAAAAATAGAAAGAAGAAGTTGTTTGGATTGGTGGTTTGGTAACCTTGGAAAATTCATTCCTTTTTCACACTCTAAACATTGCTTTAGAGCTGGTGAGATAGCTCAGTGGTATAAAGTGCCTACTTAGGCAAGCTTAGGCAAGAGTGCAGGGACTATGGTTGGATCCCTGGCACTACATGCCCGGACAGCCCCACCCCAGGGTGGGTTGAGCTAGACACACACACACACACACACACACACACACACACACACACACTATACTTTATTCCTTTTCCTGTGGCTCTTCCTAAAAGTAAATATAAATACAATTGAAATATAAGAACATGAAAAAAATGAGAGTTAGGTGTTCTGAGTATTGATGTGGTAATTATAGGGCTAAGCAATTGATTTATCTTAGAGCTTCCTGGTTCTAAAGGCAATAGGGGGGAAAGAAGCAAATGTATACCTTTCATTATCAGCAGTGCATCACAAGGGGTGGGGTAAGTTTTCCTGCAGTAGATTGTTGGATGAATTTAGAGGCTGTCTTTAGTGTCTGTTTCATTGATGTTGATCAGGAGTGCCATAAATGAACAAGTCAACAAAATGCTTGTTCCAGAAAGAAACCAATTTGAGGCGATCATGTAGACTTTGCTTGTTTTAGTGGCTTCAAGGATGGATCGTAGTCTTGGAACTGTCTGCCTTCGCAGGTGATTCAGGAATGACTTGAATTCACATGACAGGGGAACTTAGTAAAATATAGGTCTCACATCTCCTCTCAGAACTAGGCCTTAGTGTGGAGGGCCCAGAGACAGAGCCTGAGGCAAGGACTGAGTGAGGTAGGGGTAGAAAGGGAAAAGCTGGGAGAGAAGAGGAACGGAGCAGAGGAGTCCCGGCAGGTGACAGCCGGTGTGTTACTCAACCACCCACCACTGTGGGCACTGAGGATTAATGTCTTGAGCAGGACCCAGTTGGTGCCCCCAGGAGCCGGGGCTGGGCTGTGTTACACAGCAATCTGTTGCTCCCTGCCGAAAGGGGCTCCCATGCATTAGTACATTAGCCACTCTGCCCTGGTACAGAGCTCTGCAACTCAGACTTCGGCAGCCAGGAAAGCTCTCTGGCCAGGAATCCAGGGCTGCAGACTGGAACTTTGGGGTGAGTGAGGGGAGTGTATTTGTGTGCAAAAGCGAACATAACAAAATAGCACAAACTGGTGAGCCAAGTGGCAGAAATTTATTGCCCCAGAGTTTGGGATACTGGAAACCCAAGGCCAAGGTGTTGGCAGCACTGGTTTCTTCTGAAGGTCCTAAAAGATCTGTTCCATGCTTGGCCTTCCTTGCAGGCGATCTCCCAGCAGCCTTGGGTGCTCCTTGCCTGCTGCCCTATTACCAGATCACTGCCTTCACCTTCTTGCTGCATTTTCCCTTTGCTTCTGTGTCCAGATTTTTTGTTTGGGGTGTGATACATTTTAAAGCCCCAGCCTTTGGTGCTTTAGAATATGACATTTGGAGACACGGCCTTTGAGGAAGTGATTAAGTTCAAAAGAGGGCGTTAGGTGGGCCATATGCCCATATACTAGGTATCGTTATATGGAGAGGAGGTTGGACCTGCAGAGACACTGGGCATGTGCACTCAGGGAAAGGCTGTGTGAGGTCAGAGTGAAAGGAGGCATCAGCAAGCCAAAGGGAGGAGCCTCTGAGGAAAGCTGACCTGCTGATGCTGTGGCCTTGGACTTCTAGCATCCAAGACTGAGAAAACACACTTCTGTTCTTTAGCTCACTCAGTCTGCAGCATTTTGTTACAGTAATCCATGCACAAAGATAGCACTCATACTGACTTAAAGCCTGACTCCTAATCTGGACTCATCTTAACAATTAATTATGTTTGCAATACCTCTGTGTCCAAATAAGGTGGTAGGCTGAGACACTGGGGCTAAAACCTCAGTGTATGAATTTTCAGGAAAAGACAATAAAATCCACCTAAAGGATTATAGATAGGGAAGGCTCTGACAGTGTGGGCTGCACCTGTTGACAGAATCTGAACACTTGGGCTCTCTCTAGGCACCTGTGTTTCTCACAAATTTTCTAAATAATTCCACTATCCACTAAAATTTGGTATCAGTGACTTACAGCATGGGCCATTACTTCATCTTCTTCTAATATTTATTTCTCCATCATACTTTGGCAAGCATGGGAGGGCAGGCAAGCTGAGGCTTTCTGGGGTGTGGAGAGCCAGTTTTACTAAGAGAGAAATCCTGAGGATTAAGCAGAACCGTTGCAGTACAGTTGGTTTATCCAGTGACCACCACCCTCCACTGGTCTGTGCTTAGCAGAGATCAGATCGAGTTCATCTTTGCATTCCTTTTTCCTAGCACACTGCAGGTGCTGATTCATATTTGTAAGACTGACTGTCAAATAATAGGCTGCTATTGAATGTTTGTTATACGAGTGAAAGAGATTTGTACATGCTGGCCAAAAATTGTCTACTGAAGGAAGGAATCAATATTAAGAATGGTGCTCAATCTCTGCCTCATAACATTTTATTTAACCAAGTAATATTGTGGAACATCATATTACTAGTTATCATTGTCATCTGTACCAGGGGAACTGAGAATTTCCCTAGTGGATCTTTTTTTTTTTTTTTATTAGACTTCTTTAGGGAAATGGAGTGGTAACTAGAATTTAATAAATTACTAGGCAGCATTTTTCTGAATTTCTTGTTAAGCAGCCTTCTAAAAATTGACACGCTATATGTAACTGGCTCTAAGTATGTCTTATTAAATTAAGAATGATTACAATAAAGAATCAGATGATAAGTCTCACTGCAGCAAACATGTCAGCTGTTCCTGAATAGAATAGTCCAGCTCTTCTTTCCTTCTAGTTACATGAAGGCAACTAGATATTTTTGCACCACTCGGATCCATTTACAGTAAGACAGGACCTCATGACTTGTTTTGGCCCATGAAATCTGAGCAAAAGTGTTGTCACTTGTAGGTGGAAGCTTTAAATTTCATGGGAGATTCCTTCACTGGATAGTGTTGATCATGAAGCCATCCGTCTAGAAGAAGCACCCCTCGGCCTAGCTCTGTACGCAATGACCAGCTCATCCTACTACTAGATATGTACAAGGACTGGGTTGTAATGATTGGGTGTTGCATCCTTTAAAGGTTTTTTTTTTTTTTATTATGCTACTGCCATGGAATCTTTTCTATTGGATGATTGACCATATTTGCTCATATTTGAGAATCATAGAAACAGTATCTGTCAGTTGTCTGTAGAACCTAGTAGAGATGCCACTTAAATATTTGACTTACCAGTAAAGACCAAAAATTGGAAATATCAAAGTAAGCAAATAATGGTAGCTATGAACTATTATTTATTTCTATTGCAAACTGTTATGTGATTTCTATTTTGCTATCCAATTGGACATGTTATATTATTTATTCCTACAACACTATTTTGTACTGATCTGTCTGTCAGATGCCATTTGAGAATGGTGGAGTGTGAGCCACCAAAAATCTGTTCTTCCATGAAAGCAACGTAAAGACTGGGGAAAGCAAGCAGAGTCAAATTTTTCAAAACTCTGGAAATTAATTAAATCTTGATACAACATAAGACATTTAGTCAAGAAACTCAGCTGAAACAGGAAAAACTTATGCTACTTTATTTTGCCTCTATTCTATCCTTTTGCCCCAATGTTGGAATAGCCTTAAAAACTAACAATCTCAAAGCTATGACAGTTGTGAAACACCACCAGCTGAGCTGCCGGTGGAGGAGGCAAATGGATTTACAGTCCCCTAAAAGTCCTATTTTTGGAGATCCCTGCCTGGTAGTTTGCTGAAATTTTCCACTATGAGAACATTATTTGATTGAACTAAGAGATTACTCTTTGCAAGCAGTGCTATGCACAAACCATATTTGAAAAAATAATGTGTCAATTATTTAACATTATAGTTGCCTGAAAAATGTGTCACCAGGCCAACAAAGCATTGACTACAGATTTTAAGAAGAAGAACAACAATGAGATGAATATTGGGACTTCAGAAATCTCTAACATACTCCTGGAATATCGATGGTGTACTCAGAAAAGACCTGATAAGATTCTTAGCTGCAGTTGTCTCTGGCTGAACTTGCGACTTTGCCTAGGCAGAGAATGAAGGCTGAAGAACAGCTATCCAACATGTGCAGGCTCACTAGATATGTGTCCTAACACACACACGTGCTCATGCACACTTACACACACACACACACACACACACACACACACACAAAGACTAGGAGATGTATTAGTTTCAGGTGGCCACGGAAATATGTTTACCACTTAGCTGACCACCAAGCTAGCCAAGTGGAACCTTTTCCGGTTGCACAAGACAAAGAATGACTTCACGGAATTAGTGTAGGAAAGGTACTGAATCAAAAAGCAGCAGCAGGAGCAGCAGTAATAAGAACAATAAGAATAAGGAGCTCTGGAGTGAGAACCTGAAGTTTACACTCTTTAAAACATGCAATATTCAACTGAAGAATTATGAGACATTGTCTTAGTTTTCCAGCACTGTGACAAAGTACCCAAGATAATCAACTGATAAGGAGGAAAGATTTATTTTGCTTCACTGTTTCAGAGATTTCAGTCTATGGCTACTTGGCTGTGTTGCTTTTGGCCTGGAACAAAGCAGAACAGCATGGTAGGGAGCACATGGGAAAGCAAAGCTGCTCACCTTGCGGTAGCAGGAGGCAGAGTGAGAGAGAAGCAGTAGCTGAGGTTCCAATATATCATTTCAAGGTACCCTCATTGATCTAGTTTCTCCGGCTAAACCCTGCCTGCCCATGTTTCTACTACTTTCCAAAAATGCTTTTAGGTAGAAACCAAGCCTGCACCATACAAGCTTTTTGAGGACATTTAAGATCTACACCATAACAGACACATAAATAAGTAGGAAAGATTGTTTTATACAGAGCAAAACAGTGGGATATAGAATAGATCAGAAGAGATAAGGCTGTGGAAGACTTGAACAGCTCTACAGCTCAGCTAGGCCTCAGGATACAACTGTAGGGTGTTATAGTCATCAACAGTAGAGCACATATAATTGCCTCCAGAATAGACCAAGTGTTAGGCCATAAAGCAAACCTCAATAAATGTAAAAGAATTGAAATCATATAAAGCACTCTGATCACTGTGAGGTAGAATTAGAAATCAATAACAGAAGGAAATGTGGGAGGTTTATAGAAGATATCTGAAAATTAATTAAATAACATAGTGCTAAATAACAAATGAGTGAAAGAAATCACGGGGGAAATTAAAAAATACTTTGAGATGAATAAAAAGTCAAAACAGACATATGAAAATTTATGGAGTATGGCTTACTCAGAGTTTACTAGGAAATTTATAGCTGTAACCTTCCATATTAAGCATGAAGAAAGATTTCAAATCAATATCCCAGTATTTCATTTTAAGAAACTATGAAAAGAAGAGCAAACTAAACCCAAAGCTATTGGAGGAGGGAAATTATGAGGGCACAAATAAATTATAGTTACTTGTCTTTTATAGAATTTTAAAATTTCATTTCCGCAGTTTGGAATATGTAAAAAACCACTGAATTGTACATTTTAAGATGGTGAACTTTATGGGTAAACTAGATCTCACTAATGTTATTTTAAAAATCTGATGATCATGTTTTCCTTGTTAGATACTACAAATAACAAGTGGTAAGTTGGACATTTATAGAATACATGTACCTGCTCTGAGGCTATCTGTAAGTGGAACCATTTTAACTTCTTTTTAAAAAAACACATTTATTTAGATACAGGTGTGCCTGGGATTCTGGGGCTGGCAAGACATGCGGTAGCAGGGATCAAACTTGGGACCTTGCACTTGCCAGGCAGGTGCTTAGACTGCTGAGCTATCTCCCCAGCCCTACCATTTTAACTTCTTTCTGGGGAAAAAATGCTAGAGAAAACAAAATAAGTGATGGCCATGACAATTAGTTTATGTTTATGCCATAGATTTATTTTATTATTTGACAGTATCTTTTTGGACTCTGTTTTGGCTTGTGTCATTTTTTAATGTCCAACTTTGAAGAGTAACACTTCCTTGGAATACTTTATATATTTTCCTGAAGCACATAAAAACTCACCTTCAAAATGTTTTATAGTTTTCATTTTAACATTTAGTTTATATCCATTTTCCGAATGCATTGATCATACAAGACAGAAGTGGCTCCATGAACATATTTTTAACCTAAAGATACATTGCTATGCAGCTTGCAAAGACAGGCACAAGTCATTTTTTTTGAGGGAGAAGGATCCAGATCAGAAAGTTTCTCTTTCTATTGCTAGGTTAATTATGGTACATTCCAAGCACAGGCCTAGACTCTCCCATTTTTCTAGTAATGGAATGATTTTTCCAGTCATTCCTAGATTTGCTAGTTTCAATTTGAAATATTATCTTCATAGAGCTCTGTGGTGCAAAATTTCTTTGGAACTCCTTTCTTCTCATCACTGCTGCTGTGTGTAATTTAAGGGCACCTCTGACAGCCTGTGCTTTGTGTGGCTGAGATGCTTTGTCAGGTCCGTACTCCAAAGAGCTCAGGATTCAAAATCCAAAGCTTCAGGCACTGTTAACAATAAGAGAGAAAAGGATGGTGCTGGAGGAGGTTTTAAGGTCTCTCAAAATCTTCTCTAAAAGACCCGTAAGTCATCATTGCAATGGGTCCTTTTTTTGTAATCAGAAGCCTGAATTAAAAGCAGGACTTGAGGTATCCTTGCTTCCTTTTCCCATGGAGCCATAATAACTTGTCAGGCTCTATTTTTCTGCAAACCTATCACAGTGGCAGGTTATTTAATTCTTAACAATGAATGCCTCCTCCTGGATACTACCATATGTATTATTTTAACTAGCATGTAAATTTCTTGCTGGAAGAT
This sequence comes from Octodon degus, assembly GCF_000260255.1. Taxonomy (NCBI): domain Eukaryota; kingdom Metazoa; phylum Chordata; class Mammalia; order Rodentia; family Octodontidae; genus Octodon; species Octodon degus. The sequence goes on along the minus strand of NW_004524582.1, from coordinate 10,511,140 downwards.
TCTTTGTGTTTTGTATTTCACTGTGTTAGATGTATTTTATGTAAAGTTTTATACTTTCCGTGTGAAGTAACAAAAGGTTCCTACTAAACACATTCAAGCAGACCATGGGGATTTTTGGCATTGGCAGAAAGGTTGTGCTTCTGGGTGTGGCTTGATCCAAATTTAAATGCTATCACAAATGATCATAGGTCCTCTTCTTTCTTCCTCCTTCTCTTCAAATTCCTGTAGTTTGATTTTAGGGTCACTCATCTCTGGCCTGTGCTCCTTGGTGGTATCTTGGCTCTGACTAATCCAAGCCAGAAGAAGAGACAGTAAGACAGCCTCTGTCCTGCTCTCTGATTCTCTATCTTGGCCAGTTTTCTCAGACAAAGACATAGGTTTTAACTGGATGTTTATTCTGATTGATGCACCTGAAGACATGATGTTCTTGTTGGGTGCTCCAATGTGACATGAGTGTCATTGAAACATCATTGAAACATCACCAGAGTGAGGGACATGAGTATTCTAAACAATAAAGTTGAGATATTGCTTCTATAAAACAGTGAAAGGTATTAGTCTATCACAATAGATAATTTTGGGCCTGTGAGATACCTCAGCGGACTAAGAGCTTGCTTAGGCAAGCACAGGGGGCAGGGTTCGATCCCTGGCACCATATGCTGGGCCAGCCCCACCACCCAGGCATGCTGAGCTGGAAATGGAGTCCAGGCATGGTGGCTTGCACCTATAATCCTAGCACTAGGGAGGCTGAAAACAGGAGGATCACTATGAGTCCAAGCTGCATAGTGAGACCCTGCACACACACAAAAAAGCCCCTCAACAATAAGTATTTTTTACAGTTTTTATTATTAATTTTATTGAGAAACATATAGCGATGAGACAGTTTCAAAACTGATTAGTAAGACAGTTTTAATAATTAATACATTGCATCTTCGTACTGGCTATTCATAGTACAAGATGCAGACATGATATCCTGTCCGAACACTATTAGTACAAATCTTTCTTCTCATTGAATTAAGAGAAAGTAGCTTGTATATATCCTATATATACAAAAGTATATATATATATATATATATATATATATATATACAAAAAGTAGCTTGTATATATCTGTATATACAAAATAGTTATACAGATACAAAATGGTCCTTCATTTGTATCCCTCTTTTTTTGTTTAGTTTTGTCAGAGATGAGTATTCCATTGCCATTTAAATATTGTAGGTGAGTGAGTTCAGCAAAATAATTCAATATAGTCCAGTAGTCTATAATAGTGGGCTGTCCGTAAGACTGGCAATGTCAGAAGTTGTTGACTTGAGTCTTTTACAGCTCAGCATATTAATATGGTTTTACCTTTTATACCTCATTTTTATACTATTCTGCTGGATGGTTAAGAGCATGATAGAGCAAGACCTATATAACAAGATAGTTTTATTTAATGATAGGATAATCCAGATCATTTAAATTTGTGATATTGTTTGAATTTATAAGTCCTTCAACACAATCAGTTGAGAAGACTGAAGTGTGCTTTCATTAAGTCACCATCAGCTGAAAATGCCTCCTGCTACAAGGTGGTTGGGATCATCAGTGCTAACAGCCTTCTTTCTAGTCTAAATGGAAGAGTTATCTGTGCTACACACGACACCTGTGTGTCTCTTTAATCACTGCCTAGATAAATGTCTTTCATTTCTTAAGTCTTTTGGGGAGGAATCTGGTTGCTTCACTTTTTGCATCTGTGTTCTGGACCTTGTTCACAGTGGTGACTGACATTGCCATCAAGAGACCCCTAAGGGCCAGCACAGGGCCCTGCTTTGGCAAGCACAAGGACCAGGGTTCCATCCCTGGTCCTGCATGCCATGCTGGCCCCGCCGCCAGGCACGCTGAGCTGGCTACCCAGTCTCCTTGTGGTGGGACACTCCTGTAATCCCACCTCTGGGGAGGCTGAAAACAAGAGGATCACTATGAGTCTGAGCTGCATAGTGAGACCCTGTACCAGATACCTAAATGAAAAAAAAAATTAAACGAGAGACCCCAAGATTCCTTGCTTTAAATAGGTAATGGGGTGCAGTACAAAGATGGTATCAGGTCAGAATAGAACATTTCATTTAAAAAGTCCCACCACTTACAGATGGTTTGCTGTAAGTTAAATGAGCCTGCCTGTGCTCTTGCTTCAGGCCAATGTCTTGCAAGGTTTGCCATTTATGTCTGACCTCAAGGCATCATTACAGGCACTCACAGTGCTTCAGGGTGGGACCTGGCTGCCCCTTGTGTCCTGGTCTTGGAGGCCCCAATTCCCCACACACCACTTAAATTCCAACTCCGGGTTAACAGTGCCTATCAATTTGTACATAGAAGTACCAGTTAAACAGCAAGAGAAGAGACCATGCCCTTAAGGGATGAGTGCTAGGCTGGAGTCGCCCCAGGACCACCTGCATCCATTTAAAACAGTTTTTACCAGCACAGGAAGAATTTCTGCAAACGTTTGTGTTTGCAAAGCTTGTTTACCTCAGCTGGAAATTGTAGCAGATCGCAATTTGAAGAGCATTTACTTTTTTCCCCCTCTAAATCATACTCAGTGATAATCACTGGGATCCAGATCCTTTGTTGTTGTTTGAAAATGATGGGGAGAAGTAAATTTGGGGTGGGCTCAGGCTCGTGACACCTGCATGAGACAGGATCTATGTGATTCCCAGTGATGTCCAGACGGCGACAGTAGAGCGAAAAGGGTCCCTGGGCTGAGCCCTTCCAATGAAAGGCTTCTTCTCTTGCTTGGACTAGGGGGCTTCATCTCATGCTGAGAACAGTGCTTTGAAGTTTCTTTCATGTTTGTGACTCCACTTAGTAAGTGACAATGATCAGGAAATATAGAGAATAATTTATAGCAAAAGTTTGGTATAAAAATTTTCTTTCCTTGGTCTTCATTCTGCAATCACAAAGCATTTCAATGTCCCAGGTACCCTGCTTCCTGCGAACCCAGAAAATCAAGCTTTTGCAGTGCCTGAAAGCAGGAGGTTGGGGAGGGGATGATTTGGACTTGTTGCACCCACAAGGGTGCAACGTTTAACTAAAGTCACCAAATACTGTATTTTAGGTAGATTTTGAGCTTTTGATATTTTATATTATAAAAATTAATTTTTTTCTTTGCCCATAGGCTAAAATAATAGCTTGTGGGAGGGTTCCTTTTTCATCCACATACTCTTTATTGTTTTAGCATCATGTATCTGTTCCAAAGGATTTAAGGAATAAGTCAGACCACATTGATACATGCATCCCAGTGGACAGGAGCACAACTTGTAGTAGCTAAACCCTGGAAGCAGCCTGTGCACCCAACAGCAGACACTTGGATATAGAAAATACGGTATCCATGTACAGCATCGTAGGACACTGATACAGGGGAAAGAAAATCCCAACCTGAAAGATACCTGGGATGAATTTTCTCTGAACGAGAAGAATGAATTTTAGGAACAACAGATCTTCTTATAATACCTCACCTTCAATCTTACAAGTGCAATAGCTTCTGTTTTGAGTCTACTAAGAGGAGAGCCATTTTTTTTTTTTTAACTGTGTGTATTCCTAAGTGTGGGAAGAAAAGAAAGGCTCACAGCAGGTATCATTTACGTCCATACACTTTCTCTTGCTCTTGTAGTAAGGCAAGGCCTTGTGATTCGTGTTTGCTGGTGGGCTCTGCAGAGAAGTTGCACCTTTCTCTTCCATAGAAGAGTCATGTGAAGTTTCTCGCACTGCCTTCTGTTGCTGCCGCTGAGTGCGCTGTGCACGCGATGTGCTGGGAGACAGCACGGTGGATTTCTGATCCTTGAGAGATCACGTGGCACATAATCCCCTACCAGCCCAAGACACTTCCACTTGGCATCCCCACTGCAGTCTACCCTCACATCCTGCCTAACAAACCAAATGTATAAAATTGCTGTGCAGATATAGAATGTTAGTTTTAAAAGTACATTGCTACACAACTGTTACAGGGCTAGGCTTCTAAACGTCTAGGCCCGCATAATCACTTCCTTGAAGCAAAGCATACATTAGTTTCCTAAAGCTCTTGCAAAAGTCTCACATCACACTGGACGCTTAAAACAACAGGATTTTTTCCCCTTACAGATCAGGAGTCCAGAAGTCTTAATTCAAGGTGTCACAGATCCACACTCCTTGCAAGGGATCCAGGGAAGACTCTTGTCTCTTTAAGCTTCTGATAGCGTCTAGCATCGTTAGCTTGATGGCGGCACAACTCCAAGCTCTGCCTCTGTCCTTATATGGCCTTCTTTTCTGTAGCTGTGTGTGCAAAATTTCATCTTCTTTATACTGTAATGATTCTAGTCGTTGGAGTTAGGGCCCGCTCTAAATCTGGGATGATCTCATTGTGAGATCTTGATTTTAATCTGCAAAGGCTCTGATCGTGAATGAGGTTCCATTACAGGCATCAGGCTTTAAGGCTCAGACCTATCTTTATGAGAAACATATACTTCGGCCTATTACAGACCACTCCAAAACCCAAATCACAATATTAAGTTCTTATAGGGGAATCTTAGAGTGTTATCAAGGCACTGATATATGATAGAAGTACTGGAATATATATATATATATATATATGCCTCCTTTCTTTAGATTTTTATTTTCCCTGTGGTTACTGAGAGTGAACCAATATGTAAGCTAAATCTTTGACTGTTGGGGGCCAGGGAGATAGCTTGGTGGTCTAAGCACTTGCCTGACAAGTACAAGGACGCGGGTTTGATTCCCAGTACCACATGCCATGTAGGCCCTGCGCCATGCAGGCTCTGCATTGTGCCAGCCTACTAAAGCTGGGTGTGGCGGTGCATATCTATAATTCCAGCGCTGGGAAGGTTGAGACAGGAAGATCACTAGGCGTCTACCAAATAAATAAATAAAATTAAAATTATTTTTGCCTTTTTAAAAAAAAATCTCTTTTGCTAATTTTCACTACATTTCCTATAGTCTTTGCTATGGTTTCCTCAGGCATAAAACCATACCAAGGCGATAACTTTCTACTATTTCATACTGTGTGAAATCCTAAGATAGGATCAGAAACCTACACTAGGCCGATGTAGGAATCTTGACTTTTATTGTATATCCACTGTGAGAGAGCTTGCATTCAAAATCCTGTATATTTATTGGTAGAATAGAATCACTTGCTTGTCTTAAAATCTATGAAATGAGTATCTGCTTGGACCTTAGACATGGAGCTCAGGAAGAAATTCATTTGTGTTGCATTCCATCCAGTTTGGCAACCCAGTCACACTTCTCAGTTTTACTTAAACTGAGCAGTGGATACCAAGAAAGCTGCCTGGTGTTGAGAGTTTTGCCTGAGCATGTTGCAGAAAGCGATTGCCCCTGCATTGCTACCATGTCTATACAAAGAGTATGAATGTAGCCATTAAGAGAACAGGTTCTGCTTTTCTTAAAGAAGATCTAGCTTTTGGCAGAAAGTCTAATGGAAGTGATGGGAAGGCTGGATGCCAATTAGGAAAGTGGACTTATCAGTACTGTAGACTTTGGCTTTATGTTTCTCCATGGTTGCTGTAGCCTCTCTCTCTCTCTGTCTCTCTCTCTCTGTCTCTCTCTCTGTCTCTCTCTCTCTCTGTCTCTCTCTCTCTCTCTCTCTCTCTCTCTCTCTCTCTCTCTCTCCTGGGGATTGAACTCAGGACCTTGCGCTTGCCA
>NW_004524582.1:10504518-10505067 GCF_000260255.1 Octodon degus | reverse complement strand
GGCACTAAAGCTGATGAGCTATCTTCCTGCTTTCCAAAGAGACTTAATGCTTCTTAGCTCAGCCAGCCAGCAGAGAATGGCTCTTATTTTCTAACTGTAGACTGATAATTGTGGTTATTATACAGTTACAGTTGTGGCTGCTGAGTTCATCTGGGGACAGTGCCAGTGGACTTCCTCCCCTTGAGGCAGACATTACAAGTTGATCATTGCATTTTTTCCTGTGGAACTTGGACAGGCAATAACTCCTGAAATGAGAGCTTCACTTACCAAGGCATGGTATGTAAGTTAGAATATGTTCAAATGCTAGTGAGTGGGCTCTCCTAAGACCATTTCTTTGTGTGTATGGGTAAGGAGAGGGGGGAATGACTCAGCAAAATTTGATCTTTGCAGAATTCAATGAAATTAGGAAAGACAAAAGCAGTATCATTCATTGACCTCCAAGAGAACTAGGTATCACTGTGTGCATGTTTCTGAGATCTGGGTGTTTGGCTAAGAGCTGAGACTGGGGAGGAAGACACAAGGGAGGGAGAGAGGAAAAGAGAGGGAGGA
>NW_004524582.1:10503673-10504418 GCF_000260255.1 Octodon degus | reverse complement strand
GGAGAGACACACAGGGAGAGGGAGGAGGGAGGGAGGGAGGGAGAGAGAATTTGTTCTAGTATCAGTTCAACGAAAAGGCACCTGAAGGAAGACCAGCTACCTGAGGATGGGTTGGGGGGTGTTATCTGAGGAAGAGGGATTCTTCTTAGCTGTATTTTGCTGCTATTCCTAGGCTCACTGAAGTTGGAAATTAAACTCTTTTTATACCATCAGCATTTCTGTAGTTATTTTTTTCTCTCTGTCTGATTTTAATGAGCTCTTTATGAAAATGTCAGGCTGTCTCAGGAAATTCATGTTTGTTCATTCTCAGGTCAGCCTTCCAAAGGGAGAGCCATGTAGGCCTCTTCTGTGGGAGTAGAGTCAAACTGAGAAAACTTGAAGAAAAAAATTCTCATTTTGATATTGAGAATGTTTGTTCATGTCATTTTACCTTGTACCTGCTTTTATAGTTTCAGAAATTAGAACATCAAGTTATATAGGGAAGGGGAATCTATGCAATGCAAACATTCTTTTTGGGGGAAGAAAGGACAGTAACCAAAATATTTACTTTCTTTTGAGACGTATAAGAGGAGTATAAAGACTGATCCATGAAGTACCTAAGGCCCATTTGACTTTTTGTTGGGTCTTTATCTTTGTCTTCAGGAAACCTTGGTAAAAGAAAGCGGTTGGCAGGGCAAGTAATGTCCTCTTACCTGCTAGCGTCCCAGCCTGAAATACTAAACTGCGATAGAAAATCAGGAAAACA
>NW_004524582.1:10493156-10502923 GCF_000260255.1 Octodon degus | reverse complement strand
AAAAAAAAAAAAAAGAAAACGAGTGCAGCTCTGTGTCTGCTGCTGCACCCAGCTTTGTAGTGTCTACAGGTGGCACATGGCCTCAGGACGGAGAATGTCAGGTGGCTTCCCAGTTGCCTAGTCTTACAGACAGTTGTGAGGATGTCCTCCCCGAGGCTGAGGGCCAGTTCTGTATGACCCTCAGTGATACAGACCAGCGTTACTCGGCGTGGCCCTGGGGCAGCACACTCACCACCACCCAGGAGCACCTCAGAAATGCAGTCCTCCGATCCGCCCCAGGCCCTCTAAATCTGAAGTTCCAGGATGGGGACCCAGGAATCTGTGTTTTCTCTCCTGGTCATCCTGTTGCTTATCACAGTTTGAGAAACACTGAGAACTATGATCTACCAATCTGCTGTTCAGAGACTTCCCACATGTGAGCTCAGAGTTCATTGGGTTTTCAGGACATGGAGGCTCGGTGAATGAAATGGGGCATGGGGCTGTGGCCATGGGACCAGTTTTGGTTGGTTCCTAGGAGGAGGGGTGTGTCTGTTGCCTGTTCTCTTTACCTTTCTGAGGCTCATCTTATGGGGGAACTATAGAATCATGTCCTTGGAAAAAATATTATTTATAAACATTAGTTATTTGCTATTGCTTTTGCATTTCTCAGACAAAAAATTTGTCCACCTATTCTGTATGACCTCAGCACAAAGCAGTCATAGTGTGTAGCACAAAATGAATAATTTATGCATTTGATGTCTATATCTTAGAAAGTCTCCCAAGCTTAGAACATTGCTGGCCAGATATTTCTTGTTTCCCAGAGGACAAAATGAGAGGAAAGTGAATAAGCTGCAATAAGAGATATTCAGGTGAAACTAAGGCAGAATTCCTTGTTAGGGAGAGGGGTCAAAAATGGAAAATGGCTACTGAATGAAGTTGAGATTTTTATTTCTCTGGGAGAGCTTTTAAGTGCATTCCAGCCTGAAGGCCAGAGGAAACTAACTGACCTTTCTAAGTCTTTTCAGTCCTGGAGACACAATCTTTGTAGGGTTGAAGGAAACCCTGGGGGGAATGACTGTTAGGAGCAATTAGTTGTGTCCCAGGGCATTGTTATCCCATGATCAAAGGTTGAGTGGTGACACAGTAAGGACTCTCAGGGTGATCTTTAAAAATATAAGTAAAATCTCAAAGGTCAGGGAGTTGTACTGAGTGAAGATGGCTGGGTGTACTTGTAGCAGCACTATTAATATTTAAGGACCCATCTGCAAGAATAGATTTAAGTACCAATATGCAAGCATGGTCTCCTTGGCTGATGTCAAGTGGTGTGTGTGTCTGTGTGTGTGTTTCTTGATCTTTAGTTTTTCTTTTTCATGCTCAGCCTCAATTTGTTTGGGTATAATAAAATGATTTCAAGATATAGCCATTGATCTTTTCCTAGTTGACTGAATCCTTGAGTGAGAAATCTTAGTCAGGGTCGAGGATTGCCTAAAAGAGGGAATTATACCCTATATATTTATACATTTCTCTTGATTTTATCAAGGGCTTTGTCCCTTGATTTTATGCTTCTTTTATTCCCTGAATAAGTTTGTAGTGTTAAAAAAAACATGGAAAGTACTATCCAGCTGTCATCAAATCCATTTCCTCCTCTTTCTTAGCATAAAATAAGAGTATTTTCCAGACCTTCGCAGCTGAGTGTGGCCAATAAAACATCAGCAGGAGTGACACAGACCAGCATTACTCGGCGTGGCCCTGGGGCAGCACACTCACCACCACCCAGGAGCTCCTCAGAAATGCAGTCCTCAGATCCGCCCCAGGCCCTCTAAATCTGAAGTTCCAGGAGGGGGACCCAGGAATCTGTGTGTTTTCTCTCCTGGTCATCCTGCTGCTTATCAGTTTGAGAAACGCTGAAAACTATGCTCTGCTGATCTGCTGTTCAGAGACTTCCCACGTGTGAGGTCAGAGTTCAGTGGGTTTTCAGAACATGGAGGCTTGATGAATGAAATGGGGCATGAGGCAGTGGCCATGGGCCTGTATCTGATGCCCAGTCTCCTCTTCTCAGGCTTTTCCATAATCTTGGCTTTCCATCGCTATGAGCTGGACAGCTTTCCTGGGCTGGGCTTTCCCACTGTTTGCCTCAGAGCTGAAGGACCATGGACTTAAATGGAAACTGAGGTAAAAAAACCTCCTTTCCTTCACATTGCAGCGGTGAGAGGCTTTGTCCCTGGTATAGAAAGCTAACCAATACGTGTTCCACTGCATCACTCGTGGGGTGTTGTTCTTCAGTCTGGAACACCATTTATTTTGTAAGAATGAAACTTAAATATCTCAATTATAAAGTTATTAAGACTTGGGAGTCGAATTTTACAGTGTCTTCTGTTACCTGAACTATAACAATATTAAATGGGAAAATAACTCATTTAGGAAACCTAAGAGAATTGCTTGTAATGCACAGGAACTCCTCACTTGGTTTTGCATTGGTTTTTAAGCAGTTATTTAGAATTTACCAACCATTCTCCTCCCATTTCAACTCAGTGGAGTGTTGGAATATCTAACTGTAATTATGGGCTTTCCAAATCTTTCTTTTAGTTTGGTTAAATCTCAAACAATTTAATACTTATATGGGGGAGTAGGAGTTCATAGAACAGGTTGGATGTTGGAAAAAGAGCATTATCAGTTGAGCAGTATCCGGACCCAGCTTTTGTTACTTTCTCATGCATGAAGCTGAGTAAACACTATAACTTCCCTTAGTCATGGATTTTCACTCCTAGAATTTGATGAAGTAAACAAGGCAGATATCATTCCAGATTCTATACACCTTACTGTTTAGGGAAGAGAGAGAGAAAAAAAATCAAATGATTCAATAATTGTTGATTACAATAATTATTATGGCTGAGTTTGTTGAGTGAATAGTTATATATATGAGTCCCCCATTTTGGATATATATATATCAAAGGAAAGTAGTTAGGGATGTCTTATTTGAAGGCATTGCATTTAAACTGTGATCTGAAAGATACAGTATGAGTTACAGTGCAGGTGGTAAAAGGGTCATGGTGTCTTGGTGACAGAAAGAAGGGGATAATATGTCTCTCCTTATCATAACTTACTGAGGTACCTCTTTTGTAGATGAAGATGATAATGGAGCAGTCCCAAAGAAGCCTAACTTTGTCGTGTAGCTGTGAGTTCTACACATTCTGGGTGAGAAATATTTTTGGAAATCAAAGCCTTGTAAGAGGGAGAACCACAGAATGGGGAATCATTCACACAGTGGAAGAAAGAAATGGAGAACAACTTGTTAATCAGCTTTCCGTCACTGTAATGAGACACATGGTGTGATTAACATATAAATAGTCATCTCCTCACAGATTTGGTGTTTCCAGTCCAAAATGGGAGACTCATTTCTGAGAACCTCTGGAGCCATGCCGGATGGAAATGTAGGAAGCCAAACTACTCACCTCATGACCCGGAAGCAAAACAGAAAGAGGAAGGAACTGGTGCCTAAAAAGCCCCTCCTCAAGCAACCCCGGGGACCTAAGGACCTCCACAAGACCTCATCTTCTAGCAGCCTTAACACATCACAGTAGTGTTCCTTGGAACCAGTCTTAAATGCGGCCCTCTGGGGAGTACAGCAGAGCAATAAGTTACCCCCATTGTCATTAGTGGATTAACAGGTGAGGTAACCTTTGGGGACAAATCCTAGCTCCCAGTATGATGTCACTAAAGCTGTTTCCAAAGAGGAAAATCCTTCTTACCCTATTCCCTTCCAATTCTCTCTATTGCATATTAAAACCTTCGACTATGATTATGGATTTGTCTGTTTCCTCTTTTAGTTCTGTCAAATTTTGCTTCATGTGTTTAGGAAGTCTAGTGTCAGGTACTTATACATTGAGGATTATTATTTCTTTTTTGAAAGAACTTACTCCTGCTTACTGTTTTTATTTCTGGTAAGAAGATTTGATTTGAAGTCTATTTTATCTTATCATGCTAGACCCATACCAGCTTTGCTGTTCTCTATTGCATGACATCTAATTTCTCATGCATCCCATATAGAGTATGCTGTATACATGTATTTATGTTTAAGATGTGTTCCTTGTAAACAGTTTATAGTTCAGTTGTTTGTTTGTTTTTTGTGGTACCAGAGATTGAACTCAGGACCTGGCACTTGCTAAGCAAAAGCCTATTCTACTGAGCTATCTCCCAGGCTCTCTAAGTTGAGAATGATTTTTTTTTGTTTGGCTGGCTCAGGCTGCTTAAGGGCAGGTCTGGTAATGTAGGTGGAGGTGGGGATCAAACCACGGTATCCTGTGCCTGACTGCATTTGCATGAGCAGGCGCTTAAACAACTGAGCTAACTGGCAGGCCCCTAGTATAGCTCAGTTGTTTTTCCTTTTGCAGGTAGCTTTATTCTTCACATTTCTCATGGAGTGGATAGTCCATTTACATTCAGACCAGTCATCGATATAATTATATTCTACTTATCATATCTACTTTTTGTTTTTCTGATCCTTTCTTCCTGCCTTTCTGGGGGTAGGTAAATAAGAAAATGATATTTTATTGCTTCATGAACAATGCAAGAAGATTATAATTCAATAATTCCATTTATACTTTTTTATATATTAATTTCATTGAGAAAGAAGTAGCAAGGAGACAGTTTCAAAATCTATTTACACTTCTTCAGTCTTTGGTTACCTATCTTGAATCACATATTTTACATTAATATGTTTACATGTTATAAAACATTCATTTTGATTTACATTATTCTAAAATAGAAACAGAAGCCCACCCACAACCCAAATATTTTATATTTGTAGAAATATTTGTTTCTTTTACAGATCTTTATTTCTTTCTGTAGATATGGACTCTCACCTGACAATTTTTTTCTGGAATTCTGAACCATTTCTGAGTGTTTGTTTGGTGCAAAACTGATGGGATTCCTTAGATTTCTCACCTTTAATCACGCTTGGAAAACATGCGGTCATTATATTGTCATATATTTCCTTCCCTACTCTCGGCCCTTTTTCTCTTTATATCCTACACTCCATTCATTGCTACTAGACCACTTAATGTGGTTTCGTAGACCTGTAGCACTCGTTTTCAGTTTTTATTATTTTTCTCTTTGTAGTTTAATTTGAATAATTTTTATTAAACTATTTTGAAGTTACTCATTATTTTTTCTTTTGTCTGTAATCTGCTGCTGGGACTTAAAATGAATTCTGCATTTCTGATATAATAATTTTATTTCAAGGATTTCCTTTATGTTATAATTCTTATTTCTTTGCTGATTCCTCATATCTATGCATTTTTCTCAGTTTTAAAAATCAGAGTTATTGTATAATCCATTTGTGATATTCAGGCCATCTATAGTGATGTGCCTATTAACTACTATCATTTTGAATATGGGTGATTTTTACATCATCATACATTTTTAAAATGTATTTAGTGCAGGGTCTACGGGGTCTATATGGTCTCACTATGTAGGTTAGACTTGTAGTGATCCTCCTGTTTTCAGTCTCCCAAGTGCTAGGATTACAGGCATGTGCCACCACGCCCAGTCTCAACTGCAGTCTCAGCATGGCCCCGGGGCAGGGCTGGCAGGGCACAGTGGGGTTTGAACCCTGGCCCCTGTGTCTGCCTAAGCAGGCGCTTTAGTCCTCTGAGCTATCAGGCCTGCCCTTCATCATATATTTTATAACATTTCATTATATGTTCATGGTTGTATTTAAATAATTGGTAGATCCCAGAGTAAATGACATTCACCTCCAGTAAAGGGGTGCACCTCCTCTCCTTGAGGGGACTGTGTGTGAAGCTGAGCCAGTCTAATCTGCAGATCTTGTTGCAGTTTTGCTCAGTTTCAGTTTTGTCCCATCCTCTGTGGATTTCCAATGTTTTGAGTAAGGGCTCAGAACTTTCCCTTCAATAGGCATCGAGAATTTACCCCCAGATAAACTTTGGAAGTCTTTTTTAGACTCTATAGCTCTGTCACCAGTTTTCTGAACTATAGGGAGCCCTTTCCTGCTTTATTCTTGGTTACTATCAGTTTTTTAAGATCGCTTAGCTGTCATTGTTCTAGATCTTGGTTTCCCTCGCCTGTTTGCTAGATGCCTTATGCATCCAGAAAAATCTTTCCTTCCTTTTCTGCTCTGCTGCAAGCCTTTATTGGACAGTGCAGTGGACCTGGTGAAATCCCAGAACAGTGCGTGTAGGCTTTCCTGTACCTACGTGGATTTCTAGCATGCTTCCTGCTCTGCTCAGACTCTTGTGTGCTGCTTTAGCTACTCAGAGAAGGCTCTGGAGGAAATTCTGTCTTGTGGTGGACATTTGTCCCTTTACTGGACATTCATAATTTTAGTCTATGGTGTCAGCCCACATATGACCATCTTGGGCTACTCTGCCACTAGGAGTGAATATCACAGACTGGGAAAGTTATAAAGATCAGGGGAGCTTTGAAACTCATGACCTGGTGCTGTGAAGTCCAGCGGCCCTCAAGGGAACCTTTACATTGCGTCATGCATAGTGAACAGTGTCACATGACAAAACAGAGAAAGTGGACCAGAGAGCTCACTTTAGTAACAGAGAAGTTCCCAGGATAACCCATTAATCTATTAATTTATAAATAAATGCACCCATTCACTAGGCAGGGCCCTCAAGATCTGATTTACCTGCCAAATGTCCCAACTCTATCACCACTGCACTGGGAACAAAATTCCAACACCTGGATTCTGGAAGACAAACGCCAAAGCGCTGCATGGACTATGAAGAGTTCATGGCACCCTTAGCTGCTTTCTCCTGGTCTCCTTCTACTGCTGACTTTCCCTCTTTCGTTGCTCCAGCAGGGATGAAAGCAGCTTCGGGGTCTTCCCTCTATTGAAGGGCTTGCCATTTTTTGGTATTTTTATGCACTGAGAGTTCCTTATCTTTAGCTCTTATATATATTGTAAGGGAAATCTGATTTTGTAGCCTACTTGGGCTGTTTGTGTTGTGTATGCGTGATTCTTTCTTGCAGCTTTCCACATCCTGACCATGGCAACAGTTTTGCCTGTGATTTTTATGTGTATCACTAATACAAGTTGCCCTGGTATCCCAAGTCTCCCAGCCTGCTGGTTTTACAGAGCCCTTTGCCATTAAGTTAAATTAGTTGGATTCCCAATGCCCTAGATGGTAGGAGCCCCAGGCTGCCCCCTAATATCTCCACAAAGTTGGGGAAGCTTATCTTGTCTTCCCAGTCACTTCTTGCTCTCATTTCCTGTTTCCACTGAGTTCTTCCTATCACCAGCATCTCATTTATTGCTGCCGCTCCTTTTCCTTGACTCACATTAACCCCGTGTGGAAGAAGGCAGGTGACTTTGATGAGAAAGAAAGAATTAAATGGAAGGAGGAACCGGGAGAAAGGAAAAAGAAATAAGGTTGGGGAGAGGGCCAACATCCAGCTGGCAGAGAGAATGACCAAGTAGGAACATTTTGAAAGACGAGTGTTAAGCCTTATATTCTTTGTATTTTCAATCACACAAAAGAGATGGAGTTATATTTTCTTGGTTGTCCCTTTCCACATAACTAAGCATTATGGTGGTAATATTGAAATAGTTGCGTAAGCTCTGTGTGAGGTCACTCAGTGGGATAACAATCCAGGTAGCAACTGAAAAGAATCTGTGATCCAGGCAAACACAGCCTCATGTCTCCTGTCTACCGGTGGGTGAGTGGATCCACAGGACAAGAAGGTCTGGTTGGAAAAGCAGCACAATTCATCCTCTCTCCTCTGTATTTTCTGTCCTGGCTAAGGCTTTTATTTGTCTGTTTCCCAAGTTTCACCATCCATCTGCTTCTTGTATCAAATAATTTAAAAAGAGAAAACTTTTTAAGAGAATAACCCCCCTTGAAATGATTCATAAAACTTCTTTCATATCAGGGCATGACTCTCCTGTCATTTGGAAACAAAATCACTATAGTTTTGAAACCATTCGATGTGACTAGAAGGGAAGAGTCAATCTTGGGTGAATTTCAGAAGTGCATCTTCATGGGAAAAAATAAAAAGACCATAACACAACGATGCAATAAAAAAGACTGAGAAAAGGAAATGACAGGGACTGTTCAAGGACAGCGTTTGTCTGCATTTTCTTTAATGGCCTCAGAGATGATGGCGAGAGGAGGGCTGTGTGGGGCACGAGTCTGCAACACATTGTATCACCAGCTCCAGCCCTGAGTCCATTCCCCGTGTGCATGCTGATGTGAGAGCTCACCATGTCCTTTTCCTAACAGAAGAGGCAGCTGCGGCATCCCCTGATGACTCCAAGTCCTCTCAGGGATGAGTGAGGACACACAGAGTCTCCTTTGTGGCTCTTGCTAGAGCCTGCCTGCTATTTACATGCTTGCTTCCAGCTAGTAGAGGAATAACTCAACCTCTCCTCTACGCCACAGCCCCTTTGTTTCAGCACTTTATCAAAGTATTTGACTTAACATTGTAGTATCTGTCTTCCTGCTTTGTCTTGCCTACTAAACCTTCACTTTATAGAGTCAGGGACTCTATCTTGTTGTCTAACATCCCCGGAGTCTAATACAGAAGTTGGCAGACAGAAGGTGCTTGATAAATATTTATTTAATCAAAGAATTAATGAATGCATGAATGAAAGAATACATATGCAGCATGTTGAACATAACTTCGGGAATTAAAAATGCAATAATCCCTGCACTTCAAACAAAGCTAAACCAAACCAAATCAAATAAAACAAACCCAAACCTAAACCAACTTCCAACAAGATTTTGGTTTCTAACTTTATTTTAAGCTTGAAAAAAAAATTCCTGAGCATGGTTTATCAGTTTTATTAGGAAAAATTTTGCTTAACATCTAGCAATAGAAAATCAAGTATAGAAGCTTAGAAAAGATGAAATGTAATCTTCTTGAACAAAATAAAATCCAAAGTCAGGGTGTCCACATCTGGTGAGTAACTTCCTGAAGTTACCAGGGACTCAGATCCATTCTTTCTTGGGTAACCCATCATCAGTGAATAGTTTCCATTGACATGGTTATTGGACTTATCATTAGTATGTGACTTATTATTATGTGAGAGTTATCCATTATCATAGCTTTAGGCCTATGATATCAAGTAGGGCATAATTATAAGGTGTGGGAACTACTCAGACATCCTCAAAGCCCAGGGCATCTCAGGATACCTGAGGATGTGACTCTGCTCTGTAGCACAGGTGCATAGCGGGATACAATTATGTAACCATGACCTAGCACAGGAAACACACATGTACTGGTTACGGTACTATGTATGAATGTAAATATGTGATAACAGTCTGTATAAGAATTATGCAGTAGAGATGCAGGCAACTCTTGTGCTCTTGGACTCTTGCAGTCTTGTGCTCTTTTCTGTTTCATGCCGCCGGCTGTTGCTGACGTTTTGCACCATGCTTTAACTTGGTGATCTCACTGGCGAAAATCTCCCTTGGGCCCTCAGTGGGTCCACCAAAGGATATAAGAGAAGCACCTTAAAGAAGGAGAAGGTTATTTTGTGTCATTGTTTTAGTGGTCAGTGCAACTTTGGTGGTTCCATAGGAGAAACAGCATGGTAGAAGGACCCAGGGGCAGAAGAATGCTGCCCATGTCGTGGCATCTAGGGAGGAGAGAGAGAGAGAGAGAGACAGAGAGAGAGAGAGAGAGAGAGAGAGAGAGAGAGAGAGAGAGAGAGAGAGACAGCAGATGGTAAGGCAAGAGGAGCTCAAGTGTGACCACAATCGGTCAGCTTAGTGACTTAGCAAGACGCTGTGTCAAGATAGAAAGAAGTCAGGGAGGGG
>NW_004524582.1:10452099-10493056 GCF_000260255.1 Octodon degus | reverse complement strand
GTTCCATAGGAGAAACAGCATGGTAGAAGGACCCAGGGGCAGAAGAATGCTGCCCATGTCGTGGCATCTAGGGAGGAGAGAGAGAGAGAGAGAGAGAGAGAGAGAGAGAGAGAGAGAGAGAGAGAGCAAGCCAGGACCCAGAGTACATCCTTTGGAGTCATGCCTGCAGTAGCTTGCACCTTCTGACCGGGAACCACTTCTGCAAGTGAGACTTTGAAAGTCACTTTAGATCTCAATGGTCAAATGTCACCTCCTGCCTGCAGAATTTTACACATATCTCTTTATATCAAAGATATTTTATCCATCTCTAAGACTTCCCCAAACCTAAGAGATTCAGCATTGTTAACCAGTCCAAGTCCAAAATCTTCTTTAAGGCTTACAGCAAACTTGCTGTGAGCCTCTGTTAAAAACAAACAAACAAACAAACAAACAAACAAACAAAAAAAGCCTTCCAACAGACAGTGGCACAAAGTAAACCATTTAATTCCAAAGGGAGGAATGGAAGCACAGAAACCAAGAGAACCAACCAAAGCAAGACCCAAACCTAACAGGGCAAACATTAAATCCTATGGTTCCATATGCAGCACCCAGAGAGAATAGTGGCAAGTGGTAAACTCCAAACAGACTGGGTTGTCCTAGCTGTACAGCACTGCAGGCAGATGTAGCTTTCATGGTTTACCTCCCGGGTTAGTTTTGTTCATTCCTTGTGTTTTTTGCAGACATTCCACCTTCTTGGCATCTCCAACTTCCTGGGCTCACAATTATACCTTTAGCTTCACTCTCACAACTTCGTGCGCTGCCCTCTCAGGGTCACCTGGCAGGAACTGTGACCTCACACATTTTTGCTTGCCCTCCCATGTCTTTTATTGAAATCTTGTCAGAAGCCCCTGTGACCACTAAATTTGCATTCTGCATGTCTGAAGAATCAACACCATGTAGATAATGCTAAGGGTGGCCACCAGCTCGAGCAGTTGCTGGGCCTGTGGACCATGGCTGTAGTGGCTGAACTCAGGGATATCCTGCGGTTGGTGGTCCCGATTGTGTAGTGTCTCAGGGAATCTCTCCTTGAAGCTTTTCATCGTGAGCCTGTGGTGGGCGGTTTCCTGCTGAGCTTTGGGATGCGTTCACAGAATCTTTTCTCCCTGAGAAAAGATTTCTGTATAAATTATTGCATCTCTTTGCATTGCCAACCTTTCAGTACTCATATTCTCCTTTGGCCTAAATTTGCAGGTCCCTCCTTCCTGGCAAAACTGAACTTTTCCATCATTCTGCTCTGCCATTTGTTCCTAACTCTCACTGTATTTCTGAATAAAAGCAGACAGCAGTATCCATGCCACAGCTTGAATGTTAAGCTGCCCTGAAATTTCCTTTGTCAAATTAATTAGTCCACTGCCTTCAATCTTAGTGTCTTACAAAGTCCAGGATCTGGGCAAAATGTAATCAAATTTTTCTGCCAGATTATAACACATATGGTTTCCAGACTAGCTGCTAATAATTTTTGCTTCCAACTGAAATTTCCTGAGTTTGGCCTTTAGTGTTCCTGTGAGCATTTTGGTCTTCTGCAATCTGACCAATAATGTAAGTAATGCTCACAATATTATTAGGGCTTCTCTGTCTAGAGCCTTCATCCCTTTCCTAACTCCTTCTATCAACTTGCTCAAAAGTCAAAGCAACAAACCAACTTCTCAGAATCCATTTTCTGTCTTAGTTACTTTCTTGTTGATGGGACAAAATACTCAACACCACAATTTAAAGAGGAGAGGTTTATTTTGACTCATAGTTTCAGCAGCTTCAGTCCATGGGTGATAGCTCCACAGAGGAAATAGCATGGCGGAAGGGTTTAGTGAAGGAAGGCTGCTCGTATCTTAGCGGCCAGGAATCAGACAGGGAAGGGAGGTGCTGGGAACAAGAACACAGCCTTTAAGTCAAGCATCCTGTGACTTGCAACTAACCAGGCCCCAACACTGAATGTGAGGTTTTAGGGGACATGTTTCATCTAAACCATAACAATGATTTATTACAAGAATTAATCTTAGTATGTGACTTTCACTGTCAAGGTGACTATTGTCAAGGTTATCAGGTTGTGGGAGATCCAGCTGATATATTTTCATTAAGTGCATGATTCATCTTGCCAACTTCTAGTTTTGTTCAGTTATAGCTGGAGAAATTTTCAGTGTCTGCACAGAGGACATCTGGGTGACTGCTCCCTAATATTTCTTTTGGCCTGAGGAGTCGTATGAAATCAGGACCAGAACCTCAGTAAGATGTACCTCATCCTTGCAGGGTTATTGTGACACTGGCTTCCATATTTGTGCAGAAGAGTTTGGCTCCTCAGTGTCCTTTTGTTAATGCAGGGCAAATTCTGTGGTGCAATCCATACTTCAGATACCTCTAAGGGGGCACCAAGTCCTTGAGTTAAAGCTAAGAATTGACCATTTGTTGCATCTTTGCTTGACTACTCCTCTTCCCTCTTGAATTTTTCCTGGAAGCACTTTCTGAAGAATTTCCTTACATGTGAATAAAGTGTAATTCAACAAGTTCTGGGAGATTTGACCTAAAAATGCCTAAGTTTAAGCAAGAGTAATCCATGTTGTAAGATGCTTTCTATGCTTGGAATGGGGCTTAGGTTGCTAAATCTTGCATGATCTGGATTGATTATGTGTCCTTCTTGGCAGAGTCTCTGTAACCTTGGCCTTTGGTAAGCTCTTTGGCTGTTAGTCCCTTGATTAAAATTTGAATTGCTTTTGACCTTCCATGTGGATGCTGTTGAATGCATGAAACTACTCTGAACAATAATGAATCACACAATCAAGATATATTTGTATTTCTTCTTTTGACCTAAGCAGTTCAAGTCTACTAAGTATCTATGAGAAATTGTTTTGTAGCTCAAAATAAATATATAGGAATCAAAAAAGGTAATAAAATCTCACATTAATCCATTTCTATTACTATCATGGAATACCAAAGCTGGTTATTTCATAAATAGAACAATTCATTTAGCTCAGAGTTTTGAAATGAACATCTAATAGTATGTTGTTGGCTCAGGTGAAGGTCTCTATGACATTATTATATCGTGCTTAATGGCTTTCCAGTGAAAATGTGTGAGAAGAAGAGATCATTTGGAGAGACATGAAGACAGAGAAAGTAGGATCCAAGCTTGCTCTTTTAAAATTATACTTTTAAAAGGACTGGCCTAGGGTCCCATGAGTTCAATCATAATCCTTTTCAAAGGTAATGGTTCTAGTAACCTCCTACTAAAATCCACTTTATGATGATCCTTTGACCTCCAGCATGACAACTGTTGAGTAACACTCAAACCATGTTCAAAGTATCACACGTCCTGGATTTATACTTACATATGAAGACCAAGTCTCGTGAACTACTGAAGTTTCCACAAGTCCATGAAGAGTTTTCTGTTCTATTTATATCTGGTCTATTTCCTAGTATTCCTGGCTCATCTACTTGAAGTTAAGTATTCTCTGAATTGAATTCATTGTTCCAAACTGTAGGCCTCTACTGATGCTGTCCTGCCTCTTTCAGATACAGAGTAAAAGGGTGTAGTGCTGTGTTGTGGATGCCAAGTCATCCTTCCAAACTTCCAAACTGATCCTTACTAATCAGAGACATCATTCAATTCCTGCCTTACCTGTCTGAACCGCTGGCTCTGGCGGGTGGGGTGGGGTCTAGGAGCTCTACACTGCAGAGCTACCACATCATGGAAAGAAATAGAGGGTAGGAAACCAACATTGCTCCTTATGTCTCAGTTTTATTCTTTTTTCCTCCAAAATATTTGTACTGCTTTATGACCGACTACTTCCAGGGATGCCAACCCCAGCCCCCAGGTGAGCATCAGTTTTGTCTAAACTCATCATTTGGGTTCTATTTTCATTGCCTATGGTGGGTTTAGGAAATGGGGGGTTGATGAAGGTAATCCCTCCATGCTTCCCAGCCACTGAGAAATATGGACATATATGTCTATTGATATATATGAAAATTTCAACTTCTGCTACTATTATAACTTTGTTAGTTCATGTCAAACTTGCATAAAAGTAATATTCCAGACTAATTTTGTGTGAACAGGTATTAAAGCAGATTACTGTCTTCTGTATTATTGCTTGTCATTTTCTCAAGTAAGTGCAGGTGTGTTTTTTTTTTTTTTCTAAGTTCAAAATGTACTAAAACAGAGCGAAATCTACTTCTGCACACCTGTTTGGTAGCTGTTGGAATTTCAGTTCCAGAAATACAGAATGGCAAGGATTGTGAGTCACTTCTGCTGGGGATAATTAGAAGGAGAGGAAGCTGGGAGTTGGGAATTGAAAGGGGAGGAAAAGCAGATGGCAGAGGAAGGATAGAGATTTTTGCAGTGAATCCTTAGGGAGACAAAGGAAGATAAAACACAGCAAACTCAGAGGGGTATTCAGGTGACATCTGTGAGGAGGAGTTGAGGAGCCTCTAGCCGAGATGTATGAGAGAGGATGTGATGGGCACCTGGTCCAGGCGGGGTAGGAGGTACCTTCTGAGTCACGCTGTCAAAGAAGCATTGATCCTGTGAATGGGGACCCAAGGGGAGGAAATAATGAATGGAATTCACAAGTGCTCCACCGAACTTTTAAGAAACTCTCAAAGTTTCAAGCCAGAATGGTAAATGGAAATTAATACTATGACAGCCATTATTATTAATTTAATTAGAATGACTTTACTCTTTTATGTTTAGTGACTATAATGTGTAGTTTTTAAAAACTTGCTGAGTTTCAATTCTGATTTCAGTTCCTAAAATTTTGGGGTTGTTTTGTTTTGTTTGGCTGTGCAGTTCAGGCTGGTCTTGAACTCATTATGTAGCCCAGGCTTGCCTTGAACCCGCAGTGAACCCACTGCCTCTGCCTCCCGAGTGCTGGGATTACAGGCATGTGCCATCATGCCTGGCATGTGATTTGGTTTTTATATTATTTCCATTTCCCAAGAAGATAAATGATTTTTTTGAACTTTAATTCTGGTTTGATAAGGGGTAGTAATAATTCCATTATCTTCACTAAATTTCATTCACCCATGTCGCTGCTAAGAGCACTCCTCCTGCAATTCTTGTATGCTGATCTCCATCACAGAGACCTAGGAACCTGCCCTGTGACAGATTCTATACACATATATGGGAATCGATCCATTGTACAACATGAAAAGCACAAATATATTCCTTGCTAGTGTGAAGGGCCATGTGAACTCCAGAGCCAACTCCCTGTGGGTTGGCTGAGACCCTGGCTGAGGCTGCTTCACAAGCCACCATTCCCCTGTGCTAATGCTGCTTCCTTTTTGTTCCTGCCGTGACTTCTCTGGATTGGTATTTCCCTTGACTCCAACCCATTCCATTCATCTTTTTCTCGAGAAAGTCAGCAGTCAGCTGTTTTCTTCCATTATCAGCCTTCTGGCTTCTGCCACCGATGGCAGTCACACAGTACGAGCAGCCCACTCCCTCATTCCCGCTTCATCCTTGCAAGAGATTTCCTTTCTTTCATGGAGCTAGGGTCAGCAGCTGTGGGAAAGCTGAGCCAAATCTGAGATAGGTTTATAAACAGATTGATTTTTAAAATTCTCTCTGATTTTCCTCTGTTTTCTCTATGGTGTGGGAGTTCTGGATCAAATTGGAAGCTGCTGGGTATACAGAAAACAAAATGTGGAGGGAGAGTTGGGAATGGAAAAGTGCACTGAAAGAAGGCCAAGGCTGCATGCAGCTTAGGTGGGGCAAACCAGAAGAGGATGTATGTTATCTGTCTTATCCATCAGATCTTGGTCAACTCTGGGGGAGGGTGCAGCTGCTAAATCTCATGAGAAAAGTAAATAATTGCTCTTTAAGTTTTCCTACCTCTACAGTAATGTCCTGGCCTTTTTTGATTAAGTCATTCTAAGAAGCATATATTCTGGTGGATTGACAACTGGTGGTGAATTTATTGCACCCAGGTTAACTGCACTAGTGTGGTGCTGGGTGTGGGAGGCCCACCTTTAGATTGTTGCTAGCAACATAAGAGGCAGAACTGGAGGAGCTGTGGGAGGCTGTTAGGGATGCTGTTTGGAGAAGCTGTTGGAGCTGTTGGAAGCTGTTGGTTCTCTTGGGGTATTCTGCTGGGGGAATTTGTCATGCTGTCTTTCTTGGTGAACTTAGCCATTCTAGTCAGAGGAAGAGCTCGGGACCTCATTGCCATTGAGGATGGTTGTGGTTTGTTTGGGGGAGCTCTGGTCCTCACTTTGAGCATCACTTTCTGGCTCCAGAGAAAAAAATGACACACTGCTCAGGCTCCCGAAGAAGTTTGTCACATTGGCTTTCCTGATGGGAACTCAGCTTTCCTCATTGCTGGAGGAGCTTGAGACCTCACAGTTGCTGAGGATGGCTCTGGTACTTTTCCAGGGTTCCTACTTTGTGCATTGTTTCCTGGCTCCAGTGCAGATCCCTCAGCCTGCTGGCACAGACTTTCTAGCTTCCACAACTGACCTTGGGCCTTCCCAGGGCAGAACAGGCCTGCATAAAACATTCTCATGGGCTCTAGGCCTCCACCTGGACTTCTGGGAGGCACTGTTATGGGTTGTAGGTCTTCAGCTGGACACATGCAGGACATTAGTGTGGGATCGAGGCCCTCAGCTGGAGTCTCTGGTTTTTAGTGTGTGGATAGCATTTATGAGCTCTTTGTATATGATTCTTTGGATGACTATTAGAAAATAATTCTGTAAAATATGTGTCCTGTATTGTATTATTCCCCTTGAGAAACCCCAAACCATGATGGTAGGTGATTATCCAGCTAAGCTAATCAGTCAGAAATATCAAAGGACAGAAAACTTTTGAGTAGATTAATGCAGCCTTCACAGGCAAGTGTGCCTAATGCATAGTCATACTGTTGTCTTCCAAATGGCATCAGCACTGTATTTACATTTATGAGAAGAGTGCTGCTTCAGCATATTATTAATTAGGACACTACCCGAGGCTAGTGCAGATTAATCTCCTCAAATATGCTTACTGTATAGAGTAATCATGATTAATTAGCACATAAGACTGGTCCAGAATGAGAGGATTTAAGGACAATCTTGCTTTGTTTGTCTCCTGCTGGAGAGGCAGCTGAAAAGCTTCCAGCTGAGGCAACCTTTAGCACAGGCTCTCCTAGCTCATCCTAATAGGTACCATGGTGTTAGGTGATCAAGAGATGATAAATAGACAGCTAGTAATACCCTTTCAATTACCCTTGTAAAGCTGCTGTTAAGAGCCCTCAAGGGTACTGGATCAAAACACAGGTGGGCTAATGGGGAAGATACCTATGGAGAGAGCTTGGTGCTCTGCAGCTTGAGAAATGTGCATTTGTTCTAATGTCTGATGACCACATGGCAGCTAGCATTTCTCCCTTAATATTTAGAGAACTTGCCTAAAGATGACCCACTGTATGATTCCTGAGAAATCAAGGAGATTGTTGTTAGTACAAGACTGATTTTATTGTTTCGCTAAATACTCTGCAGGCCCCCATGCAGTCCTCTTGCACACTGCCTTGTTGTAATAGTGTGGGCTGAGCCTGCACTAGGAGGAGCTGTGTGAGCAGCTGCTGTCTCTCTGTGTTGCTGTGTTCTTCTCTGGATCATACATCCATTTCAGTATGTCATTCTATAGCCAAAATTTTCAATTCATGGTAAAGTATGACTGTGAGCAAGACTTATTCCAGTTAATGGGCTCTTCAAGTATGATTTCAGGGGTGGACCTTTATCATGTCCCTAATTCTTATGGGTTGCTTTAATCCAGTAGTGGCAAACCTATGGCACAGCTATTTACTATCATTGAAAGCTAAAAGGTTCAACATCACTGTCCTAACTCTGTTTGACATTGCCTGGCTCCCATAGTCTTGAGATCCGGTCATCTGGCCTAGAGAAATCCAGGTGAAATCCAGATTTCCCCCTGGGGAAACAACATCCCTCTCTTGTCTCAAAATAAGAGCACATATCTGAAGCCAAATAGTTCTCTGATCCTCTATTGTAACACTTAAGAAGTCCAATAACTTTCCTTCATTCTTTCTCATATCATTTTCTTTTGGTCAAACTGGTGATCTTCCTGCTGGAGTGACTGATGAAATCCAAGGCTCACACTCACACTATTCCAGAGTTGCTTGGACACACACTTCGCATTCTCTTTCAGTCATATTTCTTATGTTTTACAATGTGAATAGGCTGAGAATTTTCAAAAATTGTGAGTTCTAGTTCTCTTTTGCTTAAAAATTTTATTCTGAAGTCATTTCTCTCTTCTGGCATTTTATTATAAGTACCCAAGAGGAAATAACATGCTCTTGTAATAGTTTGCTTAGACATTTGATCAGCTAAAAATCCCATTTCATTGTTCATTAGTTTTCCTTCCATGAAATGCTAGTATAGGGACAAAATGCACTCCCAAGTTGTGACCCTTTGTAACAAGATCATCTTGTCTCTATTGCCCTAGAACATGTCTTATTTTTGTGTAAGACCATATCAGAATGACCTTTACTGTCCATATTTCTACCAACATTCATGATTACTTATGAATTCCCTTGGAAAGAAGAACTATTCTCTGTGGACCTCCTCTCTCTTGTCTATTCTTCACCAGAATCACCTTTAAAAATCTGTTCCTGGGAATCCAGGTCGCCTTTCACATGCACTTCAAAACCCTTTGGGTCTCTGTCCATTACTTCATCTCCAAGCTTTTTCCACCTTTCAAGGTATTTATTATATCTGTATCTGACTCTTGGGATCAATTTTGTCTTAGTCTAGGCATGTATTATAGACAAATATCTTTTTACTCTATCCTCCCATGGTAGAGAAAGAATGCCAGCTCTTTCAGGACTTTTTATAAACACACTAATCCCTTTTTATGGAAACTCCACTGACATGGATCCATCTGATAGGAATGACTCCTAAAAATCGTCTCAATATATGAAGTTTGAGGGGTGTCATTACATCCATAACATCACCTAAAGTAAACATACAGTAGGAAAGAAAACTAGGAGTTGCAATGCAAGTAGCTTCAAGCAATCCCAAATTAAATAGATAAAATCAACACGTGCTTATTACACGAGTAGAATGCCAAAGTCAGACCCCAGTCTTTTTCCATTGGAATCATCACTCCTTAATTTTCCCTTGAATAAAATTTAGGAGCCTCCCCTGGGCCATGCCTCCTATGGGAGTGAGAATCTGGTGGCAGAGGATGGTGATCCCCACACAGACTCAGTAAGAAGGACTTTAATTTCAATATGAGGTAAGTATTTTGAGAGACAAGAGAATGAGTGAAGCGCTTGGACTTTTGTGATGAGTAATGTTCAAGAATATCTATTGATCCTTGGCAGCATCCCTCTGTAACATGAAAAGAGAGGACAGAGAACTGTATTTTGCTGACTCAATAGGAAAACAACCTGCAAACGCACTGAAGTTCACTTTAGTTAAGCTTCCAGGATCCCACTCCACTTTCCACGTCAGAGCATCCACAGAAGGTCTCAGCCACCGGTAAAGTTAAACCAGGAGTGAAGAACTTAAGCCTGTGGAGGAGGTTGTGGACTCATTAGTTGGGAACTGAAGCCTGCCAGCTAAGCTGCCTGAGCCTGGTTTGAAGCCCTGGCTTGTGACAGTGAGCTAATGGACTCTCCCCAGGCCTCTGTCAAAGAGGGTTTTTCCCTCGGTGAAAATGGGAGATTATGTCCCTGGGAAGTTATAGAGCTTCTCCGAGGGCAGGAAGTAAATCAATACCGATGCTGGCGACAAAATCACATAATTCTACTGACTTCTAGTGGCGACTCAGGTGTTATCCTGAAAGCCATAGAAATACCCCAAGGGGAGAGGAGTGGATACGCTAGAAAACACACACCGTGCTAGAGTTCTCTTGCAGCTTCCCTTCCTCGGGCTTCCAGAGCATTGTGCATTTATTTCCCCATTGAGCCTTTTACTGAACTTGTTTATGGGCTTTTCCTGCCCTGGCTGGACTCTGGGCTCCACAGGAGCAAGAAAAACTCATTTTCACTTTTCTTTGTATCATTCAGAGTGTCGCGTGCATGGTCATGAACTGAATAGGCGTGTGGAGGTATAAATGGCCATCCAGGCTCCCTCTGTTTAAGGATTAGTGCGTCTATGGCAGGAAACAGCAAGTGCATCACCAGGTGGACAGATATAGCTGCAGAGTTGTAAGCGGATATAGGTGTTTCATATGGCATATATAGCACTGAGTCATCCTCATAAATTCCCTTCAAATTCAAATAAGTCCCTGTAGCCCTTCCTATTCATTGCTTATTGAGTCTGTGTTCATTTATAGATGACAGATGCTATTTCCCAATGGAAAGAGCCTTGTGGCGATATTGTTCCTCTGGTCACGAAGTGTTATGAGCTTTATCATTATTTATTTATTGGTTAGAATATAGTTTCTAAAACTCTGTGGCTTGAGAAAAGGAACTTTATAGGGCAATACAGTACATGGATGTATGTGTCATTTTCCTGTTCTGAAATCTTCTTTTCCAAGCAACTTTCTCTCTGACATGGACCATCAGAACTGGAATGACTGGACTCGCTGTTGGTTGTGAGGCCTTACGCAGGTGTCCCAGCTCAGCCCCAGGTCTGTATTGACACCCTTTGGACAGAACACTCTCCTCTGGGGCTCCTAAATTGATAGAGTAGAGACTTGGAATTCTTGGTAGTATTGTTCTGTCATATGTGGTGAGAAGTGGGTAGGAGATTGTTATGGTTTGTGTATAGGTGTCCCCCCAAAACCTCATGCAGTCATGGGGTGGCTTCTGGAGTTTGTGATTATTGTGGATGTGGAAGCTGCACCTGCCCTGGAACAGGCAATTTGCATTACAATATGAGGGGGGGGGAAGAGGTTAGTTAGCTGCCTGAGCTGTGCCACTCCCTTTACTTCCTGCTCTTTGCCACCACCATGAAAGGTTACTTTCTGTCATGTGCCACTCTGTTTTGGGGCCAGCTGAGTATGGACTGAAACCTTCAGTAATTGTGAGCTAAATAAATCTTTCCTTCCTTCATTTTAAATGTTGGGTATTTGTCCTAGCAATGAAAGAGGAGTAACTGAGACAGGGCTGAAGTCAAAGAAGAAAATAGATGAGATTAAATAGGCAGACATTTTGATACAGTACTTAAGCCCTGGCTATAGCTGTAACCATGAAGTCTTGACAGTATTTGAATTGCCTTAATATATAAGCAAATAAGTTTGACTGGAAAGAGCTTTAGTCAAAATGTGTTGAATTTCTATTATTTGTCACCACTAGTCCAAACACAGGTTCTGACCAAATTGAACTTTGGGTGTAGCCAGCCCATCAGAGATTATGACAGAATGCCATGATTTGCTCTCTTCAGCCAGCCCCATTCTCCTGTTTCCATCACTTCCCCAAATGACCTTCGTGTCAGTATTCACCCATGGAATGCAGATCTAACAGATGCAGTTAGGGCCTCACAATCCAGTCGTCTCCACAAAGCCACCAGCAGTCAAACCTTCAACACAGTGAGCTTTTTGGGGGACGTGTGGGATACTAGTCCTCATGTGATGCTTTATCCTTCTCATGACTTAGTAACTTGTGGACCATATTAATTTTTTGGTGTTGGGGGCTCAAACCCAAATCCTTACCCCTGTTAGGTAAACTGTCTCACCAGGGTACATACCTGCCCCCTTAAATTTTTGAATGACCCTGCCCTGGGGAATGAATTCCAGATTCCATTTTCTGACATTTAATCTATTTGCAGTCTATGCTTGACCTATTTTTCTTACTCCTATTAAAATCCCATACCAATAAAACTATAGCAGAATAGGTTTATTTTCCACTTCTATGAAATTAGGATTTTTCCAAAATCTTTAGCATGACTTATAATATTTTCAAGGAACTATTTGTTACTCCTTTGTTTATCAAGTCATCTTTTTATTCACATGTGTCCTTTAAGACTGATGAAATCTCATCTTTCCTGAACCTGTCTGTCATCAAAGGCTTATTAGATATAATTTTCCAACTTTGGAGATCTTCTCGAGGTTTATGTGTCTGGAAGCTGTTAGTTGTGCTTCAACACTCGTTGCACACCTGGAAGGAGAGAGTTCCATGTGGTATGGAGTCACCCTGCAGCACTCCCTGAGACTTCCCTGCTGTTAGCTATGTGTTTGTAGACCTCAGCTCCTTTATCTTTCTACCAGGGGTCATAGTATTTATATCATAGGATTAATATGGGTGCCTGTGATGAATTCACTTAAATTATCAGCCACACATAAAGCATTGAAAGTTATATTCTAATCTGTTTTGTTACCTAGGTTGCTTAGCTTTGTGTTTTGGCAAAGGCTTATGTTCAACAGATATTTGTTGAAAGACTAAGAGAATATTAAAATGTAATTTTCTGAAGGTTTTAAAGTAGTATAGGGGGCTGGCCAAGTAGCTCAGCAGATTAAAGCACCTATAAGCATGCACAGGGTCCAGGGTTCGATACCTGGGCCTGCCATGCCGGCCCCACCCCGGGACATGCTGAGAAGGCAATTGAGCCTGGGTGTGGTGGCACATGCCTGTAATCCCAGCTCTTGGGAGGCTGTAAACAGATAGATCACTGCGAGTCGATCTAGTAGTGAGACCCTGAACACCTTGTAGACCCTTCCCTGAAAAAAAAATAGAATAGGGCTGGGGAGATAGCTCAGTGGAATAAGTGCTTGCCTGGCAAGCACAAGGTCCTGAGTTCGATCCCTGGTACCACCAAAAATAAATAAATAAATAAATAAATAAATAAATAAAAAAAATAAAAAAAACAAAATAGCATAGACTAAACTCTGCTTTGTCCTTCTCCAAATAAAGACTTCTCTAGAAAAAAATGTGCTGAACTATGTCATTGCCAAGCACAGATCCTAGTCCATAACATGTAACATGCAATCACTAAATAGTGGAGAAGCACACCACTGAGTCTGAAACCTACAGCAGTTGAATCTGACATGCAAGCTGGTGGCATCATTAAGAAATGTATTTTAAAATCACCAGAATCTAGTCTTGCTCTTCTAAGAGCTGCTGCTGGTCCGATTTTGCAGACCATCTCTGCTCACGTTCTGTGCAAGTGGCTTCTCCTCCACACTCCTCTCCAAGCCATCAGTCCTGGGGTCCCAGCGTGAGCAGGCTGTGTGTAGGGGGTGGGGCAGTGCAAGAAAGGCACTCTGGGGGCTGGAGATGAGGTAAGGTTTGTACTTGATGAGAGGATCTGTGTTGCTAATTTTTTGTTTTTCCATATCCATAGTTCAGCATCTAACCCTGACCCATTCAACATCTAGTGTTAGCCCATTCCCTAGCCCGTGTCATTCTATCCCCAGAGATACCATCGTATTTTTACTCACTTAGAATACAGTGTAGGGCCCAGTAACATACACATACATGGTACTTTTGTTTTTAATGTATCTCTTTTACTCTCTAGTTTTTTTGTTTTGTTTTGTTTTGCTTTGAGACAGGGTCTTGTTATGTAGTTAAGCTGGACTTGAACTCAAGGCATTCCTCCTGCCGCAGCCTCCTGAGTGCTGGGATTACAGGTACTCACTACATCCAGCTTTACTCTGTAGATGTGATGCAAGGATTATCTCATAGAATTCTCTCATGTTTTATTAGTCCAATTTTTCTGATAAAAAACCAAAGATGCAGAGGGATAAAGGCGATCAGCTGTGGTATGAAATTATTTATTTAGAGTCAATTGCAGTGCCTATTTGTAAGTCACATAATTACTTTAAGGGTTCTGAGGTTGGTGGCTTGTGCTTTCTGTCAGCTTTCTAGCACTGTGATAAAATGCCCAAGAAAACAATGGGGAGAGGGTTGTGTTGGCTTAGTGTTTCCATCCAGGGTCACTTGGCTCTGGTGTGTCTAAATATCATGGTGGCTAGGAGTGGGGAAAAGAGGGAGGGAAGGAGGGAGGGAGGGAGGGAAGGAGGGAGGGAGGGGGAGGAGGGAGAGAGAGAGAGAGAGAGAGAGAGAGAGAGAGAGAGAGAGAGAGAACAAAATATAACCTTCCATGCAAGCCCTCTCCAACTAGGCTCCATCTTCTAAAATTTCCCACTCTCCCACCTACCAGTAGGGTCACCAGTTGGGAATTAGGGAATCAAGCATTTTACATTTCAGATCCAACTATAACATTCCCTGGGGATAATATATTCATTGACATTTTAACTGTTTTTTCTTATACAGCAACTTTCAATTTTCTACTAGAACTGTCAGGATTTTTGAAGAATTGCTGAGGTGACTCAACAATTCTTGTCTGGCCACCTTGTTTTTCTCTCTCTGGTTGTTCTATTCTTCATCCTACCTGACTAGCAGGGCGTCCAAGTGACCTGCAAGCCACAGAACCCGCATGAGATTGAAGTTCACCAGAAGAACTGGAGTGGTTGAGTTTGAAGATGGCGAAGAGCTGATAGGCAAGGAACTGCATACCCCTGGAGGCCAGGCTGAGGGGAGGAATCTGCATGGTTTGTGGTCAGGACGTGGACTAGGCTGCTAGTGTGGCTCACTTTCATTCCAGGTAAAGTAGTATTTCAGATAAAACTGGAAGGAGGAGGACTCGAATAGGAAAAGGGAGAGGCTGGGAAACAGGGACAGTGCAAAAGGAGGAGTTAAGAACTGTGAGCCATTTCGTGGTTTCACATCTTGTGTATTCACAGGGTAAACCTGTTACATGGAGCCTGTAGGATACAGGTTGATGTATTAGAGGAGGTTGATTGGGGAACTGGCTCACACAAGCCCAGAACTCACCCACGCTGCCGCCTATATGGTGAGGAAGCAGGAAGGTCAGGAGTAGTGTCCAGCTGCAGAGGTCTGAGGACTGCGAGGCGTTATGGGGTAAGTCCTGGAGCCCCAAGTCCTGAGAACCAGAAGCTCCCCAGGTGGAGAAAATAGATGTCCTGGATCAAGCCGAAGGAGGCAGAATTTTCCCTTCTACCTTCTTCTATGCAGGCCCAGAAAGGGTCAGATAACACATGCTCACATGAATGAGGACAGATCTTTCCTCAGTCTGCTGGTGCAAATGCTTTTCTTTTCCAGAAAGTGCCTCCCAGACACACCCAGAAACAATGTTTCCATAGCTTCCTGGGCAGGCCTTAATGTGGGCCAGTGGATAAGTAAAATTAAGCATCACAGTAGGTTTTGAGATTAATTTCTATTCTCAACAGAGGAAAGCTAAGCTGCTGCAGCAGATGCCTGGCGATACAATGTTCTGATGGACAGAGATGCCTGCTTCTCTCTTATGAACAGGGTTGATGGGAATGGTCCAGGCCATCAGGTCGCAGCTCGCTGAGCTGTTGGCCTGTCATTGCCTGGGCTGTCACTGTGTTTTGCATGGTTGAAGCAGCATTGATGTCACATCCAGGTTCCACCCATCCGCAGGGGTGCGGGCAGAAGAGGGACATCTTGGGCCCAATAGGCAGGCCTTCAGGGACAAAATGACACTGGCAGACAGAGTCTGGCTTAGCAGCCTGTGCCCACTGTCAAGTCGATTCAGTTCAATTTGGAAGATTGAGAGAATGGATTTGGTGGTCTTACCTTCCTCCTGACTTTCCTACTGACTCCTTGTTAGGGTTTGCTAGCTGTGACAGCGGGCTCCCTGGGGACAGGGAAGAGTGGGTCGTGGGCCCCGGGCAGGAAGTTCTGAGGAAGCAGGAAAGCAGCGGTTGTGAGTCTCACACTGTGTTCTCAGTGGCCACACAGCAAAGTGTTGGTCTTAGTTTGTTTTCTGTTGCTCTAACAGAATGCCAGACACAGGGTACTTGATAAAGAAATGTGGGTGATTTAATGCACAGTTCTGGAAGTGCAAGAGTGTGCTGCCTTCATCTACCTGGCTTCTGGTGATGGGCTCATGGTGGAAAGGGCATGTGAGAAGAGATAGGGAGGAGAGATGCCAGGTTGACTTAGTCACAATCAGCTCCGCAGTGACTCATTCACTCTGGGGGAGCTACTAATCCCTTCCCAAGCGCAGAGGCCTCCGGACCTAATTATCTCCTGACTCTCCCTGTCCTCCTCTCAATACCACTCCTTTGGCATTTTAATTCTAGCATGGATTCTGACGCGGACAAACTATGTCCAAACCTTACCAGCATTTTACTGCTAGGATCAGATAACAGGGATCTTTTCTAATTTGCAGACTGTAATTAAGTTAGCAGTTAGATTGGAATGTTTACAACTTCAACTTGCCCTCTCATAATTTTTAATTAAAATACTGGCACCTGGAAATGCTTAAAAGCAGTAAAATGGGAAGACAGGGGAAAGTAAAGGAGCCCAGATCAACAGGATATCGATGCAGAAACTTTCCCAGAAATACAGCACCCTCTCGGATCAACAGTCTTTGCCCCGCGGGGCCTTTTCATTTCTGGTTCTGATTTCACTTTGCACACACATCATGGAGTCGTGTTTTCTGCCAGAGCCGCCATTTCCCATTACGGATGATGGAATTAAGCGCATCATTCTTTTCTACTTGTAGCAAAACGCTCCTGACTCCCTGGTGCTCCCTCACCTGTGCCTGTCTAGGAAGTGTGGGTGTAGATGACAGAGGTGGCCTGCCGTCTCGCTTGCTTAGTGCAATTTCACCATCTGTCCCTGGCTGCGGGTGATACGGGGAACAAGGTGAGGGGCCTCCTTTACGGAGACCCGGCCTTAGAACCGCGGCTGGCATCTGCTGACATGCAGAGGTGCAGAGGACAGGACAGGACAGGACACACACACACACACACACACACACGCACGCACTCATGCACGCCCCTTTAATATCTATAAACAACCGAGTTTGTGAATGCAGGGTGAGCCTGAATAGCAGGTATCCTGCTCCTGTCTTCTTCCCTGAAGCACTTTCCTGTTGGTGGCAGTTTGAAAGTTTTTACTTAAGAAGCTTAAATTTTTTCCCCCCCAAAGAGCAGGCCTTTTCTGGGCTGTCATCTTCCTTAGATACAGCCTAGTGGGAATGAATCCCTGTGAAAATGAAAAAGAGACCATCTCTTATCGTGCCTGCGAGGGTCAGGAAAGGGCGCTCCGCCGCGCTGCCTTATGACGGTTCCCTCAGGGTCCCATCTGCCTCATCAAATTCTGCCTCTGCCTCACGGATAGCAGCCCCCTGGGAGTTGTTCTTAAAATCCAAAATCAATAACTACAGCTGTCAATCACTGCAGGCCTCCTCAGCGTGAGGCGCTCCCTTCACGTCTGGGGATTCGGGGCAGGGCCCCCGAGCTCTACGTTCATAGCCTCCTGCTTGGTTCTCAGTGAAGTTTGCTAATTCTCCTGATTAATTGCCTCATTAATGAAGGAGATTCACACAGTATATATGCTTTTAGCCAGGTTGTCAGATACTTTTGAAAGGGTTTAATGTCAATAAAACTTTCAGCATTGCCATTAGCTTAGTTAAGCAAGCATTTAACATGCCCCACTTGGGCAATCAGTACTTTCCGGAAGGGACGTGGAGAGTTTATCTGCTAATTTCAATACTTCACACAAGATGAAAACTTTGATCTAAACCTATGGAGGTTGCTCTGTGAGGCTGGGGCGGTGAGCTAGGCAATGGAAAATGAATATGAATAAAAGCTACATCAGATTTGAAGATTTCAGTACATTACACACTATGAAATTAAGCGTGCCACAATACTTTCTAGACACTTGACTTGAGTTTGAAACTTGGATACCAGAGCTCTTCGGCTGCCTTTATGACTTTGTTACAGCCTTCCTGCTTCAGGACCTTGCCACCAGCTTTTCCTTTATTGATATTTTTCTTCTGATTCTTGCATGGCTCCCTCCTGTACATCTCTTGATTCTCCAATTAATGTTACCATGTTGAGGTTGTGTTTTCATCTTTAGCCTCTCTTGTCAACACGCTCCTTCCCTTACTAGGTTCAGTCCCCGACGTTGTAGTCTGTGCTTATTTGTTGTACAGCTGTCTCCCATCTGGGATAGAAAACATTAAGGAAAGGGGTATTTGTCTTCTTTTCTGCTATATCCTGGAGCCAAGAACAGCTCTTCTCATTTTGTAAATATTCAACCAACATGTGCCACTGAAAAAATAAAATACTAATAATGGCAGTAGTAATAATTATAATAACCCCCCAATACAGTCATCCTGAAATAAACAGCATTCACATCAGTAGTGCATCATTCCAGAAATTGTTCTATGGTCATTTTTATAAATTAGCAGATGATTACCAGTAATATTTAAAGTATAAAATAAAGTTGAAATATCAGATCATTGCTCAAAATAGTACTGCTCATAATTCAAAATTTAAAGAATTTTAAGTTTAATTTGAATTGAAATGAAACTGGGGAATGCATGAAATTTTAAAAGAAATTTCATTTAGTGTATGATTCATTATTTCTACAAAGATCTCATTGAAAATGTTATGCAAAGCAAAATATTAAGAAGTCAAGGTCATTATCATTTTTAAAACTGTACTTGGACTTTGAGTTGATACCAGGGAAGTTACTCTCACATTCCTTCTTAGCAACTATTTGATATTTCTCTTTTGCCTTCTTCTCCTCTCTCTCCCAACACGCATCAGTTACATCTTCTCTGGCGTTCGAGGCTCACTTTCTGCTTGCTGTGCAATCCACGCGACTGTCAGGTGTTCATATTTCAAGAGCATCACTACTTTCCATTAATCCTTTCTAATGTGTTCCTCCAGTTCTTTCGATTTAAATTTTGATTAAATTCTTATTTGATTGGTATCTTTGTTTTGGCTCTTGTGAAAAAAAAATGGAATGAGTGATTTGAACCACAGGCATTGCTTTCCCAGAGTTCTGAGCTCTGGGAAACTCAAGATCAAGTGCCAGCACATTTCATTATCCCCTGAGAGCCAGCCCACTTCCTGGTTGCTGGTTACGAGGCCTTCTCTATGTAACCCTACTTGACAGAAGGAACTCTCTGAGACCTGCTTGAAAGAGCACTAATCCTCTTCGTGAGGAGCCTGCTCACCTGACCTAATAGGATGTCAAGGTCCCACAGCTAGATCCTATATATTTTCCCATTTGGAGGTTAGGCTTCAACCTGTGAAGGTTAGCAGGAGCACCAGCATAGTCTGTGGTCACCAGATTACATTGGCAAATGAATTTATCCAGCAGGCCCATAGGGTGGCACTGTGGGATTGCTGTTAAGAGTGGTTTCTAGAGGTACCACTTGGGGCTATCGTCTCAGCTCTTCCATTTCTTGGCTGTGTGACCCTGGGCAAGTTACCCACTTTCTCTGTATCTTAGTTTCTTTATTTGAAAGATGGCGATAATAACAGAAGCTGCTCCAGAGGGCCTCACATGGAGGAAATGAGACAACTGAAGCTGTCCAAACAGTGCCTGTGCCCAGTAAATGCTGCTCTCCTAATCCCTTAAGAGACACCTCCTTCCTGTCAACACTGCTCACAGTCTCTCTCATTTTGCTTAACTGTGGAGACCAACAGAACAAAAAGTCCCTCCAGAGACCTCAGGCTTAAAGGACACAAATGTTTTCTTGTCTAGTCTGCTGCAGAGGGGACATGGGAACCCAAATACCACAGTCTCTGGCATTTATAGCCATGCAAAGAATTGATGACAGGAGGAGAAGGCTGGGGGGCTGGGCCGGTGCTGTGGAACCACTGTGCACTCCCTCTGGGTGCAGCTGGCCCAGGAGGAGAAGGTCTACAGCGACGAGAGCAGCTCCTGCCTGCACCTGCCAAGCTTCCTCCGCGGTTGGATGTGATTTGCCTTAATGCTGCTGTTCCTCTTGCCAAGGGGCATGCTGCTTGCTCAGATGTTGGCTACATTTTGATAATTATTTAACCTTTATTTATCCTGCACACCCCATGGTATAGATAATCATCTCTGGCTGCCTACGAGAAGCCTGCTGGAGACAGTGAGGCACTCGGGCTCTGCCCAACAGAATTCTCCCGTGGTGATGAATGTGTCAATTTCAGTGGCGACAACCCAGGAATCTGAGCTGTGGACAAATCTGACAGTTGTAATTAACAGTCAATGAGAAAGAAAGTGGGTGTATTTTATATTCCATCTGGGGAGTTTTGGTGAATCCACCTTTTTCCCTTTTCTTACTACTTTTTTTCAATTCCTTATAATCTATCCTTGGACATAAATATGCTGGAGTTCATGTTCATAACAGGAGCAAAGAAATGAGGGGATGGAGAAGCGCAAAATAGTGCAAAAGCCTTTCAAATTTCCTTAGAAAATCTCTGTATCTCTTTGTAAATTGAATGTGTCTTATTTTGCTTTATTTAATTTGTACTTTATTTTAATCTATTAAATAGTTTTTAGGCTTTGCTATGAAAGTTGTGGTGACTTGGTAAAAATTAAGGGGAAAGCTTTTTTTTTTTTTTTTTTTTGTTTGAAAATATTTAAATCTTGACATCTCTCCGTGTTGGGGGAAGGTTGGTTCTAGACTCCCACGGGAACTAAAATCCAAGGGTGTGTATGTCCTTTATATAAAATGGCGCAACATTTGCATACAATCAATATACATCCTTTATGTCATCTCTAGATTACTCATGCTGTAATTCTATAGACATAATTCTGTGATACACTGTAGTGTCTGGGGAGCAACAGCAAGACAAAAAGTCCAGGTGAACTTCACTATGGATATAATGTTTATTTGGAGTATTTTCCATCTGCTCTTGGTTCAGTCTGTAGGAGTATAACCCATGGATAAGGAAGGCTCAGTGTAACAGAATTTTGTATTAACATTGCTTAATTTTTAAGCTTAGAGCAGTAGTCTTTAATTCTCAAAGAGAAGTTATTGTATTGTTTAATTTTTTCCCAAAGACTCATATTTTTGATGTACTCATCACTAGTCAACCAGGTAACTTTTTAAAAGTATGGGCTTTTCTTCCTTTGTTGTCTTTTTTCTTTTCTTTCTGTACCTTTTATTTTTCCCTGAAAGTTCAAACCTAGGGCCTTTGCACTCAACTACATCCACATTTCTACTTCTTTATCTAATTTTGGGGTCAGAGTTTCACTCAGTTCCTCCGGTGGTACCCAACCTTGTGATCCTCGTGCCTCAGCCTCGCAGAGTGGTGAGATCACAGGTATGCGCCACCATACTGAACCTAAATTATTCTTAGTCGTGAAAAATGCCACATGTACTTTAGGCTCTTGCCTATCTCTAGTGTGCAAACCAAAGATTCAGCCAAGGAGAAAAGTTTGTAGACAAACTAATCTCGACAGAGATGAACCCCATGGGTATTGTGAGAGCTTATTTTATCCTAAGTCATAGGACCTCATGGCTTTGACTCTCTGCTCAAAACTCAGGGTGACCTTGATCTTAGGCCCCCAGCTCACGCAGAGAGAGGCTCAGAAGAAATGGAAGTTTGCAGGGGTGGTGCTGCAGACGCTGGTTCTGTGTTAGTCAGTATCCTCCACATGAAGACTCTGCAACATTACTCATTCACACTGAGCTATCTACATGTGGTTCATGAGTACTGACCAAATATAGCCAGCCTGACTGCATAACTTGGATTTTATATAATTTCTATTTAATTGAAATCTAAAAATGAATACTCAGCAATGGCAAATATTTATGTTATAACAACTTGAGTACACATAATGCCTTTATCAAACATATACATTTTAAATCTAAATATAGACAAATTATTTCCAATAATAATTTAGAATCGCCATTATGATGTGCTGCGAGTATGAAATACACATATATTTTGAAGGCTAATTATGTGAAAACAGAAAAATCTCATGAATACTTTCATATATTCATTATATAGTGTGATGATTTTATTTTGGACATATTGGTTTAAATACAATGTTAAAATTCTTACCAATTAAAATATTTTTATATGTTCTTATTAAAAATTACATTTTTAACATATGTAACTCTCATATTTCTATAGGGAAGTTTTGATGTAAAGTTTCAGGAAGAGATTTTTTTTTTCCTCTTCTATTGTATTGGTATGCATTTTTTTTTCTTTTCTCAAAGACAAATGGAGGCTACAGTCAAACGAACTTCAAGAGGTAAATATTTGGCTGTCAGAACGCTGTGACTTTATTATTGGCTTAGTGTTATTTCCTCATAGATCATATTACTTTCTTGTCTTCATGTAAGTTCTGCTTTGCTTCTGTCTGCCTAGATTGCCTTTGTTGTCTCCTGCCACGATTTCACTTAGTTTATGTTTGTGTAATTTCTCACACATATATTCTGAGCAACAGTAATTCAGATTTCCATGTGTCTGGCCTACAGAACTCTCTCGAGCCTGTTCAAGTTTGGCAAGATGGGAACCTGGGCGGATGTACCCTTATACTTGAAATGGGAAACAGAAATGCAAAGGGAATTGCCACACGAAAGCCCAAAGCTGTGTGCGGTTTAACTCAACTGTGCTTTTTCTAAATGCCACTCAAGTTTATGGTCAGTTTTCAGAGATCTAGAAATCTTTCCCAGAGTGTTTTTAATAGAAGAACATAGCCTCTTGCTAATTGAATGTCACCAGTTACCTGATAATGTCAGTAGAGCTGAATGTTATCATGAAAGAATGATTTCCTGCTGTTGGATAATGCTGAGCAGAAGCCTAAATATTGAGGGCAACATGAAAGATGTCACCAGTATGGCCACAGAATACTACTGTGATTGATTGGCTATTAGACAATTTATAGCACTCAATCTTTTCGCTTAGTGAAACCCAACTGAATGGGTCACTGTCCTGATTGCAATTTTTCCTCCTTGCCTTTTGGAGTATGTTAAACTCTTTACATTAGTCTTGTGAATGATGATAGTGTGATACTAAAATGACCCTGAGTTTTGAGTTACAAAGATTTAGGTGGGGATTCTAGCTTCTTTCTGTCTTAGCAACTTTTGATAAATTACATAAAGCTTCCTTGGGTCTTGTTTTCTCTTTCATGTAATGAGAATGACTCTGGAATGAAGCTCTGTGAAAAAAAAGTTTGCACTGGGACTGGCACATGGCTGTTTAAAATCATTCGCTTCTCTGCTCATCTCTTTCTGGCACCACTTAGCATGTGCTGATGTAATGTCCTGCCTAGCTCCACCTTTGGACTACTGTCTCTGCCGTCACTTTCCTTGTCATCCATGGAGGGTTTCCTCATGCCAGGAAATTTACTCTTGTTTCCTCACATGAACTTTTGAACAAATGGGGACATTATGACTTAAAGAGGTTAAATAACTGGCCTAGGAAAATTATTCCTTCTCATGATTAGGAACAGAACTAAAATTCAAAGTACGCCTTTCTGACTCTAAAGCATATAAACCTTCCATCAAGCACATTAGTAGCAATTATCCATTGACTTTAGTTCCCTGAAACACTGACTACTAAAAAGGTTCTGAAATTATAGGGCAATTCTTCTAAAGAATTTTTGAGTTCAGGAAGAAGCCATGCTGTGATTGGTGGGGGACCCATCTGACTTGTGACTCAGCGTGCTTCTCTGTGGTTTTTTTTTTTTTTTTTATGAGATAACTTTCTTCACAGAGAAAGTGGCACATAAATTAGCCAACTTTAGTTGTTGAAAGCATAAATTATTTCTGTGAGAGTGAGAGTCAAAAATTATAATATGTGCAAACCCATGTTAGGCCTTCCTTCATTCCTAAAGTGATTCGCCCAAGTTCTTCTAAGTGTTACCATAAAAGCCAAAGACAGACTCAGCTGGAGTTTTCCCTGCCTAGTGAGCATGCAATCCTATCATCCGTTACAAGATGTTACAGAGTCAGCACATCTTCCACCTTTTAGTTGTCAAGTTGTAAAATGGGCAAAGTAAAGCAAACAAAACATCCTGTGCCAAAAACGGACTTCAGAAATATAATTCTGTTCGGTCCTCCATTTACTTCACTTTCTCAAGGTCCTTCCGTCCAAATGTGTATACCTGTGCAAATGAAGGAAGAACCCATCTTTGCAGTTATTTGAGAGCTAACAGTCTGATTAGCAGTACTGTTTCCTGAAGTGGTCTTGGTAGAGCTCATTTGTTCATTCCTCAACAAATACGTGTTGATCAGTCTGTGGAATAAGTAAGTTATTAGCTTTAGTAGGACCAAACCCTGCTTCAGGCAGTGGAAATAAGGTAAAGAATAAGTGGATCATGGAGTTTTTCTGGAAGTAGAGCTTCTAAGCAAGGAAGAGCTTGTGTCCATGATGAGGTAAGGGGTGGGCCTTGAGATTCTGAAGAGGGAATGTGTAGAGAAAGGGTAGCTGCTTAGGAAAAGATGGAGGTGCCAAAAGCCCAGCCTCCTCCAAACTGCCTTCCCTACAGCAAACATTCAAAGCATATTGTTGAATACTGTTTTCAAAGCATTCCTTCCTGTCCCAAATGCAGCTCAGAACAAGGTTTGTCATTGAATTGATTCTCATTTCTCATTGAAGGTTGGGTGTAGAGGTAATGGTGTCAAATGCAGTTGAAGATTCTCTCTCAAGATTCTTTAAACATCATGGCAAATGGCCTTTTTCCAAGACTTGGCCATTCCAAACTGTGCTGCTATAAACCTGGATGTGCATATATTGCTCCTGCATGATGCTTTTAATTCTTTAGGAAAATACTGATAGGGGAAATAGGTGGGTCAAATAGAACCTCCAGTTTTAGTTTTCGGAGGAATCTCCACACTGATTTCCACACCACCCTACATTTTCACCAACAGAGAATAAGGATTTCTTTTTTTCAGCAGCCACTCCACAATTTGTTATTAGTTGATCCTCATTCCATTTTTCCTGGAGTGAGATGAAATCTAAGTTGTGTTTTAATTTATATCTCTCAAATGACCAGTGGTGTTGAACATCTTTTCATATATTTGCCATTTGTACTTCACCTATGAAGTGTCTGTTCATTTCAGATGTCCAGGCTTGAGTTATTAAATTTGGGAGGTATTTATTTATTTATTTATTTATTGAGTTGTTTATATATTCTAGAGATTATTCCTTTGTCTGGGTAATAGCT
Organism: Octodon degus; assembly: GCF_000260255.1. Classification (NCBI taxonomy): domain Eukaryota; kingdom Metazoa; phylum Chordata; class Mammalia; order Rodentia; family Octodontidae; genus Octodon; species Octodon degus. The sequence continues at coordinate 10,468,196 of NW_004524582.1, read as the reverse complement.
GGTAAATGGGGCTTTTTTTTTTCCCACTCTGGGGCTTGTCTCTGTACTTTGTTAACTAAATCTTAGAAACAGCCCAAATGTCCATTCACAGATGAATGGATACAAATATACATTTTTATACAGGGAGTACTACTCTGCCATAAAGGATAAACTTGAAATGTTTTTGGGTAAATGGATGCACCCTGAGAACATATTCTGAAATGAAATAAATTGGACACACATTTTAAAATATAGCATTATTTCTCTGGTGTGAGAAACCAAAAGTGTAAATAAGGATCAGAAAGTATAATGGATATTGGGAAATAAGAAGGCAATGTTCTAGTGGGAAGGGAACAAGGGATGGGGGAGAAGGACAGGAAGGAAGGGAATAGAAACAAAATGAAAGAACAAATTGAGTGCAAAGCTTTTATAAATAAGGAGGGAAAGAATAGTTGTAAGGTAGAGAGAGTGTTGAGGAAAAAGGAAGAATTAAGATGAATGATGGACAAGTGGCAATTCTCTATGATGAATGTGATCACGATGTATATCTAAAATGTACCAATAAAATTAACTAAAAACAGATGGGCTTGGAGGCAAACAAACAAACAAACAAAAAAAGGATGAACGGAAATGAGTAAAGCAGAGTCTGAAAATACTCCTTTGTAAAGACTACGAACATAAAAGTCAATGTGACTTGGTTACTGTAAATCTTGTTTGTGGTTTTCAAAACACAGATTTTGAGATGTAGGCATAAATCTACTTGGGGCAGTATTTCCCTCATGGCCGTTCTCTAAGGGAGCTGCTCTTTAGTGTAGGGGCAGCAGAATGAGTTATGACTCCCTCCAACATGTTCCGTGAAAGGCTTACCTGAGTTATAGATGTCTCCTTCTGAGGGTTTTACTTTCTTCCTTATTCAGTGTCATGTGGATGCATAAGCTAAAGTGTTAGGTTTAAACACCCTATCCCAGACGACTTGGCCATGGTAAATCTTTCACTATCCTGTTCTAAGTAAGAGTCAGTGTTTTGTCACTTTGAGGAGACATTGAGGAGTCCAAATATATGCCCTTATTACAACTGCTCAGGGGAAGTTTATGTAAGATATTTTGAGAAAAACAGCAGGTTGATCCCCAAAAGGAAAGTAACATCGTGCTGTAAACCTCTTCACTGTGAAACTTGGAGTGGGATTTTATGGACTCTCTTTCCCCCTCTGGGTCCTGAATGAATTCAGAATGTTCTGAAGACAATTTGGTTTCTGGCATTTCGTGAGGTAGTCTCACTTGGACTAGGTTCTGTACCCCTTTCTTCATGGAGAAAACTTACGAATGGAATGCAAAATACAGATGCAGTTTCTGGCAGCATGTCAGGATGCTGACTTTGCTGTGGGACAGGAGAAAGGGAGGTGTCGAGCGAGGCTGGTGTAAGACCACAGAGCATGCTCGTCACCCTGGTGACACGCTTCCGCTGCTTGCAAGAATTGATTCAGAGAGCTATTTGAGGGGGAGGGCAACACTCCACTCATGAATTTCCCCCTCAAACATTTTTAAAATTTGTAAAATATGAGTATATGACATAGATTTGCCATTTCTAGCACTTTTAAGCATAGAATCCTGTAGTGTTAATTATACTCACGTTTTGTTCAACTATTGCCATTATGTCCTTAACTTTTCACTACTGAACAAGAAGAAATAGAGTAAGTATTAAGCAATAACTCCATATTTATCTTCCCTTATAGTCCTGGGAAATCTCTAACTTATTTTCTGTCTCCACGAATTTGCCTTTTCTATATACTAGACTTCTAGAATATTTTCCTTTTGTGTCTGGTATACTTTACTTAGCATATTTTCAAGGTTCATTTATTTTGTATCATGTAGCAGAACTTCATTTTTTTATAGTCAAATAATATTCCATTGTGTGCATCTAGGACATTTTGCTTATTCACCCATGAATTCATATTTGGGTTGTTTCCATCTTTTTTTGCAATTCTGCATAATGCTGCAATGGGCATTGGTGTACAACTATCTGGTTGAGTTTCTGTTTTTAATTCTTTTGGATGTATAATTGGGAGTGGGATTGCTAGGGCCAATCAATAGTCTTTCTGTGTTTAGTGTTTGAGAAACTGCTCAACTGTTTTCACAGGACTTCACTGTTCACATTTCTATCAGTATCCAAGGTTCCAATTTCTCCACACGTGTAACAGTATCTGTTACTTTTTGTTTTTCTTTAAATTTTATATTTATTCTAGTAGATGTGAAGTGGTATATCATTGTGGTTTAATTTGCATTTCGCAACTACCTCATAGTGCTGAGGGTTTTTTTTAGTACTTGTTTGTGTATGGCTTTGGTGAGTTATCGATTAAGTGCTTTGCACATTTTAAGACTGCATTATTTATTTTCTCGTTGGTGAGTTGAGGGAGTTCTTTTTATATTATGGAAGTTAAACCTTGTATCAGTCAGGGTTTTTATAGAGGTATAGATGTAGCACAAGATGTACAAATGTGTAAGAAATGCCAAGATTGGCTTACAGTGGTCAGCCACAGAGTCGGATGAGGAAGAGTGCAGAGGGAGACTGCGCACTGGAGACTGAAGGGTTCAGTCCAAGGTCTGGAGCTCACTGCAGTGTTCCGTGTGGGTCCGTATCAGGATATTGATGAGTCTACAGCGGAAGGCTGATGAGTCTACATCAGAAGGCTGAAGGATCCAAAGCAGAAGCCAAGAGTCTGCGCTAGAGCCGAGAGAGGACATCCAAGCTGAGGGCAAAGACTGGAGCTCCTCCGAGGAAGAATGGGGCCCTCCGTCCTTCCTCATTCTCCTTAAGTGATGAGTCACTTAGCGTGTGGCCTCCACACCTCGGGGTATGGAGCTGCTGAGCAGACTTAGTTAAGCTTCTCAAGTTGACACAGTCAACCAACCACTACAAACCTCTATAGTTATATGATTTGTAGATATTTTCTCTCATTCTGTTCTATTTCATTTTTGATAAGGTTCTTCTATACATAAAATTTTTTAATTTTATAAAATCTAATTTATCTTTTTAATCTATCATTTCTCCTTTGTTGCTCATGCTTTTATTCTTGTATTAAAGAATGCATCACTCAAGATCATAGGGATTCAGCCTTACATTGTCTTTGAAGAGTTTTTTGGACTCTATCTTTAGGGCACTGGTCCATTTGGAGTTAATTTTTGTATGGGTGTGAATTAAGGATCCAACTTCATTCTTTTGCATATGGAAATTTAGTCATTCCTATCCACTGACTCTATTCTCAAAATGTTTTTTCTCCTTTGTCTGTCTTTAAGACTTTAAGCTGGCAAGATGGCTCAGTGGACTAGGCGCCTGCTGAGGCCAGGGTTTGATCCCTGACACCACATGCCATACTGGTCCCATCTCCCAGGCATGGGGAGCCAGTAATGGAATTCTGGTGTGGTGGTGGATGCCTGTAATCCCAGCAGCAGGGAGACAGAAATCAGGAGGATCACTATAAGTCTGAGATGTTTAGTGAGACCCACCACCAAAACCAACCAAACAAACAAACAAAAAAAACTTATAAGAATTTCTATTTATAAAGCAGAATAAGGCAGAAATAAATTTCTCGCACTTTAAAGTTCTGCATTTGTGACATTATCTGACCCAGAGAGGGACAGCATCAACACACCACTTTTCCTCAGGGAGAACTGAAATACGCAGTTACTTCTAGGGAAGGGACTTCATGTGACAGATGGCCTATGATAGAGGTATCAGTTTTTTGCAGACAACTTGAACTAGAGGTTTTGCAGTGTCCTTCCGGGTTAGATCATTGCTTATGCTGTGCATGTCAGAAGTCAGCTCACCCTGCTGTTTGGCAGCTCCTGGTATTGTGAGGTCAGTTCAGCACTGGGAAGATACTCAACAACGGGACTGCCGGATGGGCTTTGCAGAGATGCCTCTGGCAGAGCCTCAGCTCCATTTGGATTTTGACAAGTCAGGTTTCATGACTGTGTCGGTTCATCTCAGAAAAATTTTTCTTCGCTCAAGGACATCTGTGACCTTTCTTCTTTAGTGGACTATTTTCCTTAATGAAAGATAATAACCCGTACGGGCAAGCTGAAACTTTCCCAACTCATTTTATTTTAAGAAAATGTAATGAGCATCTATTACAGGTTAAGTGCTGTGTGAGACTTCAGCAATCTGAAGGAGAATAGGAAACAATTGCTGTCCTACATACACTGAGCAGTGCAGTGAGTAGATGGATGTGTAGCTAATGAAGCAGACTGAAAAATTGAACACTGATAACAGAACTTGCCAGAAGCCCACATGTGGTAATATTTTGTAGGGGTGCAGCATACAGATTTGGTACCCAGGACTCTGCAGATACTAACTCAGTGGTTTCTCATCAGTGTTTCAAGCAACTGTACTTCTCTGAGCCTCCATTCTCTTTGTAAAACGGGGTCAAGTGTGTCTAACTCGTTATGAACATTTAAGTGATAAAACAGGCAAATGTTTCCGGTTGGCACACGGTAAACACACAGGAGCTACAGTGAACAGCATCCTATACAGATCCAATCTCTTTACTCTTTATTTCAACTACAGCAGATGTTAACCACATTTTATAGCTGAAACTGGAGACATCAGAGGTTAAGTTGTTCTGCTGCAGGTTCTTCACTAGTGATTAGTGGTGTTCAAATCTGAAGCCAGCCTTTCTTCACAGAACTTATGCCTAAGCACTACACACCCATCACTAGCGCTAATAACATCCTGTGGTCACCTATTTGAAGGAATAATTAGTTAGAGCCAGGATGATCATGAAAGGCTTCCTGGAGGAATTTGACCTTGAGCTTGGCTTTGAGGCATAACAGAAAAACTTTAGTCCCTCTGTCTCACTTTCCCTCTAAACTCTGATATAAACACTATATGCTGTGTTTACACTGTGTGGATAGAAAAGAGTATTTTGATTGTTTTTAAATGCCCTCGGGTTAAAGCTTATCTGCCAGCTTTCTCCTGATATTTATTAAACTCGATGATGGTACGCTTCTCCAGCCATCACATTTCACTATTCAATGCTGTGAATGACAGACTTTCCCACAGGAGCTCGGCACAAAGGAGAGGATAAGGGTGCAGCCAAGGTCTTGTCACTCAGGGTTAGTGCTTTCATTACCTTTGGCAGGATGCGAAAATTATAGGTTAAAAGGGGGCAGAAGATGGATTTGCTTTTCCGGGGCTATCCCTAGGTTTCCATTAAGCATTCTTGATATTGGAAAAATGTAAAAAAAAAAAAAAAACCCTCAAAGCCTTGCAATCTGATAAAAATGGCACCTCATACTACCCAAGTGAGAACGCTGCCAAGCTCTAAGTGCATCGGCTTACTTGTTGATAATACGCAGAGCACACGAGTAGGGGAACAACTTCAGTTCATACGCACTATGATTGTGTGAGCATGTTCTGAAGTGACTGACAGCACATGATATATTGAGATCCTTTTATTCCCTGTATTAATATAATATGAACTGTGAGAAGATTAAAGCCTCATTTGCATAACCTGAGATAAGAAGGAGGGTGAAATATTGTAATTATCCTTTCAAGCTAAATTTTCCCTGCTATTTAAATTAACCTATGCGAAGAGCAAGTTAACCCACAGGAGAGCGCTTACCCCATAAAATTTGCTTGCGGAATCGGGGGTGTTTATAAGCTGGCCACTCAATTAGCCACGTGCTGCCGAATTGCCCCCCGCAAATTGAAGATTATGATGACGAACCGGGGATTGCTGTACTGCTGTAGGGCATTTTAATTTTTCTCCAATGATGTTCCATTTTTATTTGGGGAAAATGGACAAGGTTATTACAGCTGGCCATGCTTTCTTGGTTTCTCAAAGTAGTGAGATAGAAAGAGCAATGATCCGGAGTCAGAAAATGTGAGATTCTGCCCCGTGCTAATTTGGTGACTCCTGGAGAGTCATTTAACTCCTCTGAGGCTCAGTTTGTTCAAATTTCAATTGGCCCGGATGATATCATGAACTCTAAAATGCTGCTGTTCTCACAAACGGCTCATGACAGACCAGGACAGTATACGGTTAAGCTGGTATTACAACCATTCCTGCTTAACATGTGATCCTTAAAACCTTCTTTTGTCCAAAAACCCCCTCCAACTTATTATAAATACCAGAATATTCTAATTATTGTCTTTATTTTGGCATTAGAAACATACCAGAACATAAGAATGCTGTAGCTTGTCTGATGTTCTGAATCCCATTAAAATCAAATAAATTATTAAAATGAAAAACTTGACATTTTTATGATCCTGGAAGTTGCAATTATAGCCCTTGGAACTTCAGAAAGGAGCAGCAAAGATATGCTTCCTTTGTATGTATCGCATAGTATCAAAATCTCCCTGGACCCTAATTGCTTAGGTACAAGCCTCGGTCCTTTCACAATTCCCATGGGTGAGGATTTGCAGAGTTGTACATCTGGCTGTCTGTGGCTCAAGGTCACAGGGCTGGAGTCCCAATGTCAGCTGCAGCGGTGGCCTCATTTGAAACTGCTCCTCTCAGCTAGGGGAGGGATCATTTCCACCATCATTGACGCAGTGCTTGGAAGGATTTAACTTTTATTGCAGATGTCAAAATGAAGGTCTCACTTTCTCGCCACTGTTGCTGAGGGCCTCTCTGAACTCGTAGCCATGCAGGCTTCATAGAGCAACTCAAAGCATGGCAGGCAAATTCCTCAGCGTGAATAAGAAAGTTAAGCACCTAACACAGCAGCCTTAATCTTTCTAGAACCTAATCTCAGAAATGCCATCCATTACTGTGACATATTCTATTAATTAGAAGCAAAGCAATAAATCCAAATCACTCTCAAGGGGAGGGGATTTCATAAAGACATGCCCAGGAGTCAGAGATTTCTAGGGCAACTTAGAAGCTGTCCAAAACAACACTGAATATTTCTTCACCTTATTACATTCAGGAAAATTATTATAGATATTATTGTTTCTTTTACTGGGATGGAAGGAAATGCTTTTTATAACTAAGCATCACTTATTTAAGGATGGTTAATTTCAATTCTGCTTTGAAATATGTGAAATACTGGCAATTACAATGATGTTAGGAGACTGTGATTATAGGACATTGATTATCAAATAACGTCGAAGAAAACAAGAAACAAATGTAGACCCTTTTGCAAGCTGAGGGATGTCTTCCAGGGGGGATGCAGATAGACTAATCACAGTTTATCCTTCTTTGGTTCGAAGTCATGTGAGCACGGGTATGTGTTAGCTCTCGTAAGGCTTGAGCATTTCTATACTAGGCATGGGGAGGAATGGCACTATGTAGGACCACACAGCTGAGTAGACATAAGAATTTTCTTATCAGATTTATTTTTCCCTCTCTTATATTCTTGTCCTTTCTACCAGTCATTCCTGGCAAGAAAAGAATCTGAACCAGAGAACGTGGAGCTACATTCACCTACTAGCCCGACCCAAGATATGTTGGCCGGTTAAGCCTGGCTTTATGGAGTGAAAAGCTTCGTCTCCTGGTGAAATAACTTCAGTGAATGGGGTGGGAGGAAGATATTTTCTGTCCAAAGGGAGGCTGCAGAGGGAAAAGGTTCGAGGCACACATTTAAGATGCGTCCTGTCTTTGAGGTAGAACATCATCCTTCCTGCTTCCAGCCAAGTGTCACGGAGTACTGGTGCTGAGTTACAGGTTAGCGTATTTCTGTGGTGCAGTAAATGTCACCTGTTTCTTTAAAAGAAAATAAACAAACACACCCTAGTTCTTAGCTCTTATGTGTTGTGGAGGAGAAAAAGAATAGTATTTCATTTCTGCGGAAAGGCGCTCTTTCTTTTATGAGGTTGAGCAGCAATTCCTGAAAGAAATTGTGCAAAATAGTAAGGAGGAGTTTACATCAGGATAGGAGGGAAGAAAGAAAGGAAGAAGGGGGGAGGGAGGGAGGGAGGGAAGTGTAGGAAGAAAAGTAGGAGGGAGGGAGGGAGGAAGATATTGATAAAATGTATGCTGTGCATTCCATGTTTTTCTTCATTTTTATCCTTGACAATTGGATATTATTTCCAGTCTTGGAAAAAGAAACCCGGTTCAGTGTGTTTGGGTGCTCCTCACCTCCTTAAAATGGGGATCATGGTAATCCCTCTCTCACAAGGTCACTGTTGTAATTACACAGGTTCAAAAGCAAGGTGCTTGGTAAATGCTGTGGTCATTGCTGTTGATGTAGAATCCCAAGGTCATAGAGTCAGGATGCAGCAGTGGTGGAATAGGACCCAGCTTTCTCCTGCTTCCTCTCAAGTTGTCAGTGTGTGATGGGAGGTTGGCTCAGGTGGGTGAGAGAGCAAGGGAGAAGGCAAGAAACTGCAAGTCATGGGGGAAAGAGGCTGCAGAAGGTCTATGTGACAAGAACAACTGAAGAGCGTGGGAGCTGATGTAGGCAGACATGAATTGCTGGAGGGTTTTAAAGTCAACTCTGATTTATTTGAATTTGATATGATACTGAATGCCAAGAGAGGATGTCGGGAGAGCGCATTATTTGGTCAAAGCTGAGGTGGGAAAAAGTTTTAGAGGTGACAGTCTTGGTTATTATTAATGAGGAAGGGAAGGCAAGAGGCTCCTTTTTGAAACAATAAGCTCAGAGAAGAGGCAGGCAATAGTACAGAGTGAGGAAATGAACATTGGGTACAGAATGCTGTCTCAGTTACGGGCACTTTTACTTCTAGATTGAGAGTTCATGGGGTGATCTGCAGTAATTGTGTGGCTGACACCCGGGGCGGCCCATCGGCACTGTGGGAATGAGTGTTTTTGCTGGGATCTAGAGATCCAGAGGGCTTTGTCAGTGTTTCTTCCTAGCCTTATACTTGCCAGCAATGAGGACCAAATGAAGTGCAGAGTCCTATAATAGGCTGCCTCAGCAGTACAGATGAGGTCTGTGGAACTGGGCAGGAACTACCTGCAGTGCTTGGCTGGTTGGCAGCCTGAAAGGGTGGTGAGAAACCGGAACTCATGAGGGGTGAGGGCCAAGGTGGGTTAGGGTAAGGGAGAGGCAACAGCAGCCGCTGTACTGGGAGTAAGGATGCACACACCGTAAGCCTGCAAGGTTGCGATGGTCTTCACACTCAGTAGCATTTCTGAATTTGGTTGTGTGCAAGGGTGGTTCCTGTGGTCTTCCAACTATGGAGACAGATGATGATGGCATCCTGTGTGCATGTACTAATTAAGTGCTTTCCGGGGGGGATACAACTTTATTCAGAGCAATGATTTTCAAGATTTTAGGTATGGGGGAGAAGTATGACAGTCCTCTGAGTGTGCTATAAGAGAGATTCTTCTGCTCAATTTATTCTACTACAGTCAGTTGACAATCTTCCACTCCTACCTGCATGGAATGAAATTTTGTGCTTGCTTACATCTGTGTATGCCAACTTTCCTCGTGCACTCCACCAGAGCCCTTGTGAGGAGGATTAGGGTTGCAGGGAGCTGTTTTCATTTTCTACAACTCAAAGGTACAGTGAGAGGCCACTGTCTATGAGGACCCGGCCCTCACCAAACACCAGATGTGAACTTCTTGTGTGGGACTTCCTAGTCTCCGGAAAGGTGAGGAGTTTGTTAATTGTAACATACTTCATGGCACTACATATAAAAGCAGCCCTCAGAGGCTAAGCCACCACTCAGGCACTCATTTTTGGAGCTGATCCTTACCTGGGTAGGAAATTTGTCAAAAACTTAACTCCTCTCCCTGGTCAGGTCTAGAATAAGTCTTGCTGCTGTGGATTCAGCATTATAAACTTCCAGGATGAGCTCTGCCTCGCTCCCTCTGAGCAATAATACTCTTCAGTGTGTCCCAGGCCTATTCCTAGATATCCTATGATTTAACAGGTCAATAGGAAGGTGCTTTAGGTGGAAAAGAGTGTTATTTGTTAATAGATGTCCTATTACATCTCTTACAGTATTGGTAACCACTTGAAGCATCTCATTTCATTAATATTTTTTCAGTTATTGACACATCAAGTTGACATTTTTGCTAGTTCCAGAGTTCAAGTGGCAGAAATTGCAATGTTCTGAAGGTATCAGGGCTCACTCAGGTTAGGAAGAGAATAGCAAGGAATGGGAGTAGCTAATCCCAGGCTTTCTAAGTTCTTTTATATCATAATAATATTTGCACTGCTTTGGCATATAATGGCATCTCTGTAGATGTTCTTGTTTCCCAGGTCCCACTCTTGAGGACCAAAAGGATTAATATCATATCACATTTCACATTGGTTAGGACAATTCTAGCATGGATGGTATTTGACTTCCTTGGAGAATATGGTCTATGGGACTTAATACATTTTCTTTTCGGTGTTTATAGGCTTGGGAATGTACTGTCAAGAGGTAAGACTGTCCTGTGTTGTACTTCATTGATATTTAACTTCTGATAGACATTGGAATCCTGCCTCTGCCTTCCATCCCCATCAAAAAGGTCTTGTGTAGTTGAATTGCTGTCTCCCTAGCTATGCGTAAAGTAAATGTTCCTTAGTCATATAAGAAACTTAGAGTGGATTTACATGAAAGTGATTCTAGCAGTGACCCACAGCCAGTCATAGAAGAACAAAAGCCAGACAAAGAGCGCAGAGGAGAGTTGAGTGACAGTGATAGCATGAAAGGAGGGAGGAAGCAGAAAATATCCAGCACATAGATATAGGAACAGCTATAGCTGAGATGTTATAATTTTGACTGCAAAGCATGCTGGGACCACAGTGGAAGACACAACGGAAAAAGGAAGGAGTTAGGAAAAATGTACCAGTGTCTAAGCACTGTGGAAAGGCCAGATTGACTTTCCTGTGTAGTTGGTACCTACTTGCCTACCAAGGGTAGCAATCAAGGTTGTGCTGCTGATTCGTGTGCAAGGAGGGAGACGGGTCAGAAAAACACACAGTTAGGCACTGTCTCTATGTGCACCTCAGTAACTCTTTGCAGTAGTAGTACTAATGTCTCTATTTTCCTCCTGGGGCATAGGAGGTTTAAACAACTTAGTTGAAGGTCAAACAACTTGTGAGAGGAAGAGTGAACAGTCCCTCATGCCAGTCTATCTTTAAATCCAGTTCTTTATTGCTACATCACTTGGTCCCTCTGACAGCAGCTGAACCATCAGAAATAAGTTAAATTACATCCAGTGAACAGTTCTTAAGAAAGCAGGCAGGAAGGTAATATACTTCAGGCATATTTAAACAAAATGCTGACACTTAATCATGTAAGCTTTAGATATCTGGATAAATCACTTAGGTGGAAGAGACAGGAAAAAGGGAGCCGTTGAAATGCTTTATCATACCAGGTGGTGTCCAAAGCAATTACATCAAATATTGAAGAGTCACTTTTAATTTTGTGGGGCAAGTAGTAACGTCAGGGTCTTGCTTCTCTCTCCAGAGATCCCTGTTGTCTGTTCCATGTCCCTGCTGAATCTCTCTACTCTTGGTTCAGATCCAAAGCTTACTTTGTCTCCACCATCTGCGGCCTTTGAGGCCATGAAACTTTTTCTTAAGACAACATCAAGAGTATAAAAATTTCACTAACTGAAGTTTTACTGATCCGCATCTGCCGCTTCTGAAGCACAATGAAAATGCTTCTTAAAATTGATCTATAAAGTATTGAACAACTGTGTCTATTACAAGCTTATGGATGCTTATTTTGAATTTTTCATCCCTCTTGTGGGTTGGTTGGTCACTTCTGTTCTCTCAACCCAATTTTTCCCTCAAATTGTACATATATATATATTTCCTAGCATAACATCAATTTCTTCAGTATTGTAATTCTGATTTGCCCATGAAATAAAGTCTTGTGTTCCTGTAAGTAGCACTCCAGAATATATATATATATATATATATATATATATATATATATATTTTTTATTTTATTTTATTTTATTTTATTTTTTTTGTATAGAGTGCTTTGACTGTTTCTGAAAATGTTCTCTAAAATGTAACCATTCCATTTGCCCATGGATGGATGTTTTTCTGAAAACTCTGAGCAGTAAGAATAGTTACAGGCTTATAATTTAGCTTTAAAGTAAGTGTCACATCCCAAATTTTGCTGAGATGTATTCGAGCATATTGTTATCACTTAAAATAGTAGAAAATATTCTTTTAAAAACAGCCACTTTTCTCTTGAATGCAGAATTTTAGATTTATCAAATCATTATTTATTTTCCCCCCTATCTTTTCTTCTTTCTTTCTTTCCTCCTGCAAGTAGTGTTCTATTACCTAGCTAGTGGCAAACTTCTTCCAGGCTCTGGTGTGCTAGAAGATCCAACAAACAAAGTAATCATTATATCTGGAACAAAGTTGCGAGGAGGAGTGGGGAAAAGCTGAAGAAGTGGCAAGTGGCAAGGTCCTACAGGGCCTTCTAAGCCACTGAAAAATCTTTTGCTTGGATGAAATGGGAGCCACTGCAGGAGCTGAGCAGAGCAGTGACATTCTCTAGCTTTTAGGGTTCTTGGGTTACTGTGCTGAGAACAAACTATAAAGAAAGAACATGTAAAAGTAGGTAGAGAAACTTTTGTAAATAATAAAATAATTTATTATTTCCCTCAAAAATAATCTGAGGGAAAAGGGGTGGTCTTTGGTCAAGGAGGGGTGAGACATTTTCTGATTATGATGTATTTGAAGGTAGAACATTTGGATAAAGTAGATGTAAGACAAAGACAAGAGTCAGATATGAGTTGAAGGAATTTGTTTCAAGTAAACATAGAAGTTATTCTCATGTAAGGGAAGAATAATAGAAGTTCCATGGTGGGCATATTCAGTCAGAGATGCCTACTAGGCATCAGCCTGGAGGTTTGTAAATCCACAGGTCATGAGTGAGTTTTGGGTTAGAGAGTTTGGGTGGGGGTTGCTGGTGTACAGTTGGTATTTGAAGCTATATAATAAGATTTCTAAGGCATTCACAGATGACATGAAGAAAAATCTGAGGACTGCATATTGTACTGATGTTCAACGGTTGGGTTAAGTGTTCTTGTTTCAGTCAACATAATTGAGTAGAAGGACCAGCATGAAGAAAGCATATCTGGGAAGAGAGAGCAATTAACTATTTCAAAGCTGCCCTGAACTCCATGAAAAGAAAAGGGAACCATTGGGCAAGAAACCTGGAAGACAAACATAGACCTTGCAAACATTTGCAAAAACAGACATTTGTACTGCAGTGTGTTGCTAGGAAGAGGAGGCTGCTTGACAGGGGAGGATGCGAATCCAAGGCAAACTGATATTTCACTTATGACTTCAGAGTGAACTGCAGTGGAGGGTGGAGACGTAAGTGACGGAGAACACCTCAAGCTGCTTTTTATGTGTCCTGAGAGGACTGAACATCTTGTACGCTCTCCGTATTAGCCGCTTGAGAGTTAACAATCATCGACTGTGGATTTTCAAGTCTAGAAACTTTTGAGATGAAGTAATTCTGCTATGAGACAATTTCTTTTTTTTGCTACAGTTTTATTGATAAACATATAGCAATGAAACAGTTTCAAATCAAATTGAAAGTACAGTTTCAACAAATAATACACTGCATATATTCTTCTTAGTGGTTAATTGCTGTACAAGATGCAGACTTGTGATCCTACTTACAAACACCATTAGAACAAATCATTCTATTCATTAAGAGAATGCAACTATATATCTATTCCAACCACTTTGAATATACAGATACAAAATGGACATTCATAGTTATATCCCAATTTTTCTAAGTTCCGTTGTTGAATATTATAGGTGTGTAAACCCAGCAAAATATTCTAAAAGAGTCCAGTAGCCCATAGTAGCATTGGGTCTTCTGTTTAACTGGCAATGTCAGAAATTATTGACCTGAGTCCCTCACAGCTCAACATGACAGCATGGCTTTACTTCCTATATTTTGTCTTCATACTTTTCTACTGGATGGTTAAGACCAAGGTAAAGCAAGACCTATGCAACAAGAGTTGTAGCTTTTTGGTCTGAGAAGGTCAGTGAAATGCGAGACCATTTCTGTACTTCGTTTTGCTATTAAAGCTTAATCTAGATAGGACTCTGATAAGACACATGAAATATGTTTCATCTGCTTATTTGATGTTTTCCACCAAGTTAGAAATTTATTTTTCAAAGCTATTTGTTGAGTGTCCACTGTGTATGTATGAATTGATTGGTAAGGGCAGAAAGAGAAGAGTGAAGTGTAGAGCTGAAGAGATAGTTGGGCCAGCCAGCAGAGCCAGCACAAACTGGGTGCTCCTCGAGATATATTCCAAGCGCTTAGTCACAGTAGGTACCAGAACTCAGCCAAAAGTACAGCAGAAAGACTTTTAGGACAAGCAAAGGAGACTGAGACATCCCAAAGACAGTGGGATGAGGCAGTCTTGAGAGGTTCCTGCAAGGTTGAACTTTGAGAAAATAGTCCATGCAATTCTGTCTTGAGGGATGAGGAGTCAGACTCGAACATCTATGAAAAAATGTGTATCAGCATAGTGGAGATGAAGCCTTCATGTACCCTGCGGGTGTCAGCTGGGCTGGGACACGGCCAGTGGATGCTGTGTGCAGACCCCAGCGCCAGGTTCTCTTGCTCTCTCCCATTGCCTAAAATTACAAAATTAAGGGTCTGTTATGCAAATGAACTGATGAATTAAATACTACTCAGATGCAGTCAGCTGTGTATAAGCTAGAAGGAAGCAGAAATACTCAACTATGGAGATGAAAGCAAATGTGATCTCTGACACCACCTTCCAGAAAAAGGTTTAATTGCTCCTCATGCCCAATAAAGCATTTGTTTAAAGTAATGTGGATTAATGTTTTTCTTGTTTCTTTGGAGACAGGGTCTCACCATATAGCCTACGTGGCCCTTGAACTCACTCTTTGGCTCAGCGTGGCCTTGAACTTGCTGTGATCCTCCTGCCTCAGCTTCCCAAATTCTAGGCTTACAGGCATGTGCTACCACACTTGGCTGGAGATTAACATTAAACAGACCAAAAGGACAAAAGATTCACTAAATATTCTATTAAATTTGAGTGTGATAATCAAAGACTTAAACATACGCTAACTAAAGAGAATAATCAGGAGAGCTCTTTCCTTCCCTTTGTGTCCTATGCATGAATTTATTTTGTTCTGTGGTAAATCCAGGGCTGGTATTTAATGTTAGTGGGGTGTGCGTGGTCAGGTCTGAAGTATGGTTGAAGAAGACAGTTACTGTACGTGGCTGAGCCCAAAGTAAGAGCAGAATTGGTCAGGTAGAGGGAACTTGAAAGGATGCATCTGGATAAAGATATGTTTGTTTTTTTTTCCTGTATTTTAGGGAAGGGTCTACAGGATGTTCAGGGTCTGACTACTAGATGGGATTCATAGTGATTCTACTGTTTACAGCCTCCCAAGTGCTGGGATTACAGGCGTTTGCCACCACGACCTGTCTCAATTGTCTCAGCGTGCCCCGGGGGGCGGGGCCGGCACGGCAGGATGGAACTCCTGGCTCCTTCATGCTTGCAAATGCTTTAATCTGCTGAGCTATTTGGCCAGCCTTACGTTTTCCTCCTATTTGGTGCCAGGAGCTCTCACATCCTGATGCTTATTGCTCCTTTACAGAGTGACAGAAACACCACCAACAACAGTAACACTACAGCTAGAAGAAGAAAGATGAAGTTTGTCATGAATTATTTCACTGAGCCCACATGGTACATTTATTATAGAAGCAACATTGGGATCCATGCGTTAGAGATGAGGAATGTTAGAGAGATCAGATGGGGCTGGGACTTGAACTCAGCGGTGTTTGGTTCAGTTGTCTTGCTACACTTATTTAGGTCCATAATGCATCTTGCTTCCTTCATGGTGAGGTCAGGGGAGCTACATTTTGTTGGCCCTCACAGCCCTCCCCGGTGTCTTGCAGGTAGTGAGACTTCCACGTGAGTGATGAGTAAATGAAGAAATGATTGAAAAGACCATGCATTTAACAATTATATCATTTTTTTCCCTGACAATCAGTATCTTGTCATTCCTAAAGTATTTCATTTAAAGCAAAAGAGCAATGATAAAGTAATAAAAGATCAACTATATAAGGATGTTACTTTAACTGTCATTTTATTTACTTTCATAATTATTATCCTGAAATTTCTTATTTAAAAGGAGATAAGTCCTATTAAAACAGAGTCTTAAAGCAACAAATATATATATATATA
>NW_004524582.1:10436751-10451999 GCF_000260255.1 Octodon degus | reverse complement strand
AGTGACCTGAAAATTGAAATTTTGCTCTGTACTAAGGCAGAAATTATTCTCTCCAGACTGCATGTGAATAAGTGTTCCCTGGTTATCACTTTAGTTCTTTACCAGTTGAGTGTCAGAGATTTGTATTTTCCAAATTAATTATTAGTCTAGGCAAAGACTATGTGCTGTCACGCTTCACAATTAATACTCAGACTGTTTTGAAAGAAAGATAATTTGGTGTTTTGAAAGGGAGATAATTTTGTGTTTTCTGGCTCATTCTTCAGGGATAAAAATAGAGAATATGCACTTCTCATCTTTATTGCAGTGGAGACAGCAGTTGATTAATTAAGTTGTCACCTAGCTATAAACAACCCATGTCAGTTATTTTACAACTTTAATAAAGTTTTTAGAAATTTACATCAAAATTTTAATCAACATTACATGTATTATTTATAATACCCGGGTAGTAGCACTGTGGTGTATTTATAAGCATTGTGCACTGGTGCAGAATTTCACACTTGATTCTTCATTAAATTTTAATTCCCGAACTTCTCTTCTCTAGGTGAGCACAGATAGGAAATAATAAAATCCTCACCCATCTTGGGAGTGAAAATGCTTCCCAGGATGTTCAGGACTTCTTCCAGCCTGGGGGCATATGTCTGATGAGTGTCCCCTGAATTTCTCCAGGACTTTGACACATCTCCGTTTTGCGAATTGAACTTCCGAGTGCACACTCTGCACTGTCCCAACTCATCAGACTACAAGTACAACACAGAAACACCAAATCCCTTGGTGGGAGCAGATTTCCAAAGTGGAGAAAAGCAGAAAACAGCAGGAAAGGGTTGAGTAGGTGGAGGAATATATTTGACACATAAAAATTTCATGCTGAGCCTTCCTAAGCTGCTCAGATGAAAAGTGATTAAGGCAAAACTAATGTCTTCACGTCATTTAGAGGAAGAAAGACATACTTTTTAGAGCTGACTTTAATTTTATTCTTAGGATTTATTTGAAGGGAAAGGAGCATGAGAAATGCAATTAAAATAAAAATATTGTTCAATGTGCTGTTTTAGATTGGCACTCATATGAATTCAAAGAAGGAGAAGATTATTATCAAATATTTATCATCCTTTTGTGTGAGTGTAACCAGTTCAGTAAACACAGCCTCTAACTTTTTGGAGTTATCTCTCTAAAGCAGAATCAAGCTATGAAAAGCATAAATTTGACCATTTAAAGACAGGGTACAATATTCACTATGGCTTGAGACAGGCAGAATAAACAAATCTCTACTGATGCAGAAACTAGGCTTGTTGGGTTGTAAAGCGGACATCCAAGGTATTACAAGAACATTTTCCATGGAATAATTGTCCTGTTTGTTTAAAGATAGATTGGGGTTATGAAGGCCCCCTTTCAAAGATTATTGACACTTTGATTAATATTGAAGAGCCAGAAAAATGTTTCTCAGATTTGGAAGTGGTTGGATGATTCTACTTTTAGATTAAATGATGAATATTTTTCCTAAATGCGTGCAGCATGGAAAATGCCTTTGCTCTTCATCTAATTTAACTAATTAGTAGCCACCAAATGCTCTAAGGACATAACAGTTCCTTTAAATTTCCACTGAGGAGTTTGCCTGTCCCTAGCAACTGGCAGGCTACTTGACCTTGGAAATATCATTTGGTTTACAAAGAAAGTTCAGTAATTTTTTTGAAAAAACAAATATAAAAATTGGAAAATTTTATCCCAATGCCTAGATTTATGGTTTCTCTTAAAAATATGGTCTTGTCATAGTTTCACAAAGTTATAAATCAATTGGACCTGAAATGTGGCTGTATTTTTAGATTGCTAAGTTCTCTTATTTTTGTGGTGTTTCTGATAATTTGTATTGTTATTATTCTCCTAATAAGCCTTGTAAAAGATTTGCCCCTTCCTAATTATATATACAAATCCACAAACTTTTAATACCGTACATATTTAATAATAACATCTTGTGATTTCATTGCAACATCTAAAGCTTTTTCCACCCCCCTTATTTTTTTGTTCCACTCAGGAATGATATCATCCTCATGGAGAATAAATGTTACTCTAATCCTGTAGTTCTCCAGGACTGAGACCAACTGTATTCTATGGGACTGAATTCAAAAGAAAAAGACACCTCTCTTCCTTTTTGCCTTGACATACCTGTGGACATTCAGCTTTGCAGAACTTCACCTGTAATGGGTAGAAATAAATAACCTCTGAGACCTCTATTGGACTGAATCTGAGCTGAGTGGTGAGTGCTGTACACTAGATGGCCATCACTTTCTGCGAGGAGTGGTGGAGTAGCTGTTGCTTTCTGTGATTTCCTTAGGTGAATCCAAGAAAGGCACTTTTTATTTCAGAAAAAGGATGATTGAGAATGTGCTCTGGTTTTGATGTAGTGAATTTTTCCATTTACCTGATAGTGGTTTGTGCTCAGCAAATATTTATTGAAATTTATTCTGATGTTAGGACTTGTTCTTGCTGGCACTAGTGGACTTCTAGCACTGTGTGCTGGGCACAGTGGGGCATTTGATCATCAGCTTCTTCTCCTGATCCCCAGTCTCACTGTAGGAGTATTTGGTAAAAGTTGTTCATGGGAGACTTTAAATATCCAGTCTTGGTATACTGAAAATAGAAGGATCAGCAAAAGTAAGAGGGCTGCATTGATTTGCTGATCATTGATACAGTTTAGTACATTAATGCAATTTGTCTGCCCAGTGTTTTTCCTTGGGAATGAAGCATCTATGTGTTCTGAGGCAGAACGAGTAAAAACAGAAGTAAAGGAAAATGGGAGGAAGTTAGATATCGATGAATCTTTTGATGTAATAGAAGAAAAGGTTATGGTCAGCTGTTAGGGTTCATCTGTTAACTAGGCAATGGCTCCATCACAAGACCAGTCCTGGGCTGAATGTATTAGGCTTCCCAGGGAGCTTTGGTTACCTTCTTCAGACTGAATGGGCATACCCAATCTTAGTTCCTAATGGGATTATAGGAAGAGCTGGCCTTCTGGGAGTGATAAACTCCTGAAGGTGGCACCCTTACAAATACGATTAGTGTCCTCACAAAAGAGATGCTGGACAGCAAACACTTTCATCCCTCTCAGGATTGAGGACACAGTGAGGAAGTGGTCATCCAAGAACCAGAAATAAAGCCCTCACCAAACTCCAAACATGTCAGCACCTTGATGTTGGACTTACCAGACACCACAGCTGCAAGAAATAAATTTCAGGTTTTTATAAGCTGTTCAGTCTATTGTATTTTGTTATTGCAGTCTAAATTGGCTAAGACAGAAATTGATATAGAGCAAAACTCAAGCAATAAAGATTTTTCGGCCTTGCTTTTGCAGGTTCTGTTTCTGTGGTCAGGTAGGGAGACATCTGCTGAAATGAAAATCTCTGGACTAGATGAACTCCAGAGATTTTAAATGTCAGTCCCAGAAGAATATATTTTAAAACTTAAAGGATTAATCCAGCTGGGAAGCCATCAACCTTCTATACTAGTTGAATAGCATCTAGCAGCTGATACCTGATACTACCATATTTTGATGCCTAGTATCTATGAAAAGAGGTAATTAATACCCTCTGGGGAACAGTTTTCCCTGTCTCTGTGTACTATATCTTACAGATGTGGGTTGTATGTGCAGACCAATTATCAATTTTAAATAGAATAAGTGTAGATAGATTAGTGGCAGAAAATCAACTCAAATTGCTGGAGCTAAAAGAGGGATTATTGAGTCACATTTTTAAAAAGGAGATATTTGGATCCAGGTATTGACCAGTTAAGGTCAGTCTGTCTCCATTTTTCAGCCTGGCTTTCTTTTGTGGTTCCTTCATTCTTGGGTTGGGTCCTCCAGGAGTGGGTAAGGCGGTGGCCAGTCATGTTCCATTAACAAATCTATTGGTTCGGCTACTCCAGGGAACAAGGAGTTTCTTTCTCCTAAGAGAGCCAACAAAAGAGCCAGAACAGATTCTCTTCTGCCTGCCTGAGTCATGTGATTATCCGAGAACAAAGTATAGTACTTAGAGAAATTGGGCTCTGAGTGGTGGGGCCAGGAATGCAGGTCTGTGCTTGTGATTGGAGGATTTTATTAGCTTGACCTGGAATGCATAGGCTGAGAATGGGGCTTGTTTTCTAGCTGAAAGTAGGGTATAGTTGTCAAATGGAGAATGATTGTTGGGAAAAAGAAACCCACAGATGTTTCCCACAGACATCATAAGTAGCAAATGTTATCAACTGAATTTGAGAGATAATAAAATCTACCTGTACTTCAAAGGGAACAAATTAGCATATGGGTAGGTAAGACTGTTTTATTTTAAATTGTTTTGTTTTTTAAAGAGAGTACAAAACAGTATTCAAACAGAAAAATTACAAGTGATGCAGAATTTCACTTAACAAGATAATATGAATTTCACAGTCTTTGTTGTAATGCATAGTGTTGTCTTCCAACTAGTTGTTCATATTACCAGATATATGTATGTAAAATTGGAGAAGAAAGAATAAAAAGAAAGAAATATATAACAAATTAAGAAGATAAAAAGTTCAAAGAATTGCGAAAAGGAGACAAAACAAATTAAGCATTAACTGCTCATTTCCATGGATCAGCAGAAATCCACAGAATAGTTGTCTAAACCATCCTGCTTACATACATAGGTATATCTCTTTCCCCCTTTACCTATCCTGTCCTCCTGGTAGGAGGGTAATCTCTTTTTACTGTCACTAGTGAAGATTATTTCAGAGTTACAAACTTACCTGAAAAAATACAAATTTTCCTATTCTAAAACAGTCAAATTTATCCCAGTAAACTGAAAATGTATTAAACACATTCTTGGCGATTTCAGAATTAGAATGGAAAGATTATTTTTCAGTTTCTGCAAGATGATCCGTGTTAAAACAGATAAATCTGACTCTTGCAAAAATACTTATATATTTATTTACTTATTTATTTGGTATAGGGGCTCCCTATGCAGCTCAGACTCTTAGTGGTCCTCCTGTCTCAGCCTCTACCAATCCAGGATCTGATAAATCAAGAACATCAAGATTTTGGACATATTTGACACCAGTATTGGGGTTTAGATTGCACATGTGCTCCACAAGTCAGATGTGTTTTAAAGTTGATTGAGTTGTGTGGGGATATGTTCGTCAGTGGATTTGTCAGTAAGCGGATATGCGGTAGAGATGGGGCCCCTCAGAGGCATTTACTGGGGTGTGACCCAGAAGTGTGTTCCCTGGATTCCCTTTTCTCTGTTTTCTGGAGGTCCACGGAGTGGCAACTGTCCTCCAACAGACCCTCCTACCGAGCTGCTTTTGCTTTTGAACTGAGCTTCTTGGAACTGGGAGCCAAATAAACCTCCACTTTCATGGTGTGAGTGTTAGGTGTTTTGTCCCAGTGACAGGAAAATAGATAACACAGCAAAGAAGCCATGACTTGAACATCCTGTGGAAGATGAATTTAAATATCTTGGGGAAGATGAATAAAAATACCATAATTACAGATGGTTAACTATTCAAAAGGATAAGAATAGGCCAGGTGGAGGACAACAGTTGGAATAAAAGTGTGCTTGCATACGTTTTTGTATTTTTGATATTTTTGATCATTAACCATTTAGAAATTTATGAATAGAGTTTAAAAGTTAACAGGGTCGTTACAAGAAAATCCTTCAGGTCATCATATTACTGTGCCAACTCTGATTCTGCTCATGCCTTTGCCTGCTTCACAGGCAAGTGAGGGTTTCTGAGAAGCTGGAACTGAGCCCGTAGTTGGCAAGAGGACTTTTCTGTAACAACACCAGAAGCTGCCAAAGCAGTCTTTAATGGTGGCTGTTCTTCAAGAAGAATGTAATACTTGGATAGTCAAGGCCTGGACTCAAATTCTGATACATATTTGAGGAATTCCTCAGCTCACAGCCATTCATGCCTTCTCTTACTCATGGAATTCTTCATCTCCCATATAAATTTCAGTCGAATAACACTAGTAAACTTTGACAAAAAGAGATAACCTCAGAGCATTGGATGGAATAAACTCTACCCAGAAAAATGCTTTTTAAAAAAATTTCTTAAAAAAATCAACCATGAACGAAATCCTGAAGGCATACAATCTAGCTTCCAATTATACAAAAATCTGGCTAAATACTGAGAATTTATTTGGGAGGATTCAGGAAAACTGAGGCTTTCCTGGACAGGGTAGTGGTCACTGCAGTTCCTTGGACTTCTGCAGACTTCCTCTTAATTTGAACTGCTGGTGATCTAATGTCTTTAACCTTTTCTTGATACCATATGCTAAGTACCAATAATGCAAATTGATGAACAATACAAGCAATTTGAAGGAAGAGGCAAGTAAAATCTCCATCCAATTTAAATCTGTATCTCAAAAAGACATTTCTAGGAGGAAAGATTGTTAGCTCAGAACTCCTGGAATTATACCATGGAAGGACGGAGTTAAACTTGCTTTACCTTGCTGAGGCTTGAGGAAGGCCTCATGGAAGAGAAGACATATTTAATTTTATTTTCCATTCAGGGTTGATACCTCCTTCTCCCTGTCTTTATTTTTCAGGCTTTCCGTTGATCTGGCACAAGTGTGCAGGTTTTTTAAAAATGGTGATGTTATCTGTTTACTATTCAAATGCAATTTTAAATGGTTTGGCTCAGCACATTTGAATCAAAAATCCTATTAAAGATGCAATATTCCTCTGCTACCTTTCTGACGAGCGCATTCACACGGCATCCCTTTCTCAATCGGAATATAATACTCTATACCTGTTCAGAGTGATGTGATTTCCAGCTTTGAATTTACAGTCCTTAAACAGGCTGTTCACCTTCCTATCATGGAAATTTGGTATTCATGCATAATTTTCCCCTCTACATTTGCAAAATACATTATTAACCACGTGATCGTGCCCTTGCTCTGCTCTATAGCCTTTTCATTTGCAATATTCTGACTTATTATTTTTGCTTTTGCTATCTGATAGAAATCATGAAATTGCTGAGTTAAGATAAACTTCTTGTTTCTTCCATCCTTTCCTTCCCCTAAGAGTGAATGGAGATTTTGGGGAATGAAGGCTGAGGAAAAAGCAACGAAGAAAGAGCAAATGGATCATTTTTCTAAAGTCAAAAGTTTTGATCACCAGATTGATGAGAAGTATGCTTCATTTTAAACATTTTGCATGTACTTAACTTCCTAATTGCATGGGTAAATGAGCTGTAAGAGAAGGAACACAGTTGAAAGCTCAGCACGGTTCCAGACAGTTCTAGAACACCGTTAGTAGCACGAGGCTATGTTTCTCTTCTGGTAATTTTTCTTCCCTCTCTTTCTCGTCCATCTATTTTTGACCAGGGCTGGCATAACAAGGACACTCTCAGCATGTGCAGACTTCAGTCTAAGACTTCCCAGAACCAAGACTGAAATAAGCTTCTACTATTTATAAAGGACTTGCACTCAGGTATTCTGTCACAGTGGTACGAAACAGACTAAGGCAGATGACAATTAATCAGAAATTTAGGACTAAGTCACAATGATAGATTTGTTATGAGATGAAAACCTCCCTAGCTTGCCTTAGAATGTGGGATTGAATGTTGATGTAGATGTTTAGTATTTTTAGGTAATGTTGAGCAATCCCAGGGGTGATAATTATGAGAAAAACAAATATATAGTTCAATTTATGTAACATTAAGGGCTGGCCAAATAGCTCAGTGGATTAAAGTGCCTGCAAGCAGGTGCAAGGGTTGGGGGTTCAATCCCCAGGCCTGCTGTGCCAGCCTCACCCCCAGGGTACACTGGGACTGCAATTGAGACTGGGCGTGGTGGCACGAGCCTGTAATCCCAGCACTTGGGAGGCTGTAAACAGGAGAATCACTACGAGTCTGATCTAGTAATAAGGCCCTGAACACCCTGTAAACCCTTCCCTAAAATACAGAAAAATATATATAAATATGACCTCAGGAATCAATTTCCCAGCTAATACTAAAGACATATGACATCAAATGGATGTGCTATGCTTTACTGAGATAACTCTTTCATGAACACAACACGATGGAATAGCAGAACGCGGGTTCTGGAGCCAGATTTCCCAGATTTAAGTCCTGGTCTTATGGCTTCTTGGTTTTTTGTTTTGGGGCAATTTTTTTGGCTTTTTTTTTTTTTTTTTTCTTTTTAAATCAACTTTTATTTATGTTCCATGTAAGCTTTGATCCAAACTCCATGGGATGGAGAAACAGACAAGGAAAGATTCAATGCAGCCAGTCATTCACACCCTTGCGATCTGGCCACACGCAAGGCTAAGGGGCCGCTGTGCGTGCACGCGGCCTGTGTGTGGCTGGGCATGTGAGCGGGCGCCGGCTTTCACTAGAAGGCATAGTTAAATCACGTCAGGTGCCCGTGGCTGCTTAATCACAGGCAGGAACAGCACAGCCGAGGATGAGTGAGCCCTAGGACTAACTTTGCATTTTTCCTTATGCGATTAACGTAGTTTTCACCAGACTTTTTTTTATCAGATCCTCTCAGGGCCCAGGCTCAGCCCATCCACTGGCTCCTGGCCACCTCACGCTGTTGACTCAGTCCAGCACAGGCCACTCCAGCGAGGACACTGCTGATGCTGGTTGTCTTTGCATCCCTTCTCCCTGGCCTCCTACAGTGTCAGTCTTCCTGAGAGGTTTCAAATCTTTCAAAACATCCCCTCAATTTGCCCAGCTCCCGGGTGCAGGCAAAGCTTCTCTCTGGTCCCCTTCCCGCCTTCCAGTTCCCTGCCAGAGGCCGTCTCCTCCTGAGCACTCTCTCTAGGCAGAGGATGTCTGGGGTGCCTCCCTCCCACTTTGTTGTTATTATTTTTATTGAGAAACAAATAGCAATGAGAGAGTTTCAAAACTGATTAGTAAGACAATTTCAATAATTAGTACATTGTATATTGTTGTCTTTGTAGTGGTTATTCATAGTACAAGATGCAGATGTGATATCCTGTTCGAATACTATTAGTACAAATCTTTCTTCTCATTGAATTAAGAGAAAATAGCTGTATATCTAACCTATTTTGTGTATACAGATACAAAATGGTCCTTCCTTTGTATCCCCTTTTTTGTTTAGTTTCGTCAGAGATGGGTATTCCATTGCCATTTAAATACTGTAGGTGTGTGAATTCAGCAAAATAATTCAATATAGTCCAGTAGTCCATAACAGTAGTGGTTTATCTGTAGGACTGGCAGTGTCGGAAGTTGTTGACTTGAGCCTTTGACAGCTGAGGTGCCCTCTGACCTTGCATCTGGGCCTTTCCAACTTTGCCCCTTTCTCTCCCCTTCTATTGATCTTTGCCCCTGCTGTGTCTCTCAGACAGAGTCCGAGTATTACTACCTCTGAATTTTGCTTCAGTGGGAAATCATTCAGACTGGCCTCTCTGTATTTCCCAATCCTTCACTTCTGCAGTAATTACCACAAATGTAGCAGCCTAAACCAACACAATGCATTGTCTCCCAGCTCTTAGGCCAGGAGTCAGGGTCTCGCTGGGCTGAAATGAAGCTGTGGCAGGCTGCTCTCCTTTTTGCAGGCTCTTGGAGAGAATTCACTTTCTTGCCTCTTTGAGTTGTTGGCAGAGTTCAGATCCGTGTGGCCATAGGACTGAAGTCACTGTTTCTTGCTGGTTGTGGGGGGATGCTCCTAGCTTTTAGAGGCTGCTGTATTCCTTGGCTCTGGGTAACTTTCCTCCGTCTTCAAAACCAGCAGGGATTGACCCATCCTTTTCCCCTCACATCTCCCTCTTTTGGGAGCCATTGAAGCTGGACATTGATCGTATGTGGGAGGGCAGGGTAGGGCCTCACTGCCTAAAGCAGTCAATCTACCTCCATCTTGAGAATAGCATCCTGCCTGGACAATGTGGGCTATTGTTTTCTAGACAACCTTGTGCCTTATAACTTTGCAAAGGTATAAATAAACTTCCCTATGGTTGTTCTGGGGTCCTTTGCCAGTCAGGCATGGTCCAGCACCTGACCTCAGCTGTTATCTCTTGTTTTCATTTTCTAAATCCTCTTGCAGTTTTCTTCTGGGGACCACCGAGAGACCAAGAGATTGCTATATCCCTCACCCTCCTGTCATGGTTTTAAGAACTCATGTGATTACCCTGGACTCATTCAGGTAGATGATCCAGGATAATCTTCCTGTTTTAAAGTTAGCTGGTTAGAGACTCAAGTCCTATCCAAACCCTGATTTCTCTTTGCCATCTAACCCACCCTATTCATAAGTTCTGGGGATTGGGACATAGACATCTTTGGGGAACCATTATTTTCCCATGACTACACTGACATAATTTGACACATATATACTTTCTCCTTAAAAGAATTACACAAATATATTACATAACTAATTAAGAGAGACATGGTGGCTGGTGGCTGTGTGCAGATTTGTGCATTTAGGTAATTTTTATGCTATAGGACGTGTGTATCTATGTGTGTTCCTTGACTTACAATGAGGTTATAATCCAGTAAACCCATCTTAAACTGAAGATGTTAAATGAAAAATGTATGCAGTGCACTTAACCTAGACTCTCCCAATGCACAGGGGTTTCTTCTTGTGCACACAGGGCTGAATGGGGACCGTAGCTTCCTGCTGCTGCTCAGCATTATCAGGAAGAATGGGAACCTGGCATGATGGCACATACCAGTAATCCCAGCACTCAGGAGGCTGAGGCAGGAGGATTGTTGTGAGTTTGAGACCTGCCTGAGCTACAAAGTGAGTGCAAGGCCAGCTTTGGTTAGCCTCTTTGTGTCTGAGGCTGTATCAGATTATACCTAGCTGTATCAGATTACCCATTGTTAACTTGACATGTCTGCTGTCAATTTCTAAGTCTCCTTATCCATTGCACAGAAGCCAAAAGGAGAAAGAAAGAAAGACAGATTACTGCTCCTAGGACATCCTTTCATGTATAGCTTTTAATGAAGTCTGTGGAGTCTGTGAGATTTGGTAGTAAGAAGTGAATATTGTGCTGCAGGGATGATGTTTGCATGCAGATGTGTGGGTAGGCTGATGACAGGCTCAAAGTGGCTTCTAGACCAGACTGTTGAGATCTTCTGCAGGGCTCCTGCCTGAGAAGCAAGCAAAAACTTCTCGGAGGACCTTGAGGTGTTCGGAGAGTTTGGGTGGTTGAGTGGGAAATGAGATGCATGTGCACAAGTGCAACATGTGGAGAAGTTCCCAGGGGCTTCCCTGAACGCCACTGCTCAGCCTTTTTTTTTTTTTTTTGAAAAGAATCAGTAATCATCTAATTGCCTGAACTATCTTTATTGATATTTAAAACATGCCAAGTGCCAGCTGTGTCCTTAACCAAATGCTGATGAGTGTGCATCATCAGGTGATTGTAGAAGTGCTTTGGGTTAAAATAAATACTTGTATTAATTCTGTTCCCTTCAGTTTGCAGACCATAAGTGCTGGCATGTCACTTTGCACCAAAGATGATAATGAGTAAGAAGTGTGTTTGAGAGTATGGATTTGAGAGCTAGGACTTCCAAGGCTTTAATTTTCTGTTCCTTCGTTTATGAGGTACATTCCACTTGGGCAGGTACATAAACACATAGGAGATAGGGATAGCTCATGCTTCCTATGCTTGTTGAGAAGATTAAGAGTTAACAAATATAAAGGAAAAGTATCTGCTCCAGAGTAAGTCATTAGTAGTAGTAGTGTGTTGATATCTTGTCTGGAGAAATAATCCCCAGAGACTGGTGTTCCATCCATCTCCTCGAGTCATCTGAAAGATCGGAGCATCATCTAGAGACACGCCTGGGGTTCCTATAAAAGTTGCCACTCTTCCCTATGGCTGTGGTCTGCCTTCCCATCAGACTGCTCGCCAGACTACTCTTGCTGGGTCTCCTTTCTGTTGAGTGATTTGTCTGGATTGATTCCATGATGTGCTCTTGTGTATTCCTAATCTCTAGCTCTGCTGATCCAGTGGACTACTTCCAACTTGTGTGTAGTATGCTGAGATTGCCAGGGGACCAGGAAGCACTTGGTGTCTGGTGTCAACCAGTCACTGCCCTCTGTAAGTCATTTAGGGGAAATGCTTATGTTGAAGGAAGAAGTTGAGCGAACACTTTTTCCTTGGGCACCAGACCCAGGTATAGGACTCCAATAAACCTGTCTGGTCCAAAAGGAGGACGCTTTTATCCCTGTAAGCTCAGATAGCTCATGTGGTCTGTTACCAATGCAGTGCAATGAATACTCAAGAATTTTGGTTTACTCTAGTCTGATCTGGGGAAAAATCAAGCATACTTTCCAACTCATCTGTCTCTTTCATGTTGAATCTTGACAACATGTATCTACTGCTGCTGATATAAAAGTATGGTTGTTCTTTGATAAGAGGTTACTCCAGGGCAAAGACTGAGGAAACACTTCAAGGAAGAAGTTTTCATAGCAGCCTAGTGTCTCAGATTTCTCTGTACAGATGAAGATAGGGGATGGCAGAGTGGGTCACTGAGAAGTGGAATATTTGGAATTAAAGAGATAAAAGCTAAAATGTTGCTGAGTTCCCTCTCTGAATCTGCTAACCTTTTGGTGTTTCAGCTTTTTCACCTAGGAACATATTGGTAATTACATTTATCTTTTGGATTGTAGTCAACATTTAAAAGATATTGTGTATGAAAAAGTCACATTTATAGTATGTGTTAAATAAGTGGACTTTCTCTTCTGTTTAGATGGTTTACCAAAATATGCTTTTGGGCAGTAATGGAAAATGTGAGTATGTTTTGAGAATTAACATTTATGTGTGTACATGCTTAGAATATGGGACTCCAGAAATACTACATTGATATTAGCTAAAATAACATGCATTTCATCATTAATAAAGAAATTTATTTGATGGTGAGATACAGACCACTTATCATTATAAATTTTAGAGGCTTAAAAATAGATCTTGTACCCAAATTTGGGTGACATTAATCATAATGGAAGCATTTCTAGATTTTTTTTTCAAAATATAGAGAATTGAATAAGTTGTTCTCTCAAGTGAAAATTTCACAATTAAACCTGAAGGATTTTACCTCATTTCTGCCCTAAGGCTTCCTTTGAACTAGTCAATAGTTCTAGAAATTCATGTGTAGATATGGAATTTATACCACCTTACAAAAATTCAAAATGGTGGTTGAGGCCCTAATGATTATGTGTCAATCCCTGAATTTTTGTCATTTGCCATGGTGACATTTTTCAAGTGACATCCCTGTAAATAGTGAATAATAATATATCCCAGACAGGGCCCTCAGGGGATAGGAGAAGAGGATGAGAATGGAGCAGGATTAAAACTGACAGGAACGAGAAATGGCACGCAAGATAAATAGCAAGTGGTGGCTGCTCAGGCGGGCCCGCGCCGCAGGACGTTCCGATGCCTGTGTGATTGATGGAGTCGGCCGTGGCGGAAGTGTCCAGTAATGTAAGAAGAGATCAGTACGGAGAGATCAATCATCCTGCCGTTATACCCTGCGATCTCAACACTAATGGGGTTGAAAAACAGCACCGTTTTGAGGGAGGTCCTGAGATAACTGTTTCCTAACAACCTGTTCTGTGTATTGGCAAGAAAGTTACATCCAACCCTGGACTGCATCATGATGCCCCTGGAATAAGGACTTAGCAGCAGACTTCTGCATTGAACTGGAATTTTAGCAGTTACTGGGCTCCTTGCCAGTCTACAGGGGCAAATTTCTTTTGGTTGCAAATAGAATTTGGACCCTGGTGCCAAATTGCCACCTTTCTCCTCCTTATTGCTCCTGAATTGTCACTGGTAATCCCCAGAGAGATATCCTGGCTGTCATCCATAGCAGATCTTTCGGGGCTGGGAAACTTTTTTATTTTTTTATTTTTGTAGAAGAATACTGTTGATATAGGGGAAAGAAACTCCCAACTTCAGAGATATCAGGGCCAAGTTTGTGTCCTCTAAAGCTTAAGAATGAATTTTAGGAACTATGAAGGTTAAAAGCAGAACATATTTATTGAGGGAAAGACAGCTTCTGCCTGACAGAGGGATAGAAGGGGACCTGAGTGGGTTGCCTAAGACCCTGCTTTTTCTAAGAATTTTTGTAGAGCAAGTCCATGTGGTGAGGCATGTCTTAGGTGGGAAACATGGGAACTTGCAGGGTGGGCATGAGGAAGAGCAAAACTATGATCAACCTGTAAGATTGAGTATAATTGCTCAGGTAAGATTGACTAACACAGGATCCAGTGGGAAAGTGAGTCCGGTACCAAGTGGACATGCATACAGAGTAGGGCTTTTCCTGGAGGGGGTTGGGTTAGGGGGCTCTTCCAAGGTGGTAGAAACCTATTTAGAATGTCAATCCATGATGACCATCCTTAAGGAAATATGGGGATGCATTTGTTTAATCTTTTGTCTTGAGGTCTGGCCCATAGTGGAGGTGCCTGTCTCTCCATTCGCAAGATATCATATCTTCTGCACTGGCTCCTTGGAGGGCCCAACCCTGTCTGACTGCCTATAATATTTCTATGTAACTTAGCTGCCTACAGCATTGTAACCTAACTTGTCCACCACACTGTAACCTAACTTGAATAAGTAATTATGTAGGAAGGGAAAGCAGAGTAAAGGAAGACAATAGCATTTATTATACACTTACTGGGGTGTGTGAGTGAGTGAGTGAGTGTGTGTGTGTGTGTGTGTGTGTGTGTGTGTACAAATCTACAGTATTAGCCTTAGTAATCCCAAAGAATGCAGTTGGGGGATCTGCACTGGGTGGAATCTGGGAAGATGCATTACACACGTAAGACAACGCACATGGGTTCTCTGTCCTGAATGTTTTCCCTCAGACGCTGGTGAGAATTTGTCCAAGTTGGAGAAAGGAAGGGGCCTCTTGAAGACTTTCTTGGCATGAGATGCTGTGGGCTATGGGCTACAGGATATGCTTGCATTACTATTTGCTGCCACAACTGAAAGTAAATACTGCTCAGAGACAGGAGATGACCTCGGTGACAGCTTTCCACTTTAATCAGGCAGTTGTTTTGGGTTAGCAAAAAACAGATATGATAAAACTTGAAGGAGCCAAAAAAAGTGGTTCTAGAACTTACTTTTTACAACATCTTCCTGTAGATTTATGGGGCATTTTTGGCATTAAAAATTTTAAACTTGGGCTGGGGAGATGGCTCAGTGGTCTAAAGCACCTGCTTAGAACAAGCTAAGCTAAGCTAAGCAAAGCAAAGCACAGGGACCTCGGTTCAATCCCCCAGCACCACATGCCAGCCAGCCCCGCCCCCTGGTGGGCTGAGCTGGCCACACACACACTAA
>NW_004524582.1:10418593-10436411 GCF_000260255.1 Octodon degus | reverse complement strand
CTATGTGTAATGTTCCATATCAAAAGCATGCACATAAGCTCAAAAGAAAGAAAAGAAGATTACACATATAGGGCCCTGGGAAGCCTATTTTCTGTCCATTCCACAGAGGTCTATATATTAAAATGCAAGCAAAGTAAGGCACTGCCTCAAGTGAAGGCCAGAGGTGGGGTCGGGCTCCTTTCCTCTCCCCTCCCCATCCTCCTACCCCTTGATTTCTCTACTCATGATTCTATGAAAGACAGGATGGTTCATGTGGGGAGTGAACTGTCCATTCCTTCTGCAATCTTACCCTTGACAAAAAGCTCCTGGTGACCACAGAAGTCTACTGCACCTCAAACACAGGGACAAAATCAGCTGGTTACTAGCTGAAGCAGCTCCGCTGAATGGAGTTTTGAAGCGTGTCATCCTAGGACAGAGTCTAGTTGTCTCCATCATGGGTTCTGAATGAGTTTTGGTCAGCGTTGGGTTGAGTTGATCCAGAATCTGAGGTAAACAACTCTGATGCGTAATTGAAAGGAGTGGCTGGGGAGATAGCTCAGCAGTCTAAGAACCTGCCTGGCACGTGCAGGACCTAGACTGCATCTCTCATACTGGCCACCGAAACCGGGAGTGGTAGTGCACAGTTGTAATGCAGCACTGGGGATACTGAGACAGGAGGATCACTAAGAGTCTGAGCTGGGTATCAAGACCCTGAACCAAATTTTAAAAAATGATTTTTAAAAATTGAAAGAAAGAAAGGGGTCACATGAGTTTAGGTGAGATCACGGTTAGGGATGGTTGGGAGCCTACTGGTTTTCAGCTTGGTGTTGTTTTTATTTGTGGGTTTGCAAGTAATTCCCCGCATGTTCACAGCCCCTTTAGAACTCGTTTTAATACTAAAAAGATATTACATTTGCCTTTAGACTACTGTCTTAGTTACTTTTTGCTTGTTGCTGGGACAAATACCTGACACTCAAAAATTCAGGAGGGAAAGGTTTATTTAGCTCACAGTTTGTGGAGGTTTCAGTTCATATTCCTCTGGCTGCAAGGCAAATGACAGCAGTTCATGCGTCAGAAAACAGTGAAGAGCAGAGGAGGAGCATGCGCCGTCCATCAAGCCTCTCTCTTCCTGCTATGTGAAGACCAGTGTCCTGGCTCCTCCAGAGACTGGGACTTCTCCAAGGAATCCTTCCTTAACTCCTTTATATATACTTTTTGTGTTGAGTCACTCTGGGGTGGCCCATGCCCCCAGGGTGGAACCCATCGCACCCCAGGTTAGGCCTTGCCCCCCTGTAGGGTGGGGGAGGCCCCCATGCCTGGAACTGTCTGAGCCCATTCAGCCAAGTTGACACAATGTATCAACTACCACAGCTACTAACACCGAAAAGGAACCCTTAGAGATAATCTAGTTGTGTACCTTTATCCTGCAAATTGGAAACTGAGTCCTGAAGATTGCTAAAAAATTATCAAAGATGACACAAGAGATGGTTAAAGGGAAAATCCTTGTCTTCTAGAACCTTCCCAGCTTTACACTAAGGGTTCTGTGTTACAAATCCCTGTTGTTCTGGGCAAACTAGGATGGTTGGTCATCCACCCTGGAGCTCTGTTAATCATTATGTATTCATTTATTTTGACTTTCTTGAGACAGGGTCTCACTATATAGTTCAGGTTGGCCTTGAACTCATGATAATCCTCCTGCCTCAGCCTCCCTAGTGCTGGGATTACAGATATAAACTACCACGCTCAGCTGAGCTTGCTTTAATATATCAGTTACTTATTTGATTGGCATAAGTGCAAAATAGAATCAGGGGGTAACTGCATGCTGCAGTTATTGGTGACATTCCAGAAACTGGGCGGAGGGACTCCTGGTGTTCTGTTTGGGATGTCTGGGAAGGAGCACACACTCAGAAAACACATGCAAAGTCAGCGCAGGAGCAAATGCAGCTGCTTGAAATGGGAGTTGTCTCTAGTCCATTTTTCGTGATGTCATTCTAACTCCCATTGAGAGGGTACCGGTGATTTTCTCCTTTTTCACCTGTTCTGGTTTTGTTGTTGACTGGGTAAGATTAAATTGAGTGTAGCCTCTGGGGCTGCTGTCTTGTCCATGGTCTTTCCCAAGGTACTTCAAACAATATTTTTGAATCATCTTGACAATATTTCAGGAAAAGTGGTAAAAAGAAGAGAAAGAAAAGTCATCATAATGAGAAATGACAGGAGGCAGCTCCTGCATCGGGGTTGTCAGGTAAAGAATTGTTGAATAATTCAAATAACAGATTTACTCATTTCTAAGCCATTTGCCACTCCGGCTTTGGAAATATTTGCAGAAAAGTTCCAGGCTAGGAATTATCTAAGAGCTGATTCATTCCTGCCAGGGAGATCTGCTCGAGGGACAACTCCTTCAGGTGGCTTAGGGAAATGGAGATCGCGGACAGAATTTTCTAGATTGGCAGGCCCTGGTTGTATTTTCTTACCCTCAGAAAATAGACAGGGCTGGCGCTGCACAGGTCTCTGGGAGCAGAATATGCTGAGCTCTCCAGGGCAGATTGGCACCGAGTCTGGCAGCTGCCCGGCAAGTCCGCCCATGGTTCCCTTGTGTGGCAGCTTTATGTGGGCATAGGGAAAGGTAGGAAATTGTAGTGGAGCTCAGGTAGGTATTAAGTCCAGTTAAAAGTAATTTTCCTCCTTTTAGGGAATTTCTGCAGAAGTTTAGAGGCCGTACATGATGAGAATTATATTTTTGGATAATCTGTGAAATCCCTTTATCCATATTATTCTTAACCTTGTTATCACAGGTCACTGAAGTTTGGCTCTTCTTGTTCCTTCTCTGCCCTGAGAGGACTTGGGGCAGGATTTTCTATCTTTTGCCTCTAAATCCTGGACCATATATATTTCAATTTCCCAGACAGCCTCTTCTATGCTTGGGGACATCCCTGAGAGAGAGTTCTGTCATGAGAGTTCTTTATAAATTCTTGCTATTACAAATAACATGTCACGTGTGGTAAGCTTTTACCACTTTTTTCAGTTTAGTTTTATAGGTATTATATTTACACTCATAAAACTCTTCAGGGGTGAAAAGATGGTATTATTATTATTATTATTATTATTATTATCATTCCTAACAGATAGTAAAAATAAGCAATGAGAAATGAACCAATTTTCCAGAAGTCATACATGTCAGAGCTGGTCCTGAAACCCAGAATTAAAACATTCACCATTTTCCATTCTTCTTTGCAAATGTTCCTAATACATTTGATCTACTCATAGAGTTTGTGCTTACTTAGCCCTTTCCTATGCCACTCACTATGATAGATGCACTTGTGTATTATATTCATTAGTGCTTGAGAAGTGTTTGTACCAACTGCTGTTTGTTTTAAGACAAATAAGGATGTATAGTGATGTTTGGGACAGTACATAGCTACTAAATTATAAGGCATTATAACCCAGGGTGATCAAGTGCAAATATGTAGTAAGAAATAGGTCAATTCACTTTAAGTTGGATTCAATACTTACTCAATGGCATTTATTGTGCTGGTACTCAGTAAAGTATTATCTCCTTCCCTAAGGAATTTGTGGTCCAGTGAAGTAGATAGCAACTAATGCATAGGGAAAAAGATAATGAAGAACACATATGGCAGAAATCGTTCATAAGAAGGTGGGTTTCCCAAGGGCAGAATTGATGATTATTTATTTATGGCCATATCCTCAGAAGTTAGTTGCTTTTTAAAGATTTTGTGAGTGGGAAAAAGAACCGACTTGATGTTCTGAGGAAGTCATGTTAAGAGTGACTCAGTGTTCTAAGGAAGCGTGTAGGAATGAGAAAGGAACTGGGCCGAGCGTTGTTGTGGACAGGTTTGTCGGTGATGAGGCTGGGCATTCATGTTGAAAGATAAACAGGAATGTCTGTGAAGTTGGGTATTTGTGGCAGAGGAAAAAAACCCAAATATTTGGTCGTGAAGGGAGCACTTGAGGATTCAGAGGGTAACAAATAATAAGCCTTATTGGTGGCCTCTACGAGGGTGGAGAAGATAAGAGAGAAATGGGAGAAGTGGTAGGAATTAACAAGCTAAAGCTTACAGTGGCGGCAAACCTGTGGCACACATGCAACAACAGGCTGGTTATCTTTGGAAGCTCTAAATAAGGTTCTCCATCACTGGCCTAAGCTGCCCTGGGAGGGAGCCATCATATGCTTTTAAGTAGAAAATCTCCAATTTGTGCTGTGTGGAGCCCTCTTTTGGGTCTTCATGTAGGGGAGTTTAGAGGTGGGGCAGTCCTGGGCATAGACCAACCTCTTGCTCTCTAAGAAGTAACAAGGTCTTCAGGTGTCTTCTGGGGAGGATATGGAGTGAGCGAGTAGATGCCCAAGTCAGAATCAGTAGAGTATTTGACTCCTTTGATGTGAGCAGGGAAAAGAGAGTGCAGGTCAGGCTCTGGCTCTGGCTTCCAGTCGATACATGGGTGGAAACATCAAAATTGAGTAGGTACATGATCTGGGGGTTCTGAAATGCCCAACCATTGTAAGCCTTACTAACTGGATGGAAAACACTTAAAGTGCAACTTCAATCCCAAATTCCTTTCCTGTTTCTTCTTCTTCTTCTTCTTCTTCTTCTTCTTCTTCTTCTTCTTCTTCTTCTTCTTCTTCTTCTTCTTCTTCTTCTTCTTCTTCTTTTTTAGTACAGGGTCTACAGGGTCTCACTCCACAGATCAGATTGGTAGATGATCTTCTTGTTTTCAGCCTCCCAAGCACTGTGATTATAGGTGTGCACCACCACGCCCAGGCTCAATTGCCATCTCAGTGATTGAGATTGAACCTCTAGTCGCTGGGCCTGACTAAGCAGGTGCTTTAGTCTGCTGAGTAATCTGGTTGGCCCTTAAATCCTGAATTCCTAAGCACTCTGTCTTACAGCTTTGCTGTCTTGGGTGTCTATTAGTGTATATTTTAAAGAGTTGAAGATGATGGCTCTTTTTATTCTCCAAGGAAAGCAGAGATGATGGTAATTTTTTACTTTGATACTTTCACAGCTGCACACAGCTGAGGCTTTCCTCCCAGTAGCTTTTAGGGCTTCAGTAAGTAACGCAGTGACCAGAACAGAAGCTCCAAAATGGAATTTGGAAATTTCTAAGTGATACTCAATTAAAAAGCGTTCCAGACAAAAAAGCAGCAAACCTTGCTTTGAAGCCTACTCAGGGCTGCGTTTCCCTGTGTCGGAGAGGGAGACACAACTCCAGGCTGATGTTAACAGGGAAAGCATTCAGCCGCAGCTGTAATCACTGAGAAGCAAACTATAACCCAGCATTAGGATTATTCGTAATTACATCAGATGGCTCAGAGCATGATGGGCTCACGGGTTGCTGTCAACCATTTTGCTGGAAGCACTTAAATAGAGTTCCAAACTTACAGAATTCAGCACAAGAGAACGGACTGGGGGAGAACTTGTCTCAGTGAACTATCTGAAGATGCAAGTTGTGATAAAATGCCTGTGATGAATGTTTAAAAATTTCAAAAGTTATTGCAATGCAAACCCACATTGCCATTAATACCCCCAAATTGCTTCCTTCCTTGCTTCCAACCCATTTAGCTTTCCGAGGCAGTTCTGAAAGTCCTCTTCCGTGAGTGTCTTTAGTTGTGTGCTAGTGGCAACCTTGAACTCCTGAGCTGATTCAAATGTTCATGTTTTGTGGTCATTTTGAGTTTGGGGAAAAGCCAGGAGTTGCACGGTGACAGATAAAAATGGTGACTAAGGTGGATAAGGACTCATTGAAATGTTTTTAATTTGACAAAATTTACATGAATGTTTGATCAGTGAAGGGTGACCATAAAATATGGTGCATGTTTAAATTTTAAAAATATTGCAATAAAAATGCATTGACATTAATCCCTATCAAAGTACTAAAAATAGTCCCTCTTGCTTCAAGTGCATATTTTTGATTACCCCTTATGGAAAATTAAGATTTTTAAAGACAGTTAGTTGACAACTCTAGTTTTTATCATTCAAGTTATGTTGAGTACATGAAAAGTTCAGAGAAACAAGACTTCAAGTTGGCAGTTGCCTTGTTTGTTTTTGGTCCTTTTAATTTTATGGTGCTTCTTTTCATTGAAATTTACTTTTTAGGGAGGTTTATTTTTTATTTTTGATGCTGAGGACCCAACTCAGGGCTTCCAGCTTGCTAACAAAGTGATCTACCGCTGAGTCAAATCCCCAGCTCCAAGACTGTAAGTTGGGACCAACTTTAAACTGAGTTTATTTTAATCTTTGTATTGAGGAAACAGGCTCTGGGAAAGTAAGAAACTTAATCATGGTTCATGGTTACTCAGTTGGTCCCAAGTAAAACTGGAACAAGAAGGCCTTCACTCTAGATTTGAGGTACAAACCTCTTCTACAATAGCTTGTCCCTCTTTAGTTTGTTGACTGTGTACTTAGCATACCTCTGTGTAATCTCACTGGCACAAAGATTTTTAAAAATTGTAGACAGTATGCAACATGAAGTCTATCTGCTTATGTTTTTATTATCAGTGTAGCATTAACTATGATAATCGTTGTACAATACATCTCTAGAAGATATTTATCTTGTATGATGGAAATTGCATTAAATTACAATAAGCCATTTCTTCTGCAAGTGGCATTATTATTTTCAATTTTTTTGTGGCTATTTGATAGCATTTTGCAGAGCAGAGGCGTCATTTACATTCTCACTACTGTGTGCAAGGATTCCAAGTTCACATCCTCATCAACACTTCATTAAAAAACAAACAAAAAATTTTAATGGTCATCTTGAAGGTGT
This sequence comes from Octodon degus, assembly GCF_000260255.1. Taxonomy (NCBI): domain Eukaryota; kingdom Metazoa; phylum Chordata; class Mammalia; order Rodentia; family Octodontidae; genus Octodon; species Octodon degus. The sequence continues at coordinate 10,429,652 of NW_004524582.1, read as the reverse complement.
GAAGTGATGTTTTATTGTAGTTGTGATTTGTATTTCTCTAATGATTGGTGATGTTGAATATCTTTTCATAAAAATGATCATTTACATGTCTTCTTTCAAAAAATGTGTACTCAGTCTCTTTGTCCATTTTTATTTTTATTTTATTTATTTTTTGTGGTACTGGGGATTGAACTCAGGACCTTCTACTTGCCAGGTAGGTGCTTATTCTACTGAGCTGTCTCTCTTGTCCCTGTTTGTCCATTTTTAATCAGGTAGGATTTTTGTTTTGTTTCACTATTGGATACCAGATGGCCTTATATATTTTTTTGAGATTTAGCTCCTTATCAGATATGTGGTTCACAAATATTTTATCCAATTCCTTGCATTGCTTTTTAGTCTTTTGGTTAAAATCATACAGTCTTGGTAGATTATATGATTCAAGAAATTTTTCCTTTTCTTTTAGATATCATTCATGTCTCCAGGGCTTTCTTTATTTTTTCATTTATTTTTTTTTTCTATATGACTGAGTAATTTCAGATGACTTGTATTTACATTCACTGATTTATTTTTTTTCTTCTGGTTGATCAATTCTGCTGTTGGACTGCTTTAGCAAATTTTTCAATTCAGTTTTATTGTATTTTTTAGCACCAACAGTTCTGTTTGATGTTTTTAGTGTTTTCTTTTTCTTTATTAGTACTCACTTTGTTCATCTATTGCTTTCTTAAATCTATTGATTGTCTATATTGGTCTCTTGAATTCTTTGTCAGGTAGTTTCTGCACCTCCATTCTTTAGGATGGATTTCTAATACTTTGCGTTAGTATCTGCACATTTGAAACAAACACTCCTTTCTCTTGTTCACCTGCTAGATTATGAGTCCTCTGCATGTGTAATCTCTGGATTTATAGGTATAGATTCTTGATTAAGAGTATTTTCCAGCTTCCTCTTTCAGGAGCTCCTAATCTCTTGCTTCCTCTGGCATCTCTTGGTAACACTGTAGATTCTCTGGCTCTTTCGCCAGTACTCATGCTCTCTTCTGTTCTCAATGTCCTGTAGGCCTTTAGGGGATCCCAGGTCCGTCAGCATCCAGAGAAGGTAAAAACAGAAGCCAGGCCCTTGGGAATCTCTCTGAAAGCTACAATATCGGACATATGCTCTGACTGTTACTCTCCCTAGGGAGAAGCTGGAGTCTGGGATTTTTCTCCTGCTCTTTCTGTGTTCAGAGATGGTAGGAGAGACTGTGGTGAGTGAGTATGGGCTATTGAGCATCTTTGCCTTTATTCTCCATGCTTAAGTTTAGACAACAAAGAAACCAGCCACTTGAGTGGTTCTGGAAAAGTCTGCACATTGAGTATCTGTCCTAGGCTTTTTCTTTTTTTCACTAATGGCAACTGGGAACTGGGAGTTTTCTTGCTATTTCACTGTGCTGAGTGTAGGGAAGGAACAATGCTGAATGGATCTTATACGTTTTTTAATTGGCTTTGATGTAGTTAGCTTTTCAAGGGCTTCATATATTTTCTGGATTTCTTCCAAAGGTGATATGTCCAGATGCTGTTGTTGAATTGATATCTTCACAGAGGCCAGGACCATCTGGTGTTTCCTGCCCTGCCATCTTGCCATCACGGTACCTCCCTCATCTCCTTTCTTAAATGCCAGCTCATTACTAGCTTTCCACAGCATTCTGAAGAGGAATGGCTCTCTATTATTCTATTTGCATGCTTGCCTCAGATTTGACTCCCCAGAGATAGACAAAGCTTTGCCTCACATAGTTTATTTGTAGGTGCTGCCAGAGGCTCCCTGTAGAGGAACGAGGAAATGAGACAAGGAGGAGAGCACACCGAGAAAGTGAACTAAAGGGCAAGCTGCCTCTGTGAGTCACTCATTGTAGTGTAGAGCATGCCTCAGTGTGGTTTCTCCCAGGGGTAAATAGCCTAGGGTTTTGTCCCCTGACTTGCACCATGGAAAGGGCTTTCCCAGGGTACAATATGCTTTTAGACTCTCTGGCCTGTTTCACTCACTAGCTGAGCCTTCTAAATCCAGCAGGTGAAAAGTCATGATGTTTGCATCAGGCAATGCCCCAGGTACACGAAGACTGTGGTTGCAGAGAAAACATGGGTGGTATCTACCAGTGTCTGCATGCTGGGATGGGTGTGCATTTGGAGACTGCATCCCATTGCAACAGGTAGCAAAACATTTCTCAGGAAAAACGTAGGAAATTCTAGCACTTCTTAGGAGATCAGGCAGAGGGAAATTGATGGAAATCAGAGCTGAAGTATTGCTTTGAGTGAAATCATTATCATTATAGAATGGCAGAATAGGATAGGACGTTTTCTATATTAAGTTCTAAACAATGTAAGTTAATTTGGATAAAATTCGCACAAGAAACTGTCACCTAGAATAGAAAGATTACTTGGTGAATATCTTCTGATCAGCCTCCAGGGTCACCACTTCCATCTAAGCCACTACCCTTCTGCTGGCCTGTTGCTCTCTCCCCTAAATGGTTTTCTGCTTCCCTCTTACTCTGCTGTCATCTCCCCACACTGTCCAGCTATTCTCTACACAGTATACAGAAGGATCTATTGACACTAGGTCAGATTATGTTGTTTAATTGCTTGCTACCAATGACTTTCTAGCCAATTCAGGGAAAACAAACCACACCTAACCAAACCTAACCAAAACAAAACCCAAGTCCTTCCAGTGGTGCTGGGTTTCTGACTTCTCTCCTCTGAGGTTATAACCCCAGAGCTGCAGCTGCCAGGGCTTCTTTGCTGTCTCATGTCCACACCAGCTGTTTAGCCTTTTTAGGACATTTCCTTCAAATGCCATTTCCAAATCGACATGGATTTTGTTCTCATTTTCTTCAGTCTTCTGCTCAGATATTGGCCTTCTTCTTTTCACTCCTATTGTTCTCCATAATAATTACCGTTGCTACTACTACTTTTACTTTTTTACGTCCCATCCCTAGAATGTAAGCTCTATGAGGGCTAGAATGTTGTTGACTGTATTCAATACTCTGTCTCCAGTGTCTAGCGCTGTGTCTGGCTTTCAGTAAGTACTCAATTACTCAATAAATATTTACTATATAAATGGATGAATATATTAATGCATGAGTATGGTTGGATGCACATTGAGGCATACTCAGGAGAAGCACTGCAAGAAACTACTGCTGATCTCAATTGTAGTTGACTTTCTACTCTTGCTACTTATATCTGTAGTATACGGTGATCTGAAGAGGCTTTGATGGAAGGCTTCAGATATGCAAGGGACCAATTTATGCAAGAAGAGATGGAATTATTCTTTGGATTTCAAACACCAAGACCAGACCACAGGGAAGGAGTGATAGAGAGGCGTGTTTCTGAAGTCAACTTAGGCAGAAGCTCTGTAACTGCTGGCACTTCCATGTCATGGAGTGAGCTACGTTGCTATAGGCAGTGAGCACCTTGCCACTGGAGATGCCCAAGAAGAGACTGGATAAGGTGTCAGTGGGAAGTAAAGACAAGACCCAGGGTTCTGTAGTGCTGTACGCATGAGAAGGAACAAAGAATATATCTAACAAATCATGTTCATCCAATGTGAATGACATTTATTGAATACTTATCCAGCATGGCATTTTTTTTCACAGTTGAAGAGTATGACATTTCATGAAAAAAGAAAAACAAAACTTTTAAAGTTAAATATCTTGGGGCCAGGTGTGGTGGTGCACACCTGTAACTGAAGCACTCAGGAGGCTGAGGAAGGAGGCTCTGTGAGTTCCAGCCAGCCTAGGCTACATAGTGAGACCCTGTCTCAAAAAGATAAAACAAGCAAATAAATAAATGTAATCATCTCATGTTAGACATTTCAGTGTTTCACACTAAAAAACCCTGAGAATTTGACTTGAGTTGTTTCCTGCCCAGGGTGGTTACCCTAACAAAGTTGGTTAGTTGTGTAACTTTCAAAACACAGCTTAGATGAGAGAGCAGGCACAGCCTTGGGCAACATGGAGACTGGGCCACAAAACTCCTCTTTCAGAGGTCCAACCTTTCTCTCTTGCACACTGCACATATGAGAGTTAAGCCCTAGTCTATCCTTATGGACTCAGGAAGGGAAGAAGATATTTGGGACTCTGGGTTTTCTGTGTAACTTCTAAGTCAGAGGGTCTCATATTTTCTGTGTACATGGTCCCTGGGCTTTTCCTATTGAAATGAAGGCCTGGAGTGGAGATCAAACTTAGGTATTTCTTATAAGCTCCAAAAGGAAACCAATCAACTGGCCACTTTGTGAATAGCACGGTTTTCACGTGCCTGAAGATTCTGTCTATGAAACTGCCTCTGTCTAGAGCCAGGCGGCAGATCTCATCCCAAGCCGGAAAACATTCTAAATAATTATGGTGTTTACTTTGCATCAAGAAAGTAATGACAAGTGCTTACTAATGAAAATAAGCTGTTGAAGGGAACTGCCAATTAGATAAAAACAATTCAGCTTGCATCTCGCTATCAAGGACAAAATTAATCATGCATAATATTTTCAATAAAAAGTACTCTAAGTAAATTATTTAGTACTTATATTTTGCCATGGTGCTTGCCTAATAGAATCAGTGGCTACTGAGGCTATTTGTAAGACAGGCATCGCTCAGAATCCAGACCTGCAGCACTGTGATGAGACTTGGGACAGGGGAAATCTTGACCCTTTGCAGCAGGGTCAGATGTTTTCAATCTATTTTCTTTTTGGCATCCCAAATCATAGCTTGGATATGTGTGGTTGCCCAAACTACACTTGCTAAAGGTAAGTGGTCTCAGTTGGCAGCCTACACGCACCTTTGTTGGAGCTGTTGATCACACTAGATAATCTATTCTTTGCCTGTTTCTTGAACTCCAACACGGGAATGACAGAGAAGGTGCGTTGTTCACACCATCTGCAAGCATCAAGGAATTAAGAAGCTATCTTCTGGAGAGAAAGAAAGCTTCAGTGGGATGAATTCCATTTTGAAGCCCCGAGCATGTGCACTGTCACTGCTCAGCAGGTCCTGCGTGAAGCTACTTTCATGGACAGATTTTCCTGTATCAGCTCTGGACCTTCCACTGACCAGAAGGACAAATCATTTTCCTATCTTATGTGGGCATCAAAAGAAGAAAACAGGAATTAAAACAATCCAAGGAACCGAGAGATGAATTCAAAGTGGCAAAGCGATGAGGACTTAGATAGACTTTTAGTTGTCAAGAAAATACTATACAGGTCTGGCATGGTGGCGCTCACCTGTGATCTCAGCAGTGAGTGAGGCTGAGGCAGGAAGGCTGCAAGTTCAAAAGCAGCTTTGGCAATTTAGTAACACAGAGACCATTTCTTATACAGTTTTTTAAAAACGAGGCATGGATTTTGCTTGGAGACAAGACACTGAAATCAAAATCTGTAATATCACAATGAACAAACATCTCCCAAACAAAATTTTTAAAAGCTATCAGAATCCCCCCCCAACTATAACAGTCTGAATAACTACATCACTATGTAACTGACATGTGCCAAGAAGCAGATCTAAAAATATATGGAGAACGGAGAGTTTAACTACAAGATATAGGCAAAAATGGTGATTTGGCGAATCAAGTTAAGTTTTTCACTTTATACAAAAACAAAAAGTCACAGAACTCAGTTGCACATTGAAAGAAATATTAACAAAATAATAAATGATCTATAAGTAAATATAATTCAATACATTTCTGACTAAGAAAGACACTTTTAATAAAAAAGAAAGCAATAGGGAAGAGAGATAGAATTGAATGCAAAAGATTTAAGCACATTTGAAACTGATTTTTGCCTTTGAGACAATGCTAGAAAATTAGTAGTGACAGTTGTGTATAAAAAGTAAATACTCCCATGTATTGCTATGTGTCTGATGAAATAAATGTACTTACTGTGCAGAAATGTGATTTATCAAAATCAAATCAAATGGTTTTGAATTTCACGTTATAGTTGGTTCAGTGTTTTAACTTGTAGAAATTGATCTTGTAGAAATTTATAGGTGCACTCAATAAGTGGTTTTTTTAAGAAAATAATTAGAAATTAGTGTTGACCAGTGGGAATTGATTAAACAGGTTATTAGTAGCCATCAGATGGGAATGACAGAGAAAGATTTTTAATGATAAAGAGAGATATTGACAATACATAATTGTATAAAGATAATCAAGCTGGGCTAAAATGTGATAGCATTTAAAGATAGACAATCTATATGCAAATAATAAATAATGGTTATTCTTGAGTTTAGATATAAGAGAAGTTTACCTGTAGTACTGTTGTCAACAATTCCACCACTTTATTAAATTAGATTTTTAAAGTCCTTTCTATAACATGCATCGAATACGTATGAATAAGTGAGTACTCCATAACAAAAGTGCCTCTGCATATTTGTGGATAAAAGTCAAATTATACTGTGCTAATAAGTAACCCCAAACTAAACTTAGTTGTCTTAAAATATAAAGACATCTTTTTCATTCTAGATATAATGCTGTTACGAAATTTTGGATCTGGGCCACCTCGCGATCTTGGGCCTTGAATGTTGTCAGACGCTAGCCTGGGGGCCCAGAACGCAAGAGACCCACAGCGGCTCAGAGTGATGTGTGGCTCTTATGCCACAATACTACATTGTTAGAACCAGTCATGTGGACTCACATGTTTCAAATGACCACAAAAATGGAAAGGCAGAAAAAGTACTTGGTGAGTAGTGTTTTCTGTGATTTGCGTGAGTGTGCCCCTGCCCAGGGTCACCAGCCTGGAGTGTTCTTGAAGATTTGCTTGGTGAGAGGAAGTTGGGCTGGCTCACTTCAAATGCGCCCTTGAAGGAAAATGGAGTCAGGCTGCTTGCTCTCTCCCTTTGCTTCTCTGTAATCTTGAGGTGAGCATCTGTCTCTGTTGTGCTTCTTCTGTGACATTCTGTCTCCCTATTGGTACCAAAGTGACAAGGCCATGAACTGAAACCTCTGAAACTGTAAGCCAGAATTCACCTTTTTTTTCTGAAGCTGATTTATCTCGGCTACTTGTTATGGTCACAAGAAACTGAATATCATTATCACAACCTTCATGACTTTCATCTTTTTCCTTCTTTTATTATTTTTATTGTTCTGTCACAAGGGATTGAACTCAGGACCTTGCACTTGCCAGGCAGGAACTCACGCTACTGAGCTATCTCCCCAGCACTCATCCTTTTGCTTCTTAATCTGAGCAAACAAAGCTAATCTTAATGATAACATGAAATGAGTCAGTGATTACAATAAAACTTTATAGTAGTCCATATTTTTGTAAGCTACTTCTATTCCTCTGCATACAGTGTGATTAAATAACCTTTATTTCCTGTTTCCAACAGAAGCCCTCGGTATACTGTACTGGCAATCTGCAGATACAGCTTACTGTCCCAAAACTTCACTTTGGAATATCATCCTAGTTGCCAATGTAGAAAAGTCCTCTTACAACCCATGTTATGTTTTGTCCATTGTGTATCCCCTACAAGGCGCTGTGTTTTAACAAGAACCCGTCTAATTATCAAGGACCAGATAACAGTGAGAGATATTCTGTCTGTTTCATTGTCAAGAGGAAAAGCCCTACACATATCAGAGCCAGCAGCAAATTTAATTAAGCTAACCTCGTCCTATTATCTAACTGGAACCGCCAATAGCAGAACGCAGGCCTTGGCGTACGGAGGATGAGCAATGACACCTGCCGGCAGTGCTGTGAAGAAGGTTGTGTCCTTAGTGCTGGGGCATCTGCCAGCGCAGGCCCCTGCTCACATTGCTTAGCAAGTCTCAGTTTGCCAGTTTTGTTTTCCTGCCCTGAGTAACCCCCAAAGCCAAATACATCAAAACACGAGGCAAAGGTCTTATCTTTGGAAAATAAAAAAACAAATTTTTTTTTAATACTAGGCAAATTACATTTTCTTTGCATTTTGGTTAATACAACATAAAATCAGGGGATAATTAAAACCCTTGTGTGGCTTTAGAGATTATCATTGGAGCACTAGTCATGCATGGCTGGTGTTTTAAAAGGGAATGGATGTTGAAGGTTGTTAGGCCAGTCAGATAGAGCAAAAAATCTTGAACCAGACAGGTCGTTCTTTCCTCCACATGTCTTCAGTTCAGAATGTTTCAGTAGCTTCAGGCTCATGATTAATGACTGTTCCAAAGGTACCATGTATTCAAGATGTCCTAAGCAGGAGTTGCATTTCCTTCTAGTCCTTGTCTCCTTCTCCTCCTCCCACTGCAGTGACTGTGGCATCTTGCATACCTCCCTCATCAGGAATCTGGGCAAACCTAGTTTTGATTCTTTCTCACCCTCAAATACAATCATCAATTTGTGGAAAACACTGTTGTTACCTGCTTAATATCCATTCTTCTCTTCTTTCTTACTTAGAATCCTAACGTAGTCTAAGTGTGATAAGACGCATCAAGAGAAATGCTCTTTTGGACTCGCCTTCTGGGCAGGATCTGGTAACCACCGATGGTCACTGAGTAAGAACTGAAGTCTCATGGAGCTTCTGGGGATGCTTTCTTTTTCCCAACTGAGCTGATCTGTGTTTTGTTGCCTGCTTCCTTTCTCGTGTTTCTGCCTGAGCAGAAAAACAAAATTCCTGCCAACAGAATCCTACTTTTTCAACCATGAAGATAAGAGTCACGTGCTTAGGATGATAGACCAGAAAGCTATGAAGAACACAGCCTTGGGAAGTTTGCTTTTTCAGACACAAGCTGCATAAGCTGCACCCAAATTTTTCTAAAATGCGGCCAAAAGACTATTTGGCTGAACTGTTGAAGGGCTTATACTACATGGAACTGAATGCACAGGCTGAAGTTTATTAGTTTTACTCACTGAAAGCCTCCCAGTTCCCTCTGCATCTTTTCACCATCACTGCTATTTCTTTAGTTGAGACTATCCACCATTTTACCTGGGTGACAAAAACAGCCTGTTTTTCACTTTTATTACCTAACGATCACATGCACTGTGGGAAATTGGGACCAGTCCCTAGTGGGTCTCAATTCTTTTTTCATTCTCTTTCTTGACCTTCGACCCTGTCTATCTCTTGATATCTCTCCCACTTGGAAATGATCCATTTCCTAAGATCTATCCTTTATTTTGCTCTTTATTTGTATTTAGATTTGTCATGTAAGAGAAAATAAGCAATATTTAAGCTTGCGGAGTCAAGTAGTTTCACTCTGCATGCTGATTTCTAGGTACATACATTTTCCGACAAATGACTCCAGTTTGTCCTTCTTTAAGACAGAGTAGTGCTTCATTGTTTAGAAACAATTAGTTTTTTCTTTATTCATTCATCTACTTATGATTTTTTTTTTTTTTTATTTTAGGGAAGGGCCTACGGGTGTTCAGGGTCTTACTACTAGATCAGACTCATAGTGGTCCGCCTGTTCACAGCCTCCCAAGAGCTGGGATTACAGGCGTGCACCACCACGCCCAGTCTCAATTGCTGTATCATTGAGTCCTGAGTGCGGGGTCGGCACAGCAGGCCTGGGAATCAAAACCTCAGCCCCTGTGCCTGCTTGTAGGTGCTTTAATCTGCTGAGTTATTTGGTGAGCTTATGGTTATACAGGCTGTTTCCAAGATTTATTAGGAACTGTGCTACTATAAATATTAGCACGCACCCATCACTGTAATATGATGTTCTTAACTATTATGGGAAACTACCTAGAAGGGGAACAGTTGGGTCATATGAGACTTCTGTGTTTAATTTTTGAGGAATTTCCATCTTGTTTCCATAGTGGTCACACTGGATTACATTCCGACCAATAGCATAAAAGGGTCCTATTTCCTGGCAGCCTCGCCAGCATTTTTATTGTTTGATTTCTTGATCACAGCCATTATTATTTTTTTTTTTTACTGATATGTTAAACTTTATTTTTATTTTTTATTTATTTATATTTTTAAAGGGATTTTCTTTTTTATTTCAATAATTTTATTGATGAACAAATAGCGATGAGACAGTTTCAAACCAAATTGATAGGACAGTTTCAATAATTAACACATTGCATACATTCTTCTTAGTGGTTATTTGCTGTACAAGATGCAGACATGATATCCTATTTATAAACTCTATTAGAACAAATCCCTCTATTCATTAGAAGAATGTGACTATATGTCTATCCTAACCATTTTGAATACACAGATACAAAATGGACATTCATCTGTATCACTTTTTTGTTTAGTTCCATTATTTGAATATTATAGGTGTGTTAACTCAGCATAATATTATAAAAGAGTCCAGTAGTCCATAAAAGTATTGGGTCTTCCGCTTGACTGGCAATGTCAGAAATTGTTGACCTGAGTCCCCTACAGCTCAACATAACAGCATGGCCTTACTTCTTGTACTTTGTTTTTATCCTTTTCTGCTGGAATTATCTTATTTCTCTATCAATTTTGAAAGGTAGCTTTTGGGAGATGTCAGTTTGAGGTGGAAGGTTTTTCTTCAGAAAAATCTACTTTTATTTTCTCAATCGGTGCATGTTTGCAACACATAGTGAATATATTCATCCTGGAGTGTCAGTCCATATACACACTGTGATCAGTCCATTTTGTTTCCTTCTCTCCTCTTCATCTTTCCCCTCCATTTATTCCAAAAGCCCCTTCCATCTCCAAATTGTCTACTGCTGTTTCTATAACTGTAAGAAAGAGTCAAGGGTAGTTTCCATTTTATTCTCCTAATTTCTCCAAACATTTTGTGCCAGAGACACCTGGGTTAAAAATGGATGAACATGACAATTTAAATAGGAAAAACAACACAAAGGCATAATATACAACTTATGCAGGGCTAGGGGTGGATATTGTTTGCATGCATCTGCTATCCAAGGTGATCCCTCCAGAGCTGTGCTCTTCAGTATTATAGATGCTAGTTCCTTGTGGCTATTTAGTCGACTATGTCCAACTCCTCTTCAATAACAACACACTCTAGGTCAATGTTGTCCCTTAGAAATTTCTGCCTAGTGCCTAGATGAAAATATTCCAGATCTGTGCTCTGTAACATGGTGGCCACTAATCACCTGTGACTGGACACTTGAACTAGGGCTATGGACCTGAATTTCTGATACTTTATTTTAAGGCTTAAAACACTTCAC
>NW_004524582.1:10364717-10418493 GCF_000260255.1 Octodon degus | reverse complement strand
CAGTCTACTGTGATTCTCTCTCTCTCTCTCTCTCTCTCTCTCTCTCTCTCTCTCTCTCTCTCTTTCTTTCTTTCTTTCTTTTGTATTTAGGACAGGGTCTTCAGGATCTACAGGGTCTCATTGCATAGATCAGACTTGTAGTGATCCTCCTGTTTTCAGCCTCCCAAGTGCTGGGATTGCAGGTGCGCACCACCATGCCCAGGCTCAATTGCTGTCTCAGTGCGCCCAGGGAGTGGGGCCAGCATGGCAGGCTGGGGAATTGAACCCCTGGCTCCTGCGCCTGCTTCAGCAGGCACTTTAATCTGCTGAGCTATTTGATAGGCCCCCTATTGTTTGCTTATACAAATTATTCTTTGCTTTTCTCTAACAGCTTTTAAAATTCTGCTCTTGTGTTGGAATTTTTGAGTTTTGACTGCGTTATGTCATATTGAGTTTCTTTCCAATACTGGCTATTTGTGGTTCTGTATGCCTCCATTATCTGTGTGACATTTTTTCCCCATATTTGGAAAGTTTTCTGCTATTATTTCTGTAAACAAGTTTTTAAAATTGCTATGTCTTGATTTTTCACTAATTCCAACTAACCTTAGTCTCCTTTGTGTCAGTTAGTCACTGTTAGCCCCTTTTCATGTTCTCATATTGTTTTAAAGGTATCTATCAATAATTGATGATCTACAACAGCCCTGCCTTCTAATTGCAGCACTGTGTCCACATTGGGTGCCTCTGCTACCCACACTTTCAATAGAATGTTTGGTGTCATGAATATGTGTTTCCTTTTTAAAATTATTACTATTATTATAATATTTTGAGACATGGTTTCACTATGAAATTCAGGTGGGCCTTCAACTCACTTTGCAGCCCAGGTTGGCCTCAAGCTCACAGCTGTCCTCCTGCTTCTGTCTCCTGAGTGCTGGAACTACAGGAATGCACTATCACAACTACCTTGCTTGGTTCCTATTAGTGGATTCATTTCTTTTCTATACTGAGATTTCATGTATTGCATCCCTTTTTTTAAAAAAGCTCAGCTAGCTCTTTATTAATGTCTTTTGTGCACTTGCTGAGCATTTTCTTTATTAGGATTATTGTCTGTTTAGTTATATTTTCTTTGATCTCTCTTGAAAACCATTTACAGATCTGTTTTGAAAATCTCCTTTTTTATTATTTCAAATAATTCTGTTGTGTGGCTCTTGATTTCCTCTCCTCAATGTCTCGTGGATAAACATTGGGGGAACTGGGAGCTTTTAGAGGCATGTTGTTGACATCTCTTCTGATGTCTTTGTTTGTTTTCTGTGCTGAGGCTTGTGGGCTGATCACAGTGCAAGGCTTCGTTGCTAATATTGGAATCTCGTTGAGTAGCACGTGCTTTTCAATGATGCACCATTAATTATAGGGCTTTGCCTCCATCACTATTTCCCCTTTCTCATTTATTTGTAAGATGGGGCTGCAGTGTATTTGGCTCAGAACCCCGTTCTCCAGGAATAGGCTGCAGTATTGCTAACAGATCATCTGGTGGTTGGTGGTCCTTTCCAGGCTCTTGCTGTTCTATTCCACCAATCAGAAGGGACAACCAATGAACATAGAAGTCAAATATTTATTTAAGGCAAAAAACTAAGGTAAAGGAAGCATAAGAAGAAAAAGAAAGGCCTAAGGAGAAGGAGGGTTCCAAAGAGATGTGCCCTGCATGCAGTTTGGACCACTGCAAGAGTAAGAGGGCAGTAGAGGTGAAGTCAGTGGCTGCCGTGCCTTATATCTTCTTTTGACCTGATATCTGGGCTGCTGTCACTGTTTTGAACATGTATCTTGGACATGACTTAATGGCTCTCTATGATGAACAGGTCATACCTTATTGTCCAGTCTCTTTGCCACATTCTAATCTCCTGCCTCAGGATTGGTAAGACATCGGGGTGACCCAGATGTCATCACACAGAGAAAATCAATTGTTGACAATCATGAGGTCACCTTGATGATAGTAATAGATTAGCAACAATGATAGCATCAAAGACAAACTGGATTTTGACACACATTAAGAGCCAGTAATGACCCTTACCCATAGAAAGATACCTGTGATTTTAGTATAAACACTAAAATTAACCAAATGTTGAATGACTGTAGATAACTACAGAACGGAACAACGTTATCTCCATTAACAATAGAACAGGGGCTGGGAAGATAGCTCAGTAGTCTAAGCACCTGCCTGGCAAGCACAAGGACCTGGATTCAATCCCCACTACTGCATACCATGCTAGATCCAGAACTCTGGGTGCACAGTGCTGGCCACTGAAACTGGGCATAGTGATGCACACCTATAATCCCCGGAGGCTGAGACAGGAGGATCACTACAAGTTTGAGCTGCATAGTGACACTCTGTAACAAATAAATAAATAAAATAGAACAATATTCAACAGTAGTAGTACATAGTTAACTACCTAAAAATTCATAAGACAGTGTTTATGCTGGGAAAGTTATAGGGAATGGGAGCATATAAAATAAAATTTGAAAGTTAAGCAATGGAAGATAGATGAGAAGAAGATAAGAAAAGTGAAATAAAGTGTCCCTATTAAAAAGTACAGGAAATTTTTAGTATTAGATGAAAGTAATAAAGAACAAACAAGAAAAAGGAGAAAAAGCCCAGTAAACTAAAAAGGCAAAAGAAAAATAATGTAAAAAGAGAGTGAAAAGAAAAAAAGGAAAATGAAAAAATGAAAAATAATTTCCACACACCAAAACAAACAAAAACTAATAAAGGGAGAAAAAAATGTGCCCAAACCAAGAAAAAAAAATTTGCTGTCTTTTAAATGAATGGTTTCCTTTCACTATTGCAGTCTTGAGATCTAGAAAGTCGAAGTCCTTAACTCTTACCAGCTTTATGGCCTGTGGGCTTGGGAGGTGCCCCTCTGGCTCCAGATGTCCTTCTGTGTCTACTCCAGACTGTGGCAAACGTCCAAGCCCAGCTACAGCCCACTCATGCTGGTAAAGGGGAACATGATCAGACCACTGGTCGCCAACAATGTAGGCAATGGTTTCTCAAGCTGGGTGCTGAACTCAAAGCCATCACTTTGCTTGAGCTTGAACCTCTCCGAGGCATCTATATCTAGCCCTCTCCTTCTCCCCGTTTACTCCCTGTGACTGCCTCTCACCCAGTCTCTGTGATAAGTTAACACTCAAATTCCTGGAGTGAAACTATAATATAGTTGTTCTGTGGCTCAGTCCTGAGCAATCAACTCCTTGCCCAAATGACACCCAATTAAATGCTCTCAGGCAATACGGAGGGTGCTGTGCTGGATTTCTTCCCCATCTCTATTACACTGTGAAGGAGTGACTCGATGTGAAACCAGTATGCTTTCTATAGTTTACAACAACTGTGAACTTTACTGGGGCCAGTACTGCTGGCCCAGCTGTTATTTCTCCCTGAAACTGCCAACTCTTCTGCATGTACCAGCTCCCAGGACATTGGCCTCATTGATGGTCAGCTTGGTGGGGCAGTTGGCACCCCTGCAGTGCTGTGGTGAGAAGCTCCAAATGCAGCACTGGCTAGCAGCTGGTGGTTTGATGCAGCCAGGACGTGGAACCCAAGGCCTGGGCCTTGGGCAGTGGAGCTGCTCTGCTGTGGCCCAGTGTGAGGCAGTGAGCAGCCTTTTAGCTACGCTTTCCTCCTTCATTATTATTCCTTCTTTGTACTCTCCTTCATGTGTCCAGAATGTGTGAAAACTCAAAATGAACTATTTATACCTGTCAATAGCGCTTGTAATTTTATGTATCAACTCACACAGTTCATTATGGCTTACAAGGCTGTGTACGCCTCACTACTGTCACTGCTTACCATTCTTTGTCCGGAACTCCAAACTCAAGCTGTATTGTACTTCTGATTCCTTCAATATGTCTTTTCTTGTGGAGCTGCGCGACCCTGCTGCTGCAGCTCAAGTGCAGCAATAGATACAGTGAAATGAATGTATGGGGCTGTATTTCATTGAATTTTATTTACAAAAACAGGCATCAGGCTGAATTTGGCATACGACTACAGTGTGGCAGTTTCTTGTCTGGATCACCGTGGGGCACACAGATACGGCCATGAATCTGTAATACCTCTGCAGCTAGAATCACTTGCTTCATGAGGGTTAGAGTCATGGAACCAAAGGGTGGAACAAAAGACTTTTGATGCAATGGAAGCAGAGAAGACTGACTGGTCTGTGGTCTCTGTCTCTTCAAAAAGCTCTGGTTAAAAACAATTTAACTTGTTTTGATCATTGCGTTTTGGACAATTTGTTTCAACTTGGTGGCCGTGATATTTGTGTGCCTTTCCCTTTGGGCTTTCATTCTGTTGTGTTCTGGCTCGTCTTTTCTTTGTCCAATTCCTGATTCTTTTCCTTTCTTACCATCATTTTTTTTTTTTTTTTTTTTTCCAGCTCAGTGCACCCTGAGGGTGGGGTATGTGGTGCTGGGGATCAAACTGCAGTCCCCTATGCCTGCCTAAGCTTGCTTAAGCAGGTGCTTTAGACTGCTGAGCTATCTTACCAGCCCCATCTTACCATCCTTCTTCCACTCTGTCTGGAGTTTTTTTTTTTTGTTGTTGTTTTGTTTTTTTTTGGCGGAACTGGGGATTGAATTCAGATCCTTGCATTTGCCAGTCAAGCGCTTATCCTACTGAGCCATCTCCCCGGCCCCATGTCTGGAGTATTTTTAGCTTGTTAACAGCTCTGAGTTATACTGAGATTTTTTCTTGTAGTTTTCATTATGTTCACTTAGGTAGAAAGAGCCCCCCCCCTTTTTTTTTTTTTTTTTTTCCTGGAAGGGCCATCCTATAAGAATGCTAGACAAGAATGCTTTGAATTCTAGAAAACAGTGTAGTCAGGGTTTATCAGAGAACTTTCCTAAAATTAGGGGTAATCCCTGGCACCTAGAGGCATACACGTCTGGAAGACATCTTTATTGACATAACAGGCTAGGGAGTGGAGCAAGGGCTGGAGTGGCGTGTCCCCTTAGAGACGAGGCCCAAGAACAGGAGGTTTAATGCCCACTCCCCCTTGTGACAGTAGTCTCACAGTCAGTCTCTACTGGCCTAAAAACTTATCTATTTATATCAGAGTCTCATAAAGTAGCAAACTTGTAACTCTATTTTTAGTATATTTTCTTGCTCACTGGAGAAAATTAGCTGCTAAGAAAAAATTTGTAGCTTTCGCTTTTATCTAGTGCTGGTAATGGCCTCCATAGTAATGGGATCAACAGTTTCCTCCATCTTTGCCTGGGGCGTTGTTAGTCCCTTATACATATTTATTTTATTTTATTTTGTATCTTGGACCTTCTAACACTTAATAATATAATTTACCTTGATTACACTGCAGTTGGGACTCTTTGGGACTTAATTTAAAAAATTAATGCATTTAATTTTGGTAGAAGTATGCAATGAGACACCAGGTGACTCAGCTAAGTAAAAGAAGGGCTGCTAATTACGCCGCTTAATCAAATTGTGCTCTGAGTGTCCTTCTGGGGTTATGTTCTATAGAAGTTTAGGGCAATCGAGGATTGCTGACTCAGTTTTCCTAAACTGTGGAATGGGGAGGGGAGAATATCTGTATTCAAGGCGCCCTGAGGCTTTTAAATATTTAAAATTCATATTCACCATTTTTCCTAGAGCTTAGTGTTTAGGGATGCTTCACAATGAATGGCTCTTTTTTTTTTCTTTCCCTTAGGCAGTTTTTTGAATTCCATTCGGCATCACCTGCTGTTTTATTACACATTTTCTCATAATTGCTTTTGTGTAATCAGAGTTTGTGGAATAAAGAAAAAATGACTATTCATATCTCAAGATATGGAATCTAGGGAGCATCTTAGCATTATTTTAGGATTATTTAAAAATGAATTAGCTGGATGCTTTCCTTCTCTTTCATAATGGTATTTTCTCATTAGAACAGATTTGTTTACCATGTTTCTGTCCATGTTAAAATTTGCAACATGAGGATAAATAATAGACCTTTCAGAGGGGCTTTTCAGAGTGGCCTGGTGATGCTGTCTCAACTGTGCCATTTGTAAATGTCAAAGCTGATAAAGAAAGCAACTGTAAAATTTTTCTGGAGAGCAACTGCTGTGTAGGGTGTTGGTCATATTTCTGGGGGCCAAGTCGAATTATCAAATTATCAAGGTGCACATTCTTTAATTCGAATGAAATCTGAAGTGATATATTTTGGTGGGTGTGATATATATGTTTTTAATTTTTAAAGCTCTTTTCATTTATTTATTCATTTGGTACAGGGTCTCGCTACACAGTGTGGACTCACAGTGATCTTCCTGTCTCAGCCTCTCCAGTGCTGGGATTATAGGTGTGTACTGCCATGCCTAGTTTTGGTAAGGTATGCCTAGGCTACCAGGGCTGGCACAATATACAATAGCAGGATATACAATAGCAGGGCTGGCACAATATACAATACAATAACTGGGTCCTTACACTTGCCTAGCAGGTGCTTAAGCTGCTGTGCTGTCTCCCCAGGTCCCCCTTTTTTCGGTGTGATATATTTTGATGATTTTGCAGGCAGCTGACTTGGCTGGTTAACATGTTCCAAAATCTCCCTGGCTATTTATCTTTCTATAGGATCTTTTTGTTCTGGATTTCTAGGGAGGTATGGAAAAGTTGAATGGATGCAGAGTTGAGTCCGACCTTATCACTACAGAACTATCCTTACAGGATAAAACCCAAATGTCCATCAACCAAGGAAAAAATAAAAACAAGGTGGTATTTTTATACAATGGAGTATTCCTCAGCTATAAAAAAATAAACTTATGGCTTTTCTAGGTAAATGTATGCAACGAGAGATCATGCTCATAAATCAGACGTACATGTGTAAATATTACATTATCGCCCTAGTATAAGAAACTGAAAGAATAAATAAGACTCAAAAGTTACAATAGATACTGTGAAAGGGGACTAAATTGCTCAAAATGAAAGACAAACTAGGATGGTGGAAAGGAGAAAAGAAGAAAGGGGAAACATATATATATATATATATATATATATATATATATATATTAATTGTACTGCTACTTTCTATCAGTTCTTTGAGAGGAACAGTTAGTACTTAGACTGTTTGATCAATTTTTCATGCCTAATCTGAGCAACTACTTTGAAGATAACAATGCGCCATATAACAACCGTTGTTGATTTCCTATCATCTTGTTTTGAAATTCTATATTGCTTTAGTTTTTTTCTTTTTCTTTAAAAAAGAGCTTTTATTCAAAACTCCCAAAGCACACTACTGATGACAAATGGCCTTAAAGAAGTGAATAACTTTTTTGGGGGGCAGGGGTAGAGAAGTAAATGTGGAGGATGGCATTTGTAAGGTGTTTTCTAACTAGAAGACTTAAGGATGCCAGAAATTGGAATTCAAGAAAGAAAATATTTTCTTACTCATAGGAGAAAATTATTTGCTAAGAAAAAAAATTGTAGCCTTTTTCTTTATCTAGTGCTGGAGAATGGATTTATAAACACTAGAGGAGGTTCATAATGACCCAGAAGAAATGACAGTGGCCGACGAGGTGTGAAAAGAGTATCCTAAGTGCCTTTCTACTAACTATGGTCCACGGAGCAGCACCATTGTCATCATGTAGAAATTGCTAGAAATGCAGTTTTCACCTCACAATCTTCCGACCTCACTTGATGCCAATCATATTTAACAAGATCCTTGGGTGTCTTGAGAATCATTGCTTTAAAGTGAAACCCTAAAAATATTTTCCTTTTATTAACAGTGCTTTGGTAGCATAGGGTTGCATTTCTTTTGTTGTAAGCAGAGCCACAGGATTTGATTCTATATTGAAAAATACTTCCATAAGCATAAAAATGAAAATGGTGTTTTATAATTCTCAGTTGGAGTATTCATATGTAGCCAAAGTCTGTTCCCCTTGAGATTACAGTTGTAGAATAGGAAAAAAAGGTCAAAGCCTTAACAGTTTAAAGTAACAGCAAAACAATAGTCCTAACAGCCAAAAATCAAGGGTAGAGAAGGGATGTGAGAAAAACAAATAGGAGAGTAAATTTTCTCATATTCAACAGCAAAATGTCAACAGATCTTACTGTAGATTCTCTACATTTAGTATAGAGTTCCATTTCTAGTTCCGAGTCAAGCAAATCTCTCAGTTCATAATCAAAAAGCAAAACATTGCTGTAGTCATTTCTGCTAATAAATGAAAAAAATATTCAGGAAGGAATTTCTTTTGTGGGCCAAAGGAGTTACATTTAAAAATTCAATTTGTTGAGTTTCAGTTTTGAGCTTTACTTATAAGGAACTTAGAAGTTCACCGAAATGATACTCCTTCCTAATGACAAATAAAAAGTTAAATAAGTTGAAAAAAAATCTAAGTTTTTTGACTGGATGAGAGAAATGAAATCATGGGTCAAACTTCTGTCTCCAAAAGTAGAGAGAAAAATAGGTGGATACAGAGAATTAGAGCTTACTAGAGCAGAAAATCATGAGGAGAAACCTTCACAGGAACCAGTTCAGAGATAGAAAAATCTGACCTATAATGATGGATTTTTGAAATCCCCAAAGTAATTAAGTCTAAGTGTTAAAAATTGCAGATGGACCCAGTCAGGAGACTCCATGCTCTTGTGAATTTTGGCTATAAGAGGTCTACCAGCTTCACACAATGAGTATCAGAGCAAATTTATAGAGCATTGATGCTTCCATCAGGGGGAAGAAAAAGGAACCATTTGGAAATACACCAGGCCATTTCATTTTCCATAACAAGGCCTGTCCACCAAAGAAGCTATTTCATCAGTCTAACCTTTTCAGGCTTATCAGATCTAAACTGCAAGTTTCCATAAGGGTCTCTCTGGGGAATAAAGACATTGACTCGGGACACCTCTAACCATTCTGTGTTACTTAGGAAAAGTGGGAAAAACTGGTGAAGGCCACAGAGGTGGGGTGTAGGATTCTCAAAAGGTTGAGACCTAATCATAGCACTACTGGAATCCTTGCCTGTCCCCAACACCCAGGTAACAAGCCCTGAAGCCCTCCAATTCTCCATACCTCTTTCACTTTTGCATCCTAGATTGCAGCAATGAGCGCTTTAAAATGTTATTTGCCAGAAATGTCATTAATCCTACTAGATATTTCCTCTTGTTTTATTCACCTTGAAAAATTATTAAAGGCAGTATGATAGAGCAGAATGCTTCGTGCAGTAGCAGGCTTTGGCATTGGCTCAAATCCCAGCTCTATTTATTTCTAGCTATGCTTCCTGGGGAAAGATATTCAATGTATCAGAGCTCCTGTTTTCCCCTTTGGTTAAGAAAGGATAATATGCACCTTCAAGGTTGTTTAAAGATTAAAACAGATGGTTTATGAAATACCTCAAGAACTGTTAGTTACCCCTTTTAAAAAGTTCTGTAGGACCTTCTGTAGAATCAAAGTTCACAGAAGAAGAGATGATGTAAGTAGGGCACAATAGTGACAGTGGGATGGTGGGGACAGAATCACTATAGGCACTGCTTTCCTTCACAAGGGCTGCCACAACAGAGAATGACAACCTGGGTGGCCTAAAAAAGAGAAATTTATAATCTCATTGTTCTAAGGATTAGAAGTCCAAGACTGAGGCGTCAGCAGAGCCGTACTTTCTCTGATAGATCTAGGGAGGAATCTTTTCTTGCCAACTCTAGCTCTTGGTATTTGGAAGTATTCCTTGGGGTTCCTCAGCTAGCAGGGATGTCATACTAATCATGTGACCATTCTCTCCCCTTGGGTGTTCACAACATTATCCTGCTGTGTGACTCTCTTTGTTCCTGACTTTCCCTTTTAATTAGGACACATCCTATTGCAACAGGGCCCACTTGAATGACTATATCAAAATCTGATCATCTGCAAAGACCTTATTTTCAAATAAGGTCACACTTATAGGCAGTTGGTGGTAGGGCTTCAACATAATTTTTGGAAAACATAATACAACTGATAACAGGCATTAATACATTTTTATATTGTCTTTCCAGACCAATGGAAACTTCCTTTTTTGTGTTTATTCTCTTGTCAATGATAGTAGTTCTTATACGTTCCTTCTGAAAGACAGACTTAATTACACTACTGTTTCACAGATCTATCTATCTATCTATCTATCTATCTATCTATCTATCTATCGATCAATCGATCAATCGATCTATCATCTATCTAATAGGTTCTAGAGGCAGCAGCGATGGTGATGGAGTCGGCTCACCAGAGAAGCAGAAATGGTGGTGGTGGGGGAAGCCTTTATTAACTCTAAATACATGGAAAGGATCAAGGAGATGGATCAAGGAGATGCGCAGATCCTCTGACCTGAGACAGGGCGCCTGAGACTATATAGACTTTTTCTATGGGCCAAGTTTGAGGGGCGGGTTTAGTGATGTATAAGGAGCTGATTGGAGCCTTCCTTGTGAGGGTGGGAAAGGTGAAAGGAAGTTATACACAGGGCTGGAGTGGGGAAGGAGGAGGAAGTGCTCATTGGGAAGATAAGCTGTTGTTTTAAGGGCTTTAGCCATATTAGATGACCACTATAATAATTTAGCAATTCATACTAGGGCCATAACCTATACTATCTATCTATCTATCTATCTATCTATCTATCTATCTATCTATCTATCTATCTATCTATCTATCATCTCCTATGCCTCTAAATATAGATATCTTTTCTACTTGAATTTTTTTCTTTCTTCATGATGACAAATATGTTAATATGTGAAAGATGAATATATATTAGACTTTTAGTTGATTGGAAGGTGAGAAGACACCAGAACTAATATTGATAGTTAATTCAGTTAAAAAGAAATATGATGTCCTTAAAGGTTCTTTTGTTTTAAAATATTTGCTTCCCAGTGAAAGAAACAGCTCTATCAGTTGAAACAATGTCATTTGTGAGCAGATCGTTCAGGAACATTTCCTGGGCCAGCCAACAACACTGGTATATGTACAGCATATCATTTCAATTTACCAACTGTTCTGAAATTATCTGAGCAAGCAGAAGGCATTAATCCAAATCCTGTTACACATGGACACTGAAATAGGGTCATGAACCTTGGAGAAGAATAGGGAGAATTGTCTTCTCTCTGATTTGGAATGGCCCCTTTTATCATTGTTCAGTGTTTTCTCTCTTTTTATTTGTAACTAATGGCATACCACAGTTCAGGTCTGTTAGTCTTAATCTACAAACTAGGCCATTAACAGCCCCAGTCTGCATGATGGCATGCCAATTAAAATTAGGAGATTAAAGAGTAATGTTCCTTGCCTGAGACCAGTTTGCATACCAATGGCCATTTCCCCAGCTATTGAATGAAGAAAGACTTAAATGGCAGTGATCTTGATATCATTAAATTTAGGGGACATTAAATGGGGGAGAAAGAAGGGGGCAGGGGACATAATCTGTTGGTGGACTGGGAATCAAAAGACAGAAGCTTGCAAAGATACTTGTTTTACTATTTATCCATTCATTTTTACTTTCTACAAGTATTAGAACTCCATCTATTTAAAAAGCAGGGCATATTCAGGGAAAAGATGATTGAATTCCATGTTTCTATGTTCTAGAAGAGTTCTGAACTACCAGGTTTTCTTTCTTGGGATTAAGAAAACAATACCAGCCTTCTATTCCAGCAAAATGTGAAGACATAGTACAATAAATAGGTAAATTTTGCAATTCAATCTTACAAGCTTTTAGAACATGTCCAAGGAGTACTTTAGAAATAAGAGATGAAAATTCACTCAATTTATCTTAAAAATAAAAAAATTATTATAGGCTTCACCCACACACATCCGGACCTCTCTTGTGCTGTCTCTCAGTACTCATTTTCATACAGCACACTTTAGCATCCAAATATATTAAATAAGAATTTTAGTTCTGTAGTCTTTGGAAGAACATATTTTTAAAAAATGAATAATTCTAAATCTCGGCTAATATTGATAGAGGGAGAAAAACTGGTCTCCGGTGGATGACCTCCAAACCATATAGGGAACCTCCAAATGACAAAGAGAAAAAATGATCTCTGGACCTGACCTGCATGAGTTCGTGTTCTCTAAAACCAAAGAATGAATTTTAGGAACAAATGGAGGTTATGAGCAGAATATATTTATTGAGAGAAAGAAAGCTCTTGTCCCCAGAGAGGGACAGGAGGGGGGGGCAAGTGGGTAGTTACCCCCCAGGAAGTTGTGTCTTGCAGGGACTTTTATAGAGGAAAGCCATGTGGTGAGGCAGGTCTAAGGTCATGGAGAAAACATGGGAATTTGCTTAGTGGGCATGAGGTGGGACCAAACTATTGTCAACCAATGAGATGACAAGCACTACTGCTCAGGTGAAATTGATTAAATCCAGTATCAAATGGGAAAGTGAGTCACGTAGCAAATGGGCAGGAATGTGGGACAGGATCTCCTCCTGTTGGGGTTGGGCTAGTGACTCAATAGGGCTCTTACAAGTTGATTGATACCTGTTTAAAATATCAATCCCTGATGCCCATCCCTAGGGAAGTATGTAGCTGTGTTTCCTCTTCTTTTTTTTTTGTCTTGGTCTTGAGATGTGGCCCACATGGGAGTGTCTGTCTCTTCCAACTTGCAAAGTTACCTTGTCTTCCATCTTGTCTCCTTGAGGGCCTGGTCCTGTCTGACTGCCTATAATATTTCCGTCTAACTCGGCTGCCTGCAACAATATAGATTTAACATGTCATGTATGTGTACCAAATATCCGCAATAATTATAAAACATTACATGCTATAAACATGAACTAAAAAGTAATAATCATGATGATTATGAAAATGGGGAAAAGGGATCTAGGGATGGAGGGAAACTGGTGGGTGGAAGGAAGAGAATAAAAATAGTCAAGATATGTTATGAACAGGTACCTGTTCCCTAAGATAAATGTAAACTTCAGATACCATAGCACATGTACTAATAAAATAAATATAACATTTTTAAATTAAAAAAAATCATAGATCATAGGAAAAGTTTCATAAATTCCCTTTCTGATTCACTCAGTATCCAGGTCTTTCCAGTCTCTCTTCATCTCATTGGAAAACTCTTCCTGATGCTCAGTGCCTCCCAAAGTTTTCATTTTAGGTATTTTCAAATGGGAAGGGAACCAAAGGATAGAAGGAAGGGGGACGAAAGGAGGGGAAATGAAAAGAATTAAGATGTGGTATGCACATGTTCCAAATCCCCCACCATAAATGTAACAATTATGCACTTCAAACATGTACTAAGAAAAATAAAAATTAAAGAAAAAAGAAGTGTTCTATCTTGGTGCACATCTCTGGCTTTTGTTTCATTCTTGATGCCAGCAAGAGTTCTCAGCTTTCCCTTTGTATTGCTGGAACTTTACCTAGAGCTCACAGTTTAAGGCAAGTCAGCTAGCAAAGATACGCATTTTCTTCAAGCAAATTGCTTGGAGGAAATAGGAAGGGATAAATGTGGGATTCAAGACTCACCTGAATCATCTCTTTATAACTTGATCATCTGTACAGATGTTATTCCTGAATACTTTCACATTATCTATTAGAGAACTCAATTCAACACATAGCAGGGATTAATACATTATTATATATCTTTTTGTTCATTTGTAGGTTACAGGGAGGCTTAAAAACTTGCACGCATTGATGTTTCTTGTCCCTGATGCCTGCAGATCAGGATGTCAGAGAGCTACTATTTCCATCACTCTTGTTTTTGAGCCATACAGTTTATGATGGCTCATATCAACCTCAGGTTTGTGCTGCTGCCGTCAGATGGGTCCTAGAATTCCAGTGGGGTGGCCTGGATAGTGACCTGCAATAAATGCAAATAAAAGCATTATATTTTATTGGTGCCATCTCCCATTGCTGGTTGGACCAAAGAGAAATCCCTGACCCAGAGCACAGGACTCTACTGTTTCACCTGTAGCGGACCAGAACCTTTCTTTTGGGAATTTACACTGAACACATAGTGGGAACTTCACATGAAAGACCAGAGGCTGGCATTTCTATTGATACAGGGACCTCCAAATGATATAGGGGAAAAATGAAACTCCTGACCTGAAAAGTACAGGGAATGAGTTTGTGTTCTCTAAAACTGAGGAATAAATTTTAGGAACAAGCAAAGGTTATGAGCAGAATATATTTATTGGAGGGAAGAAAGCTCCTGTTGATAGAGGGACAGGAGGGGGACCTGAGAGCGTGGTCCTCTGGAAGCTGTCTCTTCCACGGGCTTTTATAGAGTAGAACAATGCAGTGAGGTGGGTCTAAGATGGTAGAGAACATGGGAACTTGCTAGGTGGGTGTGAGGTGGGACAAAACTATGGCCAACCAATGAGATTGTAAGCACCATTGCTCAGGTAAAATTGATTAAATTGGAATCAAATGGGGAAGCAAGTCATGTACCAACTGACATGAATAGGGAATAGGTCTTTTCCTTTTAGGGGTTGGGTTAGTGAATCATTTGGGCTCTTTCAAGGCGATTGATACCTGTTTAGAATATTAATCACTGATGTCTATTCCTAGTGTGGTATGTGGCTACCTTTGTTTACTCTTTTTTCCTGAGGTCTGGCCCACAGCGGGAGTGTCTGTCTCTTTCAAACTTGCAAAGTCGCTTTGTCTTCCATATCGTCTCTTTGAGGGCCTGACCCTGTCTGCCTATAATGTTTCTGTCTAATTTAGCTGCCTGCAACACTATCATGGCCATGTGTAAGATGAACAAACACAGAGACAGTAAAAGAAATAAGGAGTGTAGAGCATATGAATATAAAAAGGGACCCTTGAGACACAAACAAAGAAGACTATGTTTCTGAATGTCCCCTTTTGAGAGAGGCCTGGACGTATATCATTTCTTGCCATTGTGTCCCCAAACCACACCTCCTGTGTCTTCAGCTTATCATCCCACCCCAGGGTTTCCATTTGCCAGGGAGAACAGGTGAGTGTTTCTAACAGTAGAGAGGTAATTAGAACAAAATTGGCTCTATTTGATGACATTTGCTCAAGTATTTACATCGTGTTTTAGAAAATTTTCTCACATGAGTCACTGTGCTTTGATAAAGTTTCTAGTTTTTTCTCTCTCCAAGCTCAAAGAGTATAGAGATCATTGTTGGCTGAGAGAAGCATTAGGCCTCACAGTAGTGTATCTGTGCAAGGTGTGATCACAAAGTACAGTCACTGAATTTTAAAAATTTCTTACTGTAAAATACATATTGCCATTAATACCCCTCAGAAGTCTCCCTCTTGTTTTCAATGAAGTTAGCCCACCACTGACCTTTCTCTTATACTCATTTTCACCTTGAGAAAGAGCCATAAGTCACATGGTGCAAGATCCAGTGGGAAAGGCATACAAAGACACACTACAATCTTTTTATTTGACAGAAATGGCCATAAACATTTTGAATCAATTCAGGACACTGAGACTGTCATAAAGAGATATGAAAGGGGACTTTTAGAACTACTTCAGAAAGTGCCAAGAAGAATGGGATAGGTGTGTTCAAAGCAAGAAGGAGTATTTTGTGGGAGATTTGCGGCAGTGTGTCTTTTAGCATCGTAAGGTTTAAATGTAAACATTCGCTGTATTATTCAATTATACACCACCTGGGTACAACAATGTCTGTATCTATAGCATCTGCATCTATACTTACACATGAAAGGCTCAGTTTTCCAATAAATGGGAAGATAGAGTACTTGAGAATGCCCTTCCCATTTCCTCTTTAAACATGGAACACTGAATTCACGTAGCTTATGGTGACAAATTCCAGAGACCGTTTGTCTAGAAGGTATGGCCTCTCCTACAGACATGCCTGACTGAAATGTCTAAACTGGCTCTATCCATAAACATGATTAACTTCTACAATAACCATGAAAACAAAATTTTCAGTGAGAGTTAATTATGGCTTGAATAGGTACAAGTGCTAGTGGCTGGAACGGATGAGCATATCATTTTATGATAAATGCTTGTAGGGACAATGAACAATTATACGCAAAAGCCATTTCATGGGGACTTTTCTCACTGACTCATGGCCTGATTTTAACTGTATACACAAAGCAGTACATCCCTGTACCTTGAGAACAGCCATTGAGAATGGCCCATTGTTCCTTCCTGGGCAGAAAGACAATGTACTGAAAAGTAAAAGACCCAACCTTTGTCCACTCTCCACTCTGTATGCAGTGCACTGTATTTTGAGAAATTCAAGCTTTCTTTTTCTCAGGGCAAATAAGATATTTCTGCCCATTGCTGATGTCAGCTGCAATGTAGTGTCTGCAGGGAACAGGGCTTTCAGAATTTCTGGGCAGCTTAAATCAGAAATAAGATTCACTCCCTGGCTGGTGAGACAGTCTTTTCTAGCCTTGGCTGTACTTGATTTTGGTTCAAGAACCAGAAGGGTCCTAACATGTTTGGAAACAACTTTGTCTATGGACATTTAATTTAGTTTAGTCTTTGTTTTTGGGGACAGTGGCAATGGAAATAAGAACATGTTTGTTTGTATTATATTTTTTAAAACATCTAGAAGCCATTAGTGCTGAATTTCCAAGAGAAGGGAAGAACCCATGACAAATATTCTGTATCAGTAACTACCCCAGGAACTCCGTGCTTCTACTGAAATTTGTATCTGGTACTGTGGTAGGTTACAAATATGTTTGAATGAGTCTTTGATTATTTCTTTCTTTCTTTTTTTTCTGTAGATTAGGGAAGGGTCTACAAGGTGCTCAGGGTCTCACTACTAGATCGGACTCATAGTGATCTGCCTGTTTACATCCTCCCAAGAGCTAGGATTACAGGCACGCGCCACCATGCCCAGTCTCAATTGTCTCAGCACACCCTGGGGGCGAGGCTGGTGTGGCTGGCCCAGGGATTGAATCCCTGGCCCCTGTGCCTGCTTGCAGGTGCTTTAATCTGCTGAGCTATTTGGCTGGCCTTTGATTACTTCTATAGTCTCTGAAGATCTTTTTTTTTTTTTTTTTGATGGAATGTTCTCATTGAACCCTACCTCTTTCCAGATTTAAGATGGTCAAATAGTACCATGCAAAGACCATGTTTTCTTCTCTCTTTATACCTTTCTCTCTTCAGCCTCCTCCTCCACCCCCACATTTGCCCAGATCTTGGCAAAAAATCAAAACAAATCTATTGGTATTTAAGGCTAAATATGAAAGGCTAAGTATTAAAGGTGAAGTGTAGAAGTGTGGTCACGGTTAAGTGACTGAGGTACTTCATTATTCACAAGAGAAAGCTGTTGGTCCCTTAGTCCTAGAAGTCCAGGCTGAGTTTCAATATTCTTGACTAAGAATAAATCCAACTCTAGGATGACCAATTTGCTGTTAAAACTTGCTTCAATAAGACCTAAAAATAAGGTTTAGGGAAGATGTTGAAATTTAGAGTAGAAAACCCAAACCAGTGAGTTAATTTGGAGTATAATGAAAGAGAATTGGCTGTGGAGGGGTAGATTTTGGACATTTTGTTCCAATTCAAAGTGGGAAGAATTTCATAGAGACTTTCTTAGTCTTTTTATAATAGGATTAGTAAACACAGGATTTCTGTAGCCTGTTCTGTTGTTCATGGATCAAGTTGGTTTAGGTATGAAGTGATTGAGGTTATCTTATTTTGAATAATACAGGTGAGCCATTTATCTGTGTCTTAACTTATAAGGTCCTTACTGTGTCACCTGTTCCTATATTTCCATCTTCCAGACATTTTGAGGCCTTCTGAA
Organism: Octodon degus; assembly: GCF_000260255.1. NCBI lineage: Eukaryota > Metazoa > Chordata > Mammalia > Rodentia > Octodontidae > Octodon > Octodon degus. The sequence goes on along the minus strand of NW_004524582.1, from coordinate 10,400,853 downwards.
TTCTCTCAGTTATAGTAAATATAGAGAATATTACCTTATTTGGGCCCCTGATTCTATCTAGCTCATTGAATAATCTGCATACTAAGGATTAGTATGAAGTAGTAGATATTAATGCTACTTGTTAGAATAAGCAACCCTTTAATTAGTTGTTGAACATTATTAATTTCATTTTGTAGGTAGAGTGGTTTCTTTCATCTTTTAGCTCTACTTACTGAAGTCCTCTCTAACCAGACATTTAAATCATCATTTTATTAAAAATATTTGCAAGACCTACCTATGATAAAGAAGGCCTGCAAAAGGTGTTTGCTGCCTTGGCAGATTAATAACAATTAATGACCCCAAAGGAATGGTTAAATAATTAATAGTAAATTTAAGCAGATGTTTCTATAGCTAAAATGTGTGCAATAGGAAACAGAAGGGCCTGATACTCAAGAACCAATAATTCCAGCACATTTTCTTTCCCTTGATATGTTGCATAAAGGAAAGACTCTCACGAAAGGGTTTGAAGAAATCCTCTTAGTTTAAAAGCCTCTGATAGGAACGCATAAGTGGGCTTCTTTAACCACCAACTCTGAGCTACATCTCAGGATTTTTCTATAGAAAAATATCAGGGAGGATTTAATAAAAAAAGAAGATTAGAAAGAAATATTTTTGGCACAAGTTGTTTTAACAGAATTTAGAAAAAGTGGCTCACACCAAGGAAGTCTGACCTCCTCTCACACTTACTGACTCAAAATATTTCCTGAAGTCCCTAAGGCAGGAGTGAAATTGCTGTACTTTCTCTTGTCAGGCATTGTTTAATGATGAAAGAAGAGGTTGAATGTATCCATGGTAATTATTATCTGGAAAAGTGTTTGTGGAAGTTGGTCTAGTGTGTGCGTGTGCATGAGGGTGTAAAGCATTAACCAGTCTCAGATTTGCACATCATTTTTGCATTAAAAACTACCAAGAGATATTTCCATTACTTTGTTTCCTAGTTCTGACAATTTTGTCTCCTTTTAGATTTATTGCATCCCTGAGATAGACAATGGAGAAAGTTCACATATAGACATAGGACCTAAAATGCAATATGTCCTGTATATTACTTTACTATTTTCTTTTTTATGAAATAGCTACTTAATACATTCTGAATATGGCTCAAGCTATCATCCTCAGTGCTCAAGATGCACAGAAGAGCTCTGCTTTGTTGACCATAAAAACAGAGAATTGAAAAATGCAATTCTTAAGAAAGTGGTTAAAATATCTTTCAATAAAGAGTTAAAAGGACCAATATTATCAATATTTTGTCCTATAAAACAGTTTGTATTACTCACTTGTTTTTCCCTTTTTACATTCTGGCCTATGAAACATCAAGGCATTTAAGAGAGAAACACTTCAGTCTCTGATTGTGTCCGAATTTGAGTCTCAGTGGATTTGGAAATTGAGCTGTACTAATGAATGAAGGAAACTTTGGAAAATGTGATTTGTTCAAGGCCCCTAGAGGTTATTACAAGTCTCAGGGTTAAAGAGCCACATGTGGAAGCTGATTCCAATATATCTTCAAGGAAAGAAGGATAATAAAATTCCAGTGGATCAGAGCTTTCTGGATCAAGGGAGAACATGCAAAGAGAGAAACTGAGGCTTTGAGTCTGATGCATATTGCTCAGCGGGCTGGCATTTACAAGACCATCTACAGGTTCAGAGATAAACATCTAGGAATAGCCACATGTGCCTTGATGTTGTGCATTCTACTTAGCATAGCGCTCAGGAAGGCTTTGGAGAGCACCAGAGTGTACAGATCAGGGAACTGAGGCTACACTTAAAATTCAGGCTAGAACCAAGGTCCACAGACTAATTACATTTTCATTGAAGAATTGCAAGTAATGGTGCACATTATTTAGTCAAGTATTTCTGCACATGTACCTGAGCAGGAATTGTGCTTTAACTGAATCCAACTGAAGAAAAATAAATTTATCACTTTAAAACATTATCCATGGGAGTTCAAATGACAACAGACACATTAGAGAATGAGAGGCCATACAAAAACAAGTAGTCTTGTGAGATTCTTATGTGGCTCAGATTCAGGCTGATGCTTGAATGCAGGACCAAGCAGGGCTTCTGGAGTGCTGGCTGGATACAGTGTGCAGACAGCCTTGCCGTACACCTGCAGAATGCAGAGCCAAGAGAATCCTGGGACTTGACATCCTCCTGGGATGCTGACTTTAAAACGTATGAAGAGAGAATCCAATAAAACACCTCACTGCAACCTTTGGTTTGAATAGGAGATCTTGAGTATGAAATAGCAACTAGTAGAAACTTGGTCCCAAAAGTGGGCAAGGCTACATTAATCAAAAGTTTCTAGGTTGATACTCTGGAGACTTTTGAAAAGAGCCTGAAGCCAGTGTTGAGGTGGGGAAGGAAGTCTTAAGGGGACCAATTCAGTTTGGACCTCATTGTCTGTGACCACTCGAAGGAAACTAAGTTAAGAGATGAAAGAATGTGATCCTGGTTTGATGTACCAATTAGTCTTGATTGTCATCTTGAGTGTATTAAGAGGCTCCTGGACAGATGACTAGATTATGAGTATGTTATGCTTATCCATTGGTTAATTTATTGGTAAATTTAGAGTGGAATGGGCTATTGGGAGGAGGGTCCAGTTGGAGGAAATAGGTCTTAGTAGCATGACCTTGGAGACTACATCTGGTCCAGGAACTACTTCATGGGCTCATCTTCTCTGTTCCTCTTGGATGCTATGAGTTGAACAGCTGTCCTCTACTACGTCCTTCTACCATGATATTTCAGCTGACCAAGGACTGAGCCCTTTGAAACTATTTCTTCCTCTAAGTTGTATATGCCTAGCATTTTGTCTCAGCAATGAAAAGCTGATATTACACTTGATGAAAATATCTTCTGACCCACCATGTAGGTGGGGGTCAAGGTGGTTAGAATGTAAAATAGTGAATAGAAAGAGTTTTTGATTGTGTTTTTGCCATTATAGGGAAATATTTACCATGACAAAGAAGGTGCTTTTATTCATAGTGTGTATATTTCATATTCATATTACATTATTAGACATGAGTATAGCAATACTATGAAAGAAAGAATAACAGGGCAGAAAGCACAGAGATTCTCTAAAGTGAGTTGTTTGGGAAGACCTGTCTGATAAGATGGTATTTGTGTTGCTGAGAAGGATTTATCAACATGAAGAGTTGAAAAGCAGTCCAGACACAGGAAAGAACAGATAAAAAGGAACCGAGGACCAAAGGTTTAGGGTGTTCTTGGAAACTATCAAAATATTGCATGTGCATAACATGGTAACAAATGTAGCATCCTGTAGGTGGCCCCAGTAGAAAGTTTGGCAGTGATCCTCCAGGCCCAGGAAACCTTCAAGTCACTGAGGCTCCAGAGAACAGTTTGACTGAAGCCATGTGGGGAGCCTAGAATCACTCAGATCATCAGCTCTGGATAACTAAACATCAGAACTGTGAGACAGTAGCTTGTTGTTGTAAGCTTCCAAATTTGAGATTATTTGTTATGTAATAATAGGAAGGAATCTGGATTTTGTTTAGGTATAATCCCCTTTTGAACTTGGTGACTATCATGGGCTGGAAAGTTGGTTGATCAAGTAAACTTTGAAATAGGTGTACGGTGACTGTTGCCCTACAGTCAGTATTTTTAGTCTCACTGAACTTATGAGTCCAGTATCTATGATGAAAAATTGGTTTTTTTTGCAGCTGTGTTTGTTTTTGTATTTTAGGGAAGGGTCTATAGGGTGTTCAGGGTCTCACTACTAGATCGAACTCTAGTGATACACCTGTTTACATCCTCCCAAGAGCTGGGATGACAAGTGTGCCCCACCACGCCCAGTCTCAATTGCCATCTCAGTGTGCCCTGGGGGCGGGGCCAGCATAGCAGGCCTGGGGATTGAACTCCTGGCCCCTGCGCCTGCTTGCAAGGCTTTAATCCACTGAGCTATTTGGGCGGCCCTGCAGCTGTGTTGAAAACAAAGCCATGGTTACATTTAGAGCTTTAATAAAATAACATTATTCTGTTTAGTTCCAAACACAAAAATAGACATTTGCTGCATCAGTCCAACCCAGCAAATGTTTGGAGCATAACTTTAAGGCGTTGTTCTGTGTTGATAGCTGGGAGGCAATAAGCCCTGTCCTGTGTCACTCCTAAACTGGGGTGGAGATTGAGTACTTTAGGGTCTGTCCCAGTTGGTGCCACCTCCCTTCTCTGAGCCAGATAGCTCTCCACTGTTGCTGCTAAGAACACTGAACTTGCAGCATACCAAGAGGTGAAAACTGGACTTAATGCTTTCTCTTTCTTTTTTTTCTCTAACAAATACTAATACTGCATGTATTATTCTCAACTCTGTGCTAGAATTTATGACATGCTGTAATTTTCTGACTTGAGCATCAGGTCAGGAGTTTATGAGGCTTTCTTATCACTAAAGTGGGTACAGAAGGGGGTCGGTTCGAAGTATGTAGTCAAGCTTTGCTGAAAGGTGTTTGTTTTTCAAGCATCTCTGCAGTCCCCTTTTTGTCTCCACTGCCCAGAAATTCTTATCATGCTCTCTACTTCTGTAAGCTTCACTTTCTAAAATTCCTTCTATAGGTGAGATTTCCTATTTGTCTTTCTCTGCCTGATCAGAAAACTTCCCTCTTAACAGTATAGACAGGAGTTTACACATTTTCCTTTACAAAAATAGACAAAAGACAGTGCCCTTTAATTTTTCCTTCTCTCTAGGAGAAGCAGAGACCATTACCTAGTAGTGACATGGGGATGAAGGGCTGACTATGTGTATATTTTCCCAAGGGGCTCCTAAAACACAAACCACTCACAACTAATACTAATATAAGATGAAGCCTGATAGGTGTGTTATAGCAGTGCCGATTTCAAGGTGCCTTTGAGATAGAAGGGAGCTTGGTCTGGAATTCTGTACAAGCAGCTTAGGCAGGTCCATCATCTCTGTGAAGAAGGTCAGCTGGTGCACTGAGGCAGAACTGATTGGCTAAATTTCCAACGGCCACAGAATGATCCAGCAACAATCTGAAGCCAGGAGGACAGAAACAGCTGAATCCAAGCTGCCCTGAAATCTGTCTCTAATTACAGTCACCCAATAAAAGCTTGGTTATTTACCTTTGGACAGGGACTCATCACAGTGCTTATATTTTTCATCCTTCCAAATAATTCTGCCAGGGTGTTTTTCCTTGCACTAGGTTCAAAGCGCCAAATGTTGAGAATGCACATTCTCCGAATGTCCTCCTTCTTGCCTGATGTAATGTAAAATCACTCAGGAATTTCCTATGCAAAAGGGATTGTCTGCTACTTTAAAAAGGAATCAAGGTAGCCCCTAGCACAGGGCTGGATCTGTGCTGTGGCCTTGGGAAGATTAACTAGGAACACTTCCTCATTCAGGTGAAGGCAGCTTTCCCAGGTTAACTACGCATCTCAGTCGTGCTGATTGCCGCTAGATACAGGTTTCCCAGTTCCACAGTGGATAGTGTACTATGCCATTAGTACTGCGACTGACATTAACAGGTCAATAAAGACCTCATAAAGTTCTTTATGTGGTGTCAGTGAGCACACAGTGGAAGGCTGGTAGCCATTAAACAGGTGAGCTTGCTGAACCGAGTCCATTCTCAGAACCTTGTCAGCGTTATGTTTCTAAATGGAAGTGTCACTGTGACACATGGGGACTGTACTCTTTTCTAAAGTCTCCGTCTTAGTTCAGCTCCCTACTTGCAATTCAAAAAATGACATTTAACAGTTTGTATATAATGTGGCACTTACTGTGATTGGCTTTGGAACCAGACAGACAGGTTCAATTCCTTCTTTTGTTTCCTCAATGATGCGAGCAGGGTTTCCTTAACCTTACTCAGTTTTCGTTGTATGCATGGGTCACAGGGACAGTAACACAAATAAAATAACAGGGGAGTGCCTTAGGTCTTCCTTCCTCCAAAGGAGACTACTGACTACTTTCATAACATGTGCCAAGTGCTGGAATACTGTACAGTTACACAGTGAGCAGTAAATACGTGATCGGTATCTTTAATGCGAGTTTTTCTGGCCCTTGTTTCTGAATAGGTAAATCAACGCCGATGTGATCTCTCGTTAACCCATAAATTCAGTGGAAGAGTGTAATTAGATGCTCCGGTTCTTGCTTTCCAGTGTGATGTGGTTTTCATAGCTCACATTTACCTCAGACAACTTGTACTGAAATTATCCGTGTAGGAGGCATTCTTGCATATTTTACTGAAACAAAGCAAACAGGACAGAGTTCTCCTTCTATCAGTGTAAGCACCTGGCATAGCCTGACCCACTCACTCCATCCCTGTCCTCCTTCCCCAGCCCACGCAGGTCCCTCTGGGAGCTATTATCATCTTCAGCCTAGGGATCTGTTGACCTCCCCTACTCCAGTTTTCCTTATTAGGAAAAGACAGAGTCCCACTATGCATAATTAAAGGAAGAGTACTAATAAAGTACAGAATTTAATTCTTTCTGTTTTGAGCTGCTGCTTGATTGCTTTCAAGCTCACTCAACCTATTGGTGAGCCTGAGAAGAGGGGACTGGGTCTCATTTATCTTGTGAACTCTGATTGATTGGTAATGATTTTCTGGAGCATTGTCTCTGAAGGCTTCTTAAGATGTGTCTAGGCTCGGCAGTGAAAACTTGTAGTGACTAATTTTACATAAGTGCTATGGGCACGGAAAGCGAAGAGCTGGTGAGATAGCTCAGCTGTCTAAAGCACCTGCTCGGGCAAGTTTAGGCAAGCACAGGGATCATGGTTTAATCCCCAGCACCACATGCCATGTCAGCCCCGCCCTGAGGTTAGGCTGAGCCAGCCACCAAAAAAAAAAAAAAAAAAAAAAAAAAAAAAAAAAGGAAGAAAAAGAAAAGTAGTGCTGGGAATATTTTTAAAGAAGAAATCATTGTTGATCCATAATGAGTCATGTATTACTTTGTATTTTGTTTCTCAACTTTTAATATTTATTCTGCACATATTTGTTGAGTGCCCACAACATTCTGGAAAGCTGGTTTTCTAACCAGAAAAATAGGTTCTAATAGCAAAATATGAATTCTACAAAGTTTGTTAATTTACCATTTTTTTGTTCTTTTTCTTTTCAGTTAATGGCTCAGTTGCATGTTAGAATACATTTCACTGATCTGACCTGCACTGTTATCACCATAATTTTCTAGGAAATTGGGAACTTCTCACTCCACCAGTGCCCACAGTCAAAAGTCACTTATGAATTGTCCCAAGGAGAAGGAACATTAGTGGTTACAGAAAAGAGAATCAGGAAAGAGACAAGTGATAAAAGGAGGCAGACAATCGCTGCGTCTGAGAAATGACTGGGAGAAAAGATAAACTCTTGGGATAGTCCTTAAGAAACACACTTGCCATGAAAGACAAATTGTCTCTTGACAAATATTTCTGGGAATTTGGTAGATGGGCACATTGCCCTTCTTGCCTTTGTCCACGGTGAACTCCTAGGACTGTCACAGTCTCCTCAATGGTGTCCTTACAGATTTCGTCTCATCCATCCATCCTCTCCACTTTCTGCATCAATTTTTCCAAGACGTGTGTCTCCCACATGCCACTTCTTTGTGTAAAGTCCTCTGATGGTCTGCACTGCCTAGACAGTGTAGGTCTTTGTGCATTAGGATAATTTATAAGTTATGTGCCACTAACTGAATTTAATTATTGGATATTGGTGGTAGTTTAGTTTTTAAATGTGAATATCACAGTTTAAATTTACTGATCAAGGAGATTATGGGGCCACAGAGGAAGGTGATCAATGATGTAAAGTGTGCCTAAGGAGAGTCACATGGAGAGAAAGGCTTTCACAGACAGCAAATTGGTCAAGCAATGGCTGTGACTCATCCACATGGCTTACACTGACAAAGGATCTACAAACTGGTACAGGGTTTCAGGGTAAATCTTGAGGGAATTGACTGACCTTGTCAGATACAAAAGTTACATTTCTTGTTTTATAGGTCTTGCTTTATCTTGTTCTTAACCTTCCAGCAGAAAAGTATAAAAATGAAGTATAAAAAGTAAAGCCATATTAGTATGCTGAGCTATAAAAGGTTCAGGTCAACAACTTCTAACATAGCCAGTCCTATGGATAACCCACTACTATAATGGACTACTGGACTATATTGGATTATTTTGCTGAATTCCCTCACCTACAATATTGAAATGGCAATGGAATACCCATTTGACAAAATTAAACAAAAGAAGCAGATACAAATGAAGGACCATTTTGTATCTGTATATACAAAATAGTTAGGATAGATATACAGCTACTTTCTCTAAATTCAGTGAGAAGAAAGATTTGTACTAGTGGTGTTTTGACAGGATATCATGTCTTCATCTTTTACTGTGAATAACCACTACAAAGACAACAATATGCAATGTATTAATTATTGAAACTGTCCTACTAATTGATTTTGAAGAAAAAAATCCCACTATTCCTTCCTGAATGGAATAGAAAGAGACAGGTCATGAATAGTCAGCAAGTGGTCTTTCCTGTGTCTTGGGAGGTCCTGTGGCAGTGGACACTGTGGCTTGGGATGATGCTGTTATCATTTCACTTAAAATCTGGGCTAGTTCAGGGATGTGTGCCTTGCATGTCACCAGCTACTTTTGTAGATGTACAGCTGAAATATCCCTGGGCCACCAAAAGAAGTCTAAATTCCAAAATTGCGTGCATCATGAATTTTCTGATCTCTTCCTGTGTATCTCTCATAGCAAGAATGTGAGAGTTACCACTTGCAGACCTCCACTTTCTGAATTTTTTCTTTTCATCTGAAATTTTAAACAACCTTCTTCTCATTCAGTTTGATGAACTTCTCATCTATTTTAAGATCACAATTCATACCTAGCATCCAAGCATTACTTTCTCTATGAAGTACATTTTTTTTTTTTCTTTTTGGTACCAAGGATCAAACTCATGACCTTGCACTTGCCAGGGCAGTTGCTTAAGCCTCTGCGCTGTCTCCCAGCCCTATGAAACACACTTTTGTGCCCCCTCCTCCCTGCCACTGATAGAATTGAGTGCTTGCACAATTTCACAAAATATAGAGAAATAGGGACATCTTTCTCTTCATTTTTCATTTATTTCATCAGAGCCCAGTGGAAAGTACCTATTGCCTCAGTCAAGCTTGTTCTAGTCCTGCTATGAGGATGAACAATTCCAAAATCTCAATGGCTTCCTCTAACAAACATTTGATTATTTGGATGCCAGATGTACATAGTAAATTAGTTGGTGTCTTTATCTACACCATCGTTCAGAGACACAGGATGGCTAAGCAGCTACCTTAAACATGGCGGAGTATAGTGCCCCGTAGTCCATTCGATCTCAATGCTGTGCATATTCCTGAGACCTGAACTATAGCTGGTGATATGGTCCTATCCCCAAACAGAAAAGTCAAGGAGTACAGGAGGACCTTGTACATATAAAGCAGAAGGTCAGAAACATTTGGCAAATAACACTTATGACCACTAAGGCGAAGCCTGTTTTCCTGGGCACACTTTGCATGATGTACCTTGCCAGTTGGTTATCCCTGCTATTGCAAGGAAAAAGGGAATGGTGGCTGTTAGGTAGACAGCTGACACTGTCTGTCACACCTTGTTTCTTCTACTCCTACAGCAAATTTCAGGGGTAGAAGGGTTTCAGAGAGTCACAGAGCGCAGCATATTTTTAGCTCTGCGAAAAGCCTATTAACTCTGCATAGCTAAAATTCTTCATGAACATTGTACTGGGAACTTCATATATAACACCCCACTTCTAGTCTAACAACCCTATGAACTAGGTATTATTTTCCAGATGGGAAAGTAGACTACTCAAGAGGATAAATAGCTTGCTCAAGGTCACAGAGCTAAAATGTAGAGGAGCCAAATTTAATTCCAGCCTGTCTCCTGAATCTGTAACTCTTGCTCTTTGCTTTATTTCTGCAGCATTATACATGAATCTCTTGGAATTAGATTAACCTCTTTTAATGTTAAACATTTTTAACTGGTACCCAGTATCATTTGAGGATACCCTGAGACTTGGGTTTGTATTCTGATATGTAAACTGCATTTCTCTTTGTTTTAAACAGTTTTTCAGGTTACGCTTTTAAGGGAGAACATCAGGGGTTTATCATCCACAGTCCTTTTCTGACAACATGAGGGCATTTTGCAGTGACAGTGCAGTTTAATTCAGAAAAATGGATGGTACAGTCGTTCTCACGGAGTGGGAGATTTATATTTATTTCTTCCTCTCTGTTAGCAGGATTTATTCATCAGCCCTGAACAACACATGCCGAAGGCTGCACTTTCTCCTCCCTAGCTCCCTCAAAATAGCTATTGATATTTAATAAATAATCATTGTTATGACTTCAAATGCTTGCTATAACCAGATCAAACAAGGCAATCAGGCTTTATTTTGTAAAGCAATGAAAAATAGTTGACTTATTGCATTGCTTTCCAAGAGCTTGGGTGGGGGTTCAGTCACAGGGATGCCATTTTATTATAGATCTCCATCAGCGGAATAGACTGAAATTAACATTTGATGACTTTTTCATTGGTATCTGACATTTTTTTCATAGCCAGACTCTAATAAAGAAGTCAGTTAGAGCTATTAGACATATTTTAGATGATTTTTTTTGATGCGTCTCTTCACTTAGATTATGAAATTTAAATCATTGCCACTATCAGTGTGAATACTAATGATCTAGCCTGCCAGATGGAAGCCTGTCATAAATTTTCACTTTTCTCTTACAGTGGGCCGTAAATCTGAAGTAAATGACTTATCGGGTGAACTATGTTGATGTCAGCTTTAGTGCCTTATGTCCGCACTGATTCCAATGTCATAAGTACCTGGAAGGCAGGCGACTCTTAATTAAATGTCATTTTCTTTTTTCATTGTTGAGCTCGAGCAGAGCGCAGCCTCCTCACCTTGTCTGTAGCTTTCTGGAGACCAGCTCTGCTCGTGCTTTGTCACTGTGAGTCCCTTCGGAGCTATTTAAATGCTTTGGTGTCATGAGGTTTCTCCTCTCAACTAAAACTGTCTTCCTCAGTGTGTCTTTCAGAGAGTAAAGCCCTGTTTCCTTAGCCCTTTGTTCCCTGTATATTCTGTAGATTTCCTAGCTCATTTAAATTTTTTTTTTTCCTCCAGCAATTGATGTTTTAGTTCTCTTCAGGAGTGCTAATCTCCATATGAGAACTATCCTGGATAAGACTTTCTTTCTCTCATAGGAATAGATCAGTATTCACACTAAATCTTCCTGAGGATTTTTTTTAACCAATGGTGAGAAGCTTCTGATAACTCATGGTTGCTTATGACTTAGATTCCTTAGGAGATTTTTCATTTTTCTTTTCTTTTTTCTTTTGTAAAGCAGAGACAAATTTTTGAAGATATTACTACTTTTTGTTGAAACAAAAACCATGTAAAAGAATAAAATTAGATGAAAAATTGTCCAAACTGTCTAGACCTGAGGAGCCCAAAGAAAGAGATGATAACACACACACACACACACACACACACACACACACACACACACTTAGGCAAGTCAATAAATATTCCCAATAGAATCCTTAGTCATTCTATAGGTAAAACACTATTTTCTAGTTATTGAGTTATTTTCTCACCATTTGTTTATTTATTGATTTGTTTTGCCATTAAGTCACTGAACCAAGTGATAAATGTGCTTTCTCTGTTGTTATCATGTAATGCATTGAGCTTCCCTTGAAGTTTCATTAAAATTATATCTAAAGCACCTATTATAAGAAAATGAATAATATGATAGCATGAAAAACTGCTCTGTGTGGCTGTTTAGGATTTGAGGATTTTACAATCCTCTGTTTTGTTCTTTCCTTCTGTCCATGCAAGGAGGCAAATGCCCATCACTTTTCTTTCTCTCTCTCTCTCTCTCTCTCTCTCTCTCTCTCTCTCTCTCTCTCTCTCTCTCTCCCTTCCTTCCTTCCTTTCTTTTCTGTCAAACAAGAACCACCATACTAGAAACAAAGGTACCAACAAAATATCTGAAACCATTAAAATAATTTCCAGACAGTATTCTAGTAATCAGAGTATTTCAGTTCAACAATTGTAATTAAATCTGACCTTTTAGTAATTATGTCTTGACATTTATGACTTTAAACTGACTTCCTGTGGGAATGAGGTATTTTATTCAGGCTCTAATGCATAGCTTTGTAGTATTTGCCTCCTGTCACAGCGGCTCTGTTATGGCACAGAGGAGACCACTTTGCCCAGCGCTATGTCACGGGGGTATAATGGCACTACACTGCTGAAGTGTTATCTGCCACAATATCAGGCTGATATTGAATTTCTGTGAGACTGCTTAGTTATAATCATAAGCACAGAAAAACACCTGCCAGGAATTTCCGAAGAACAATCCAAAATTAGCTTAGAGTGTGGATGTAGGAAAGGGGCTTCCTTGGGAAATAATTTGTGGCAGATGAGTTTGACAAAACTTCCTAGCTGTCACAAGAGAAAAGCAACACCAAAGAAGAGGTGGAGAGGGAGGGCTTGGTTTTGCTGGACCTCATTAAGATGAACAGCAGTTGAAGCTTCCTATGTTTTTAATCTCTCTGGCTATTTCCAACTCCGCTTTCTCTTTCCTGATAATACTAACAATAGCTAACATTTATCAAGCTCTTAGCTATGTGGCAGGTACCACCTTAAATACTTCCTATGTAGTACCTTAGTATTTCTGCGCTACGAGGCCGCAGACTCCTAGTTCCAAGCATAGTCCATCCATAGGCCTTTGATTTATTCAAGGGTTAAATGCCAAAATGTGGTGAAGCAATATAATACTTTGAAATATTAATGACTGTGATTCTTTTATTTTTCACACTTCTCTATATGATTATGCCTTTGTTAATCAGAGGCGTGTACATTGCTTTCAGGAACCACAAGAAATATTCAAGTTTAGTTTTCTGACCAAAAGGAAGCCCTAAGAGAAAAGGACCATAATAAGAAAACTGGGAAGAAAGTGGAACCAGAAGCAGATAATGAGGCTGCTTGTTTGCCCCCTCCATTGTAGGCAGGTTGTCACATGAAAGAGGGGAGGAGAAGGGGTGTTGGGTGGCCATACTGGAAGGGCATGGGAGGAAGGAAGTTATTTGGGGAGGTTACAATGGCTGGATAATAGGGAAAGGCAGACTACGGTGGCCCTTCAGAAGCCCGTGCCATCATAGGCAGACCATTTTCTGCTGGTCAGATAGTACATTTACAGATAGGCTAGGAAGTCATGTGGGTGGAACCTTGGTTCATGACCCATATTCAATGCAGACTTTTCATGGGCAGCTTATAGGTAGCTAGCTCCTGGATGGTCCAGAAAGAAGGTAATTGTGAAGAAAAATCACTGAGGTCATTTAACGTATACTTTTAAACTGCCCTAAGACATGTAAAAGTCCCAGTGAGGGTTGGATATCATCATGTCTAGAGGGTAGAGATGTTATACAAAAAAGAATATAAAGCTTTGTGCTGGGTGATACTGTGTGTGAGGGAATGTTCTCTTGGTTTATAGATAAAGCTGTAAGTTCTCACTGAGATATCTTGGTAAAAACCAAAAATTTCTTAAAGACTCAACCAAGTGATTTTCTTCTGGTAGAATCAGGGTCAGGGAGCAACCTGGGTTCAGAAGGGCATTCCATATCTTCCTTATCTTAAACCATAATTTCTGCCTCTTTGGACAATGTAAGAATAAACTTGCTTTCCAGGAAGCATTAGGAAGCAGAATGTACTTCATCATTGTGTTCAAGACAAACAAGACCTGTCAGGTATATCCGTTGCCAAGCATGGGAGGGTGTGCTTAGCAGGGAGACTACATAAATCAAAAGGGGCTCGCACAGATAGAATGTGGCTGAAAAGCAAGGATGCAAAGCTTAGCAAAGATGTTCGTAAGTTAGGATGGCATTATAGCAACGAAGCACAGAATACACCATAGCACTGAAGACACAGAGCTCTGGGTGAACCATAGTGAACAAAGTTTCTAGAACATTGTGTGAAGAGACCCTGCTCTGTAATTTGCTTTAAGTGGGATGCAGATGATGCCATTTGGTTTCAACCTGTTCATTTCTTATACATGAGAGGCAGCTATTGAAAGGTTGAGGGGTCTATACTATGGATGAGGAGAAATGAGGAAAATACTGACTTAAGAAGGATTAAAGAGATAATATCAAACATTAAAATTTATGATCAGATTTAGGGATTCACCTTAGACCAAAAAATGGAAATGCAATGCATCATTATTCTATTCATGAACTTTACTGGACTTTGAGCCTAATATAATTTGGACTGGCCATTAGTTTTGCTTGAGTTTGTTTGGTTTTTCAATCTACAGTGCCTAGAACTAATGATAAACACGTGCAGTAGAACAAGGCCAGTCTTTGGAAAATATTCAGTCTTCTGTGGAAGCAGCCTGTGTGTGTGTGGCTACTTGGTCACTGCGTCTAATCATCACTTCTCTGTAGCAGTTGCTTGGAGGTCAACGTTGGAGGACAGTGACTATGGGAGGCACAAAAGATTCCAGGAAAGTGGACTCCTTGCTTCTTGGGAATTTCTTGTCTCTCTCAGCATGTCAACAGGCTGCTAGCCAGCTTGCAGATGATTCCAGGTGCAGTGGCTGGACAGCAAACCAGACAGCACCTGCAGGTATTGATTTACAGAGGAACCAGTTGGATGCATTTGTGGATGATGTTTTTTCTTTCTGGGGTACCCTATAGACTAAGAGCTTTACTATCCAACTGTACCCTGCCAGGATACAAATAGGCCCTGTCAGTACAAATGTGTTTTATGGGTCACATCTCATGCATGATCCCTGTAACCTGAATAATCCCCAATAAATTTATTATCCAGGTCTTAAAGCCCCTCCCCACAACTGGTATCCTGAAGACTACAATCTGTAAAAACATGTGGTGAGTAAAACAGCTAGCCAGATTCTCATACGTGATGTGTCATTGACCTGTAACTCTGCCAAGAAGCTTCAGCAAATCATAAATCTTTGGTAATTTATAGTGGCACACTGAAATGTAGTCAGTGACAAGATATCCCTATCACTTCTGTGGGGATCACCAGCATATGGAAACTGGTCTATTATGAGTTAAAAGCAGCTTTCACTTTAAATTGCTCTAACCCGAGTCATCTCTAAATATTCACTGTGTATTTATTTACTTCCACAGCTCAGAGCCTTTTCTGACCAACATTTTACATTTCTGTGCAAGCAGTTCATTCATTATCAGTAATGATCTTTCCAGAGCTATTTTATTCGACTTTGCAATGACACATAATATTTGGATGAGCCACAGTTTATTTCCTTCCTACCTCTATGTGTAGAGTTTGGTGACACCTTTTACAGGAGATCACCTGTGATGAAGACAAAGGTCTGTGGAAAGGTATTCAGACAGAGTCTTGGGCCTCAAGAAGCCAATGTGAACCTTTAGTCTCGACCTGTTTCCTGACTGTGTTTGCTAATTGGGTCTTCAGTGCAATGCAAGAAGCAATGTTCAGAATTGCTAACTGTTTGTTTAGCCAGAACATGAAAATCAATCTACTGATGACCGAAAGGGCATAGAAAACAACATCCCTGTGGAGTTGAGTGGTTTTGGCCTTGGCATTCAGCAGATGTGGTCTGAGAGTGTCCATAACCTGCAGATGTGATCCGCATAATTAATACGATGTATACTCCTTGCATAAACATTTTCTTCACTGTATTTAGAGGTTGGAGAGAAATGGATAGAAGGTACAGGAACCTGAGGTTAGTAAAGCCAGTGACCTGCAAAGGCTGTTGGGGTCCAGTTGAGATGACTGCATTTGGATGGCATTTGATGTACTCCTTTCTTTGATCAGTGAGATGTGAAGAGTTTTATAGTTTCTGGAGGAGAATAAAAAACAGAAAGCCTTTCTCTGGATAAATTCCTTGCAGTGACTACAAGGAAGTAGCTTATCTAAACCATTTATAAAATTTGTGAAATGCCACTGGCTGAGTGCCAGGGAAAAAGGAATCCGGTGGACCCTGGGCTTGAAGATGCCCCTACAGCTCAACTTTTGTGAGCATTTTAGAAGAATGAAATAATTGATCTCTTTTGACAATCACATGGAAAGTGGGAATGTTTTCATCACAGGGAAAATGAAAAAATAAGCTCTTGACTTTTCTCAACTTAATGCTGTCAGATCCAAAAGAAATTAAGAAGCATTTGTTTGGATTTAGGAAACTGATTAAAGAAATACCTCGGAAATTGACCCCCTAGTGCCGAACCTTCTAAGGTAGAATTTATTAGAAAGACCCTGAGTAGCAAGCATTCTTTTTAATTTTCTCTCTACTATTTAAGGTAGAAAGCTCTTTTCTCATTTCTTAGATGCGTAATGCTGAAGTACAAAACAGGAAAGCATATTTTAATCAGAGGATATTTTCAAGGCTTGCAACAATAAATTATATTAGATCTAGCCAGAAAGGCATTTTTTTCTTTATCTCTAAGCAGTCCAGCCTTACATACTTTCTTTTTCAACAAAAGGAAGGAAGAAAAGAGAAAATAAAGGAGGAATAAATCGAAAGTAATGTGGCAGATGCCTTTCTTGCTGCCTATAATTGTGTAAAGAAACAATACGAAGCAGTAAAATTCAGTGGATTTTATTTGCTTTATTACCTCTGGCTGCATCTCAAGCTGTCTCAGTGCTCCAATTTTAGACAACACATGACATCATAATTGCTTCTGGCATTTTATAGTAATAGATAGTGGTAAGAATTGTCTGCGGATCCCCCCTTTATGAATACTTCTTTGGAAAATAGCAATCTCTCATTTGCAGTGCATGCACATTTTGACCAAGGTTTTTTTTTTTTCACTATGTTGCCTGCAAAGATATTCTGCCCTATTTAAGTTTGAAGGCAACTTTAGCTTTCTCCACTTTACTAAATAAGACTTTCTCCACTCCATTAAATAAGGCTCCTACCCACTCATAGTCACACCTGCCAGTTTATTTGGTGAGATATACCTGTCCAGGGTGCTGAATGAGGGAAATCAGCAAAATTAGTCGTGGCCAGAACAGCAATTAATCTATGTCCAGAAAAATCTAGACCCATAAAGTGATACTTTAGATAACTTTATAGTAGTCTTCAAAGAAATCTAGGTTATCAAAATGTATGTAGAGATTTACTTTCTCTTTGCTTGGGCAAACTGCTACATTTTGAAGATTCCCCTAACTGACCAGTGGCCAGAGGATGGACTAGTGGCAGGAGGATTTTTCCAAGAAAATGAGAGCACAAAACTGACCCAAGCATGAGATGATGAGAACATCATTATAAATATGTGAACCTGATGCAGGCATTGAGTGCTATGCAGCAGATTGGCATTGTTAAACTATGTCACCGTCCAAATGTGTTTGGCTTGAGTATTCATTATGTTCCTTAATCTTGCTGAGCAAACACACTATATTAGAAAAAAGAGAGAGTTCCCTTTTCAAGGACCAATACACCCTAAAAGACTCCCTGAAGACATTCATTTTTAAAAAATGGTGAAATTAATGGAAATTAGTTAAATTCCTCTTTTAGAGGGGGGAAAACAGAAACAGAAAATATCAATTATTTGCCCAAGGTCATGTAGCTATTTTGTGATGGTGCTGAGACTGGTGTTTCACTCTTCTGATTTGTAAAGAATTGTTGTTCCTGTTTAGACAAGCATTCTTGTACCATAGCCACAGCCGATGACCCTATGAAGTTTCTGCTGTCCTGCAGAACTGCATAGTCAGATTGGACCCGAGCTACCATATGTATTCTCCTTGGAGATCTCTTAGAACTGGCCTGGGGGAGGAGTGGAGCACTGCTTCTGCGGCCTGAGGCATGACTGCAGTGTAGTGGTGCGACTTTCTCTTTACCTCAGCAACATACACTGAGGGTTTGTTTCTTCAAGAAGCTGCTACTGCTTTTAGCTAAAAATGGTGTGGGCATAAACAGTTACATCTTGCAATACAAGGACGGTACCAAGCAGAGGTAAATGCCTTTCTGAATTCCTAAAATTTCATTTACTAATTTTATGGTTCTCCATGCTTTTTACTTTAATTTAGCTTTTAGGTTCTCGTATTGTAATGTTCTTTACTATATTGTAAAGGCCCAAGGACGGCATTACAACCTCTATTTTATAGATGAGTAAGCAAAGATTTGACTAAGATAAAAGTATACTAACAGAGCAGTAGTGAAACTAAGGCAGCTAGCTTCTATCTTATTTCCACCACCACATAACTCCATCTTCCTACCATGTCTTACATATTACTTGTGATCACTCAAATACAATAGCAACTTTAGGGATATTGTCCTCTTGTCTCCTTTGCCCCTCAGTGTGGTTCTCAGAAGTTTCTGGTTCTAATTCACTAGAACCTTGTCATGCTACTCTCTACTGTGATTACTTCCCATTTCCAGGGAATGTAGTCTTGTTATTTAGATACATTTTGTACACCTGTATGTATATATACAGACTATGTATATACATTTATATACGTAATCTTGTCATACTTTTCCTGAACAGCCCATCACTTCTTTTCCATAGTCATCTATTTTTACTCTTTACTTCTCATTTTATTTTTTTATTTTATTTTATTCTTTTGGCGGAACTGGGGATTGAACTCAGGCCCTTGCGCTTGCCAGGGAAGCGCTTATTCCACTGAGCCATCTCCCTGGCCCCTACTTCTCATTTTACACTAGGGCCTTTTAGAGCTATTTTGTCATTTTTGCTATGTGCCTTCTATTACATCAGACTCTGCATGTCTGCTTCCTGGAATATCTTCCTTTCTTAACAAAATTATATCCATGTAAATAGTATTGTGAAAACTAGTTTTCACTTTTTCTGTCTAGTTTCTTGTCACAATATCAGAGTTACATTTTAAAGCAGATTTTCTGACTTTCATTTCTGATCAATGAGACCATGAATATTAAACCTGAACGTTAAAATACACTTGCAAGATCCTGAGTTCAATCCCTGGTACCACAAAAAAAAAAAAAAAAAAAGTTAAAATACACTGTCTTTACCATGCTGTGGTGGGGATGCAAAAGAATTGAAACATTCATACATTGCTGGTGAGAATGCACAGTGTTGCAACTACATTGGTACACACTTTGTACCACATATAGTACATCTCTTGAAAAGTCCTGGGTGGAGAAACTCGAGGAAATGAAGGCAAGAGTGAAAATGCAGAAAGCTGAGGTTGGTTGGGGCTCTGTCTCTTGGTGCAGATAAGAAGTCACCCAATAACTGCAGTGTATTTATTTATACACTTGGAAGGTTGATGTCAGGAGAGCCCCTCCCCCAATAACCTGTTTGCCAAACTTGCCTCGGGCACCTCCTCTTCTCAGGGTTGGATCAAATTGTTCACGTGGCTGACCTAGGATGCTCCATATTCTCAGGGCTGACCCCGCTCTAGCCCTTCAGCTTCAGCTGCTCCTCAGAACTTTGTCACTTAAAAGTTAAAAACATGTCTTCCAGATCTTCTATGTTTTGGTATTTGCCCAAGAGATGTGAAAGTAGATATCCACCCAATGGCTAATACGACAGTGTTTAAAGCAGCTTCACTTCTTATAGCCTCAAACTGGAAACCACTCCAACATCCATTAGAAAGTGAATGGATAGGGACTAGTGAAATAGCTCAGTGGTCTAAAGCATTTGCTTAGGCAAATTTAGGCAGGCACAGAGGACTGCGGTTCAATCCCTTGGCACTACATGCTGTGCCAGCCCCACTCTCAGAGTGGGCTGAGCCAGCCCTCCTTCAAAAAAAGAAAGGGAATGAATGGACAAGCAATTGTAGCATATCCATATAATACAATACAATTCAGTGTCAAGAACAAATGGACTATCAACATACTCTATAATGTGAAATGATGTAACCAGGCAAAAACAGTACATATTATATGAATCCATTTGTTTATAAATCTGTAAAGTTCAACCTAATGTATAATGACAGAATGAAAACAAGAGGTGATGAAGGATGGGGATTTTATAAAGGGAAAGTGGAGAAAGGGAACAATGGATTACAAAGATGCAGAAGGAAAACTATAGCCTTAATACTTCTCCTGTCTCAATTCCTATATTTTACTTTAAGATGTGAATAAATTTCTAGAAATGTATCAAACCACACATTTTAATTATAGCTAATTTATTATATGAATATTAGTCTGGGCAGAACAGCTTTAACAATAAAGCTCTGATGTATTAAAACAATGAATTTTAGGGCTGGCGAGATAACACAGTGGACTAAGCTCCTGCTTAGGCAAGCACAGGGACCAGGGTTTGATCCCAGGCATCACATGCTGTGCCGGCCCCACCCCCAGATGTACTGAAACAGCCACTGAGAGCAGGTATGATGGCGCACATCTGTTATCCCAGGGCCGGGGAGGCTGAAAACAGGAGGATCATTATGAGTCCAAGCTGTATAGTGATAGCCTGTACCAAATGCACAAAAAGATAATAAATTTGGATTTTAAACTTCAGATATTCTGTTAGATGGTAGGGTCCTAGCCAGATATTTATATCTATAATTATGTATCATTTCTAACTATATCAGCTATCTCTATATTATCTATCCAGCAGCTAAGAATAAATATCATCCAACATTTATTGACCATTCCTAATAGTGTATTTTCATGACTACTGTTCACTTTTGGAAAAGCAGTAGAATATTTTTTTGGAAATGATTAAGAAATACTAGACACCCTTGTCTAGGAGTCTCTTTCTATATTAAGACAGGCAAACTGCTTCAACAAAAACCCCTAAAATAGTGAGAATTCGAGATAATAGAAATAGATTCCCTACCCTTATGCAAATCTTTGGCTGCTAGAATTCTATGCAGTGACTCAGAGATCTTTAACATTTCCTTTGATTGCTCTATCACTCGCTGAGGTACCAGAGTCTTCTCTTGAATATTTTCAGGGTGTGGAAGAAGAGGAAGTGTAAGAAGCTTTTAGATAGCCAAGGAACCTCACTCCTGTCCACATATTCCTATTCAATTGGGTAGAACCAATCTTTAAGACCACACCAACTCCAATGGTTAGGTCCCATAGAACACAGAAATGTATTTCATAGCTTACTAGTCTTAACTACATTTCTTAATATCTAACCCTCATCTTATGCATTTCTTAGGAGACTGGGACCACCATTTAATAAATATATCCATTTATTATTTATTACATATTCTTGATGTACTTCCTCTGTGTAGTACATGTCAGATCTAGTCCCTGTCCTCATTATAATTACAATGTCATAAAAGGATTCAGTACATACAAGAGGAGAGGGATGATGAACAGGGAAATTATGAATAATTATGCTTGATGTAAGTACTACAATGAGAAAGATCATCAGACAACTCATGATTCTGTATGAAAAAGACAAACACTCACTTATTTTTTTTAAAAATTCAATATCCATGTATGTGGCACTGAAATATACACAGTTGTCATGATCCCTTTTCCGAAGTTGGCAATAATTTGAAATAAAACATTTAGGAAAGGAACTTTATTATAGGGATGTTGAGAAGTAGCATAAGGATTGGGTGGAGACAACCAGCTACATAAGTCCTATTTTTCCTTTTCTCTGATGAGAGATTGTACTCCTCAGCCTTTCATGCAGCTGGTATGTATACAAGACAGTTATGATGGGTGGTATGTGAGCAGAGGGCATGTGTTCAAACTCTGTCCCTCTTAGTCAAGGGAAAATTTTTTTTTGGTTTTCTGCTATTTTCCTTTTTCCCAAATTCTTTTTTGTGGATGCATTTATGACCTGGTTTCAATTATGTGAATGATGACGTCCTAGAGAATGGCAGGGCCCATAAGATGGTAGGAATATGGGTCCCCAAATAAGTAGATGTAGCAGAGCTTCTCAACTATAGTAAACTACTAGTTTAAGGAATCTTATACAAAAGCCATATATTTTCCTTTGACTTAAGCCACAGTATTTCTGGGGCTTTTGCCACAAGAACTAAGTCTTTCCTTAAGTCGTTCTGAAAAAGGTGGTAAAGATAAAATGGCTTTTAAAGAAGGATTTCTTCTGACTGCAACTTCCATAGAGAAGTTCACATTCAAGTTTAATATTTGTAATAGGTAGAGGAAAGGGAACTTCAATAAGGAGATGAGGGTAAGCAAGGACATGGACTGGGAAAGTAGAAATTAACTCTGAGTTCTATCATCACATACAACTATAGATAACTTCATGCTCGCTTCCCTCCTAGAATACAGATGTAGAGTTCTCTAATTTTAGATGTTCCTTTTATGTTAGTTCTACTCTAAAGATGTTTAATAACCTGTAAGGTTGGCAACATAGTTAAAATTATTTTTAGACCTTTTGGTGAAATTTGCCATTATAATTAATCTTCTTTTATAATACCACTCATAATCCCTGAACTATCACTGCGTAGAAATGAGGATAATTAGTTAGATGAGTCAGCCTAGTCTTGATATGGCCTGAGTAATCTGGGATATTGAGATTTGGGATATGTACATACTCTGAACACCTTTCCATTACCCATTTTTTGGGGGGGAGGTTTGGTAAGTATAGCTAACACTTCTTTTTAAGATATTTCCTTCTTTGTCTCATCACAACACAACCTCAACATTCTAGGATATTTGGGGTCATGATCATGACTGTTTGATCTATTGCCTACAAAGTGTTTATAATGTGTATAATATCATTGTAATTTAGGTAACTCTGGGTAGACTCCAGGCTGGTGTCCTTATTTCCATTTTATAGATAAGGAAAAATGAGATCTGGGGAAGGTGATCAGCTTGTTGACTTTAAATTTTTCCAATGAGTGGTTGTGAATTTAAGAGTTAAACTCCAGGATTCCTGATTGTAACTCTGGGGCCTTCTCTTATTGTCATGATTTGTCCCCAGGAGATTTCTAAAAAAAAAAAAAAATGCCTTTAGTGTAGAGAGGCAAGCGTTGGTCCTGGACCCATACATACTACAGGAAAGTAAATCCTGTGATGAGGACTAATTGGAAAACATTCGTGATTGGTAGTCACACACATGGTCGGTACCTATGTGCACAAGGCTGGTATCTTCAGGGATGTTGTTAGTAACCCATATACTTAAGTTCTGTGTCCATGCACGCGTGACTACCATCCACATGAGTACGGTCAGGATTCACAAATGGACAGTTTTCTCATCTCGTCCACAGGGACCAAAATAATCCCTACGAAGCACACAGCACTGTGTGAAGACAAAATGAGGCCAGCACGTGGAACATGTTCAGCACCCACATGTACACGATTGGCATTTACTTGCATATGGCAGAAACCCACATGCACCTGGCCATGTACCATGTGCCCATGGTTAGCCTCCATAAAGAGCCCACACACTGCGGTGGGCATGGATGCCCTGTCTTTCTGTTGGCGTGGTGGCTGCCCAGGAGGTCTTTTCCATGTCTGCTAGTATTTTCCTACTTCTGGTTTCCACTTCCGTCTTGTGATCCCCCTTGGAGCAATGGCCTTCAATTTCAGCCGCCTCTCTTTACAGTAAGGTGGCCTGTTACTCCTTTTGCAGTCATCGGCAGCTTCTTCATTGTCAGCTCTGCTGCTCCTGTTCTACTTGAGTCTCTTTCCTTCAGTAATTACAGCTCCAACAGAAGACTGACTTTTTCTTTTGCCCAGAGACTTGGGACAAACTCTGGGTCCTAGAAAGCATCTGCACATTGTCACTGCTAAAAAATGTCCCTTAGTGACAATCCTGAAACTCAGTAGCTTTAAGGGGAATCCAGGCAGCGTGATTCCCCTCTCCTCAGTGTGTTTGCATGGCACTGTACTTAATCCACAGACCTTCCATATAGTTTTTTTCCCCATTTTTTTTCTCCTAGAAATTATCCAATGTCTGACAATCCAGACATTTTTTCCTAAACTTCTGTTTCCACTTCTGTCCAAAGTCCTGTCCGGTTTTTGTGCAAAGAGAACTCTTAGTAACTATCTTAATATGTTAGAATTTTCAAAGCGCGTATGCAACTTTAACGCTTCCTGCTTCCAATCCCCCTCCTAAGGACACGAGTGTTTGCCACATGCTGAACCGGCAGTTTTCTTAGAAAAGTGATTGTGGGGGAGCTACTCATGATAGCAAATGTATTCTTTTTCTTCAATATTTAGTATTTTTGCTGGTGGCAACTGACTTTGCTATCAATTAGAAATGACTGAGGTCCTAGACTTGGAAAAACTTCTTCAGATAACAGTCAAAAGATACCAATTCCTTCTGCTATCTCCACTGCCTCAGGCTGCCTCTCCTGTGTATGCGATTAGCTGAAAAATTCATGTGTGTCTGACTTCATAAACATTTATGGCCCCTCTCCATTTCATCAGAAAACAGGAGGTTAAAACTACTACTTACACTATCCAGCCTTTCTCAGAAAGTTTGACTTTTCTGATGTTGAGCAGAAAGTGTCCCCAAGGGAATGGATGCTATTTGACCCATTGGTGTAAGATGTCCACAGATCACAGAGCAGGGCGAGTCAACATAAAAACATAGTACTAAAAATCTTGCTGTGCCCAAGGAAAATCAAGCTTAAAGACCAACAACACAGGTTTTGCTCAGTTTTTAATTCATCGGAACTAATTTGTGTTTTCCCCCAATTGTAATCTTGATTACTCCCATTGGAAAAGTGATGGACTTGGAATTCCGATGCTTTGGTTGACTTATTTGGCCTGTAACTTGGGAAGATTAGTGAATCTCTCCAGACTTTACCTTTTTGCAAAATGGGTATAACAAAAATCATAAAGAAGATGTAGATGTTGACACTTATTGAATTCTGACACTTATACATTTTTCACTGTAGTGAATTTTTATCACCTTGGGTGAACATGTGCCACCCATTCTCCTTTCCTGGGGAATCTGATTTTCTCTTGGAGAGTTACCTCTCCCCCCTGATGAGAGTATAGATGAGGAACTTTCACTTGTGTCACTGAGTCTGACAGGCCCTCCAGTAGCAGACCTGTCTTTGCTTTGCTCGGGGTGGTCACATAATCTAAACATCGGCAATTAGATCTTTTTGTCTGGGGACCTTAAACATTAGACACAATACCTGGGAGACATAACTAGAGGTCGCTCCCCATAGGAGCCACACCGCTCAGATTCTGAAGTGCTGCAATGAGAGCTTCCTGGGCACCTTTGGTTTCCTCTTTGGTCTAATCCTTCAGTTTTCTCATCACTCTTTTGATTTCCTTTATATTTACTTCATCTCTAGTAATTTCTTCCCTTCAAGTCATTTTTAGCAAATTATCTGCAAAGAAAATCCCATTATTTATATACACAAGCATTATTTTATTGGATTATAACACTAGTCCTATGAGCTAGGTACAAAACTTCTTCCCACTATGTGTCTCTTGAAGGGTCCGGTGCCTGCTCTGGAATCTCCTTGTGTTTCCAGAGAGTATTAAGCTATTTGGGTAGTCTGGTGGTACTGAAGCCCTATTTGAAACAAGCCACAGAGCCTTGTGTCTTGGTTACTTTTCTTTCATTGCTGAGCCAACATACCAGGCACCCAAAATTAAGGAAGAAAAGGTTAATTTAGCTCAAAGTTTGTGGAGGTTGCAGTCCATAATCCTCTGCCAGGATGGCAGACAGGGGCAACATTTCAGGGCAGCAAGAGAACAAAAGCAGCAAGAGCAAAAGTGGATAAAGCAAGCCTCTTTTCCTCCCTGGTATTGTAAGCAGGCTACACCCAGCCCTAGGGTGGGTGCAGCACTCACACCATCTCCCTGTCCTCTTCCTGCACAAGATAAGGATGTTTACAAAGTTAGGACCCCAGCCCTCTGTTGAGTCCATCAAACTTCTAACTTTTCAAGTTGACACAATGAATCAACCATTACACCTGGGCTAAGATCATTTTTGTATGGCTTAGTATGGTCCAGTTCTCAAAACAGCCAGTGCCACTACCCAGAGACTTGTTTGTGTCCTTGTCCTGGTTAGAGATGCAGAAACAATTCCAAGGCAGCCTGGTGGTCATCTGAAGAGCATATGCCAGTATCAATCTGGGTAACCCTTCAGAATTAATCGTGTAATGGAATTTTTACAACATACCAGGGATGACTCACAAGGTATCTCAACCTGGTAAAATTCTAACAGCATAGCAAGGATGATCCTTGTTATTAATGTGATCTGGACTTCCTGCTATATTACTCATGGGGCCAGTTTGATTTCCTTTCAGCATATTTTCATTCAAGGAGTCTCAGCATTAGATTTATTTATTGTATACACTTATTTATTGTATACACATGTATAATAAAACCCCAGGCCCTCGAGTGCAGATGGTGCAGGGGAAAATTGTAACAGAATGAATTCTAAGGGGAACGTTAAGCAGTACTGGCTCTTCTTCTCTTTTTAAGGCATTTCACACTATTTTTTTTTCCTTTTTTTCTCCCTGTTTTTAAATACAAGACCAACATAGAATGGGCTCCAAGCTCCCTGTGGGTGGTTGTGTAGAATTAAGTTTGACCCCTTCCAAACTGTCATTCTAGTCACTTGGAAATGATGATGGATAGGCAGCACCTGGGCCTGTGCTTGTTTGGTTCCATTGCAACGTGCTTGCCAGCTTCCTAGCAAGGCTCTATTCCATTACAGCAAAGTGGTGTGGATTTGGAAGACTCAGGCCTGGTCTGACTCTCTAGCTGTTCTGTCTGGGTCAATATGTCGATAATCAGTGGGGGAGCCTGCTCCTCCACCCTCACCCCTGGCCTTTGCGCACACTCACTCTTCTTTGGCTGAGGCCCTGATCGCCCCGGGCTTGGCTTTCACATGCACCTCTTGTTAAGGCTGTGGCTGTGTTTTAAAATAATGAGGGTAGTCTGAACAGAGTGTTCTGGGGGAGGCAGCAGTCTTCTTCAGTGCTCTGTAATAACACTTGTTTTGGGCTCTGGTATTTTTACAAAGTTTTGCTTCTTGACATTGCATGGCAGCCATGTGTGTTGTATCCCCTCAAAGGGAGGAGGGTTTCCTTCATTCAGTCGGTGTCCTCAGGTATGGATTCAGGGGTCTTTTTGAAAGGCACTACAGGCAGAACCCTGCCATACATTTGCTCTCTGATTGAGGAACGTCCCTTTGGGGGTGATTTATTCCTGAGGAAGAGGCTTGAAGGTGTTGTGTTCATTTTCAGTATAAAGAATAAGTAACATTCCCTAATAAATATCATTGTACGGAAAATGACCCTGTGAAAATGTGTCTTAAATCAAACTTTTATTACTGTCACAAAACCCAAAGTTTACAACCTTTTTTATGTGGGGGGTTTCAGGCATAGATTTTGTTAGTTCTTGGAAACTAACAAATGTCATTCCAAGTTTAAGGCATCTTTAGGGCTTAGAAAGGATGGCAATGGTGCTTAGCATAGGGAGCTTAGAACTTATCTAGGTCAGTTAGTAGAGCTGAATGCTAACTATTACTATGAATGCTATTACTATTACTAACACTTTCTTGGAAATTCTAATACTTAGAGAAGTGCCACTAAATTCATTGTTATATAGTTGTCTTTAAAACACCATTATGGTAAAATTTGGAAAGATACTAATTGATTACAAAAACCTAGCCCAAAGCTATCATGATGGTTTCAAAAATCCTGTTACAAATCTTTCGGTGTGTTCCCATCACAAAGCGGAGCATAATTCTTTTCTAGTTGAGTATGGATAGACCTCTGAGGCTTGCTCCTAAAGGATGGAATGGAGCAGCCACAAAGCTATCTGACTTCCCAGATCAGATAAAAAAGCAACACACCCACTCTCTTTTGGAACTCTGCCACCAGGCTGTAAAGTTCAGGTTACCTGGAGGTATATTTTGCCTAATGTCGCCTGGCTAATGCCCAGGTGACATTACAGTCATGTGAATGAGGATACCTCAGCCACCATCTGACTATAACCACGTTAGAAATTCTGAACATGACCCACATGTGGAGTCCTAGGAGAAGCAAGAATAATAGCGCCTGATTCTTGTTGCTCATGCCACTGAGTTTGGCAAGGTTTTTATGCAACAACGAACAGTAGAAGCACCAGAATTAGGTGACAATTCTAAGCTTCATTTTAACCATTATTTGGCTACTTAATTAAACTAATTTCTTGGCTTTCACTTAGGTTAAATCAGAATTTACAAAATGCTTATGTTTTAGGTATGCTAAACATTTTAGGTAGCTAAACATTTTAGAACATTTTTAGAAAATTAGATAGCTGAAAGGACCAAAGAGAGTATCAGAACCTCCTTAATATGCACACATAAATTACATCTGAGAGTTCATTGTTTAAGCCCGTGGTGTTTCAATGCTTATTTAAAATTTAGTGTCTTTTTTTTAAAACATTTATTTATTTATTTAGTGTGTGTGTGTGTGTGGGCAGCTCAGTCCACCAGGGGGTGGGGCTGGCTGGCATGTGGTGCTGGGGGATTGAACCGGGGTCCCTGTGCTTTGCCAAGCTTGTTCCAAGTAGGTGCTTTAGACCACTGAGCCATCTCACCAGCCCAAAAATTTAGTGTCTTAACACTGCATTGTAGATGGTAACACAATCACCAACAGTTGTGCTCAACCCAGCTATTCCTGCATGTAATTGACAAACAATGCATGGCTATTTAATACCAAGTTCATCTAATCAAATAATTTGGGCTTCTGCTTGATTTTGGGAGAACTGTATTATGCCTAGAAAATGACTGTTTTCTGGAATCTACTTCCTTTTGTGCTTTGTCAACAGAATCAAAATGTTCACGGGCATGTACACAGGCGCGCACAAGCACGTGTTTATTCATTTGTGTACTTTCATAGTTTGAAAGCTTTTTCTCCCTTTCTCTTGTTTGCTATTGGGAGAAATGGATTAGAAAATTGAAAAATGTAAGAGAGAGAATCAAGGTGTGTGGAAAACAGGGTGATTGCTGTGGAAGACAGTTCTCTGTGATTGGGTGAAGGTATAGTGGTCTCAGAGAATTCTCAGGGATGATCTCAAGGAAGTGATGGGGAATTTCTATTTTTGTTTTTCTCACTCTGCATATGACGCCCCAAAGGATAGAAAGTTAATCTCCAGTTACCCAGATTTCCTTCCCCCCTGTATTTCTGCCAGTGCTTTTTGGCAGCTGTAGCTCTTCTGTGTGGATCCTGAGCCTGAGAGAGGGAGGAGGCTGCTGGCTTTGAGAAGCTCTGGTGCCACCGCCAAGAAGATGTGACATGCTAAGCACAGAACAAATGTCCCTTATGCTGATCACTCATCATGAACTGGGGTCTGCATGTCTTTCTCAATGACACATTCTTAAATTTCTTAATCTTGTACGGTGTTAAATTTCATTTTACTTGAGTTATAATGGATTTTAAAGCATCTTTTTTGATGATTTTGGGTAGGATGTAGATGGGTTGATTTGTGGAATCGTTTTCCACTGGCTATCAGGAAGTATTAGTTTACCGTGAATGTGAGGATCTAGCGCATGATGGTCCACTGATGCCTTGACCTGGTAGGTGCGGACAAAGACAGGAGGACCCCACGCTTCCTCTTTCCTTTTCTATTTTCTTGGTCTATGATCATGATCACTGTAGAAGGATCCCTGATAGTGAGAAGAGATCTTATTCTGATCCTGCTGCTCAGAGTTAGGTCATGCAGAAAAGAAATGCACACCAGTGTTAGATGTTGGTCTAACCCTAGCTGCATCCTTAATGCAGCTGTGTTAGCTTACTGAACTCCCCAGAATTAGAGAATTTTCATCTATGAAATGGGGATAAGACAGTAATGGATACTCTAATGATTAAACGAGATACAGTTCAGCCTCTATCAGTCCAGCGTTTGTGCTTCTTTCATGTTTTTATCTTTGTGTTTCATTTAACTTTTGAATACATGATCTAGGTGGAAGTTTTAATTTAATTTACCGAAGGCCAGGGATACAGCTCAGCAGCTTTAGTGTCTGCCTGGCAAGTGCAAGGTCCTGAGTTTGATCCTCAGTACCAGAAAAAAGAACTGCTGAAAATGTGAATAATGAGAATGCAAGGGAATTTCATTTTTATATAGGAAGTAAATCTTCAAATTTAAGGAATTTTAACTCCAATGGAAACACAAATTTTATATGCTTGAATCTATTTTGCTCAGTGTCATCTTTCTTACTTTAAAGAGAAAAAACAATAGAAATGATACACAATCTCAAAACATGATGATAGGAAATTAACAATGTGTATTATATTGTGTTTCAGTTACTCTTCTGTCATTGCTGGGACAAATACCCGACACTCAAAATGAGGGAAGGAAAGGTTTATGTATCTCACAGTTACTGGAGGTTTCACCACACTGGAGGAGAGGCTGGGGTGCTGCCGGGTCCAGGATGACCCTCTCCATACCTCTCGGAAAGCACAGGCTAGCCAGTTTAATGGTTCACACCCTTTTAGCCCCGCCCCTTGGGCCCCGCCCCGGTCCTCTGGCTCCGCCCTTCAAGCATTACTACTCATTGCTCCTCCAGCCGCATCTGCCCCATAATTTACATGAAGCTTTGGAGGGACAACTAGACACAGACCATAACATATTGCATATTGCTATCTTCAAAGTAGTTGCTCAGATTACCAGATATAGGTAGGTAGAATGGATCAAACAATAGAAACACTAACTGTTCCTGTCAGCAAACTAATAGAAATTAGAGATATAATTGTCTTAGCTAAGATGACTGTGAAACTTTCCTCTTAAAATATTTTCAAAAGATCACCTGCCCTACTTACACTTACTTTCCTAGGGGAAGTTATATTTAAATCACTTAGTATAAATCAGTTTCAGATAAACTTAAAACAAATAACTATGGACAATGCCAAAGCAAGGACGCTCTCATTTTACTCCAGAAGATTAAAACATGTCACCATAGTATTTTACTCCAGAAGATTAAAACATGTCACCATAGTCGTGCTAAATTTTCTGAGAGGAATTACTCCTGCTGATTTCTTTTTTTTCTTTTTTGTTTGTTTTTTGCGGAACCGGGTATTGAACTCAGGCCCTTGCGCTTGCCAGGGAAGCGCTACTGAGCCATCTCCCCGGCCCCTACCTGCTGATTTTTTTAAAAAAAATTTACTACAAGTATTTGTCCCTCTTGGGAAGGCCCTGAAGTGCAGTGACTTAGAGGTTTGGTGCCCTGAGTTACTAGGATGGGATGAAGACCTGAGAGCTACTAGAATTGTTGGAGCCCTGATAAATGTCTCTGCTTTCCTTTCCTTCCCCGAGTTTGCAATCCTCTATTAACAGGCAATCCAACCCAATGTGTGTGTGTGTAAAATTGGAAGCCCAGTCTCAATCTCTTGCTTGACAGCTGGACTGGTGCTTCTTTCTTCTTGCTGCACAAACTCTGAGTAACCCAGAACCCAGGAGTTGCCTCTAAGGTGACAAACTTTTGCTGGGAAGGGCACACTTGAAAGTCTTTAGGGAGACAATTCAGTGCATGAGATTGGGTAGGAAAATTCACTGCATTCGGTTTTGCCTCCATAGTCAGAGAAGATGGTTTTCTTGGGTTGAACATCAAGGAAGCCATTGGCTTCCATTTGGGGCCACATGGATGAAAAGCATCTACAGCTTTGCCTGCATCCATGCTTATTGTGAGGAGGGTAAGTTCTCATAGGTGTCTCCTGAGAAGATAGCAAGCCAGGTCTTGCCATCCCACTCCTAGGCACATGAGCATGGAAGGGGACTTTGACAGCAATCACTAGCGCATCCTTTGTGTGATCATTACTGTCCCCAAGGCTTTCTAATTTATTCTCTTTTTCCTTTTATCTGAGAGCATACATTCAAAGAGTTAAATGTGCATATTAATGGAACTCCCTGGAATATGCATTATCATCTGTCTTTATTTTTAAATTATTGCCTTCAGACTAAGATTTATTCTTGTTTTTTTTTTTTTTTTTTGTAACAGGGATCAAACTCAGGACTTTGTGCTTGCCAGGCAGGCTCTTTGGCTGCTAAGTTATCTCCTTGGATCTTATGTTTCTTATTTATTTATTTATTATGTATTTGGTACAGGGTGTCACTATGCAGCTCAGACTCTTCGTGATCCTCCTGTTTTCAGCCTCCCCAGAGCTGGGATTACAGGGGTGTGCCACCATGCCAAGCCTTAGTGGTCATCAGCGCAGCATGCCCATGGGGGGGGGCAGTGGCGTGTGGTGGCAGGTATCAAACCCCAGTACCTGCACTTACCTAAGCAGGCACTTAGTCTGCTGAGCTATCTCGCTGGCCTTATGCTTCTGATTGACTGTCGCCTTCCTCCCTAGAACTCATGTGACAGATACTCATGGAGGCTGATACCAGCTGGCTGAGTGGCTGACATACCGTCTGGATTCCCAGAAACATTGATTTTTTTGGTTGTCTGCACAACTCCACTGAGGACCACAGTGCTTTCTTAGGTGGTCCAGGGTGTCTTTTTGATTCAATAGTATTCTTTTGTCATAGTGAATAATTTATTTAGTACAAACAACTACAATCAGGTAATAAAAAATGCATTTGTGTTTCA
Source organism: Octodon degus (assembly GCF_000260255.1). Lineage (NCBI taxonomy): Eukaryota > Metazoa > Chordata > Mammalia > Rodentia > Octodontidae > Octodon > Octodon degus. The sequence continues at coordinate 10,368,419 of NW_004524582.1, read as the reverse complement.
TCAAAGCAGAGACAAACTCCCTATTCATTCTGGTAAAGAGTTTTTTGACCACACCAACTAACACTTATTCAGTAACTGGATGTTTGAATTAACCTGTGAGCTGTGTCATGGGATAGGAAGAAGAACACTAGACTTACAGCCAACTGAATGCCATGTAACACTCAACAGGCTTAGCATAATAAGAGCTCATGGAAGCTTCCAGTCAGACTGCACTATAAGAGCTTGTCTTTAACCTCCCACACTCTCTAATCTAAGGCTATAATTTATATCTCCATTTGAAGTACTGGACACAGAGTCACAGAGAAGTTAAATAATTTATCTTGGGTTACCCAGCTTCAAAATAGCAGAACTGGGATTTGAAACTAGGCAGTCCGACTCAGGGCTCATATCTTGTACTGCAGTTAATTTTGGTTTCCTTTTGCTTTGTCTCATTTGACCCTCATTAAAGGGTGTCTTAATACAACAAAAAAGTTGTGTCTGTGATACAACTTCTATCACTTACAGAGCTAGTTGTGGAATGAGTTGAATGTCACATGCCCATAAAGGGAAAAATCAAGCTTTAGGTCTAAGTTTTTCCAAAACAGTAAAAAAATGTCACAGTGATGTGTGAGAGGGGCACCTAAGGTCTGGGCTGCGATGCCCTGTACTGGCTTTTTGACTCGGAGTCAGTCACTTGTCCTTTTGGAGCCTCAATTTCCTTCTGCATAGAGATGATTGTACAGTGCTGTCTGCACCTGAGCTCAGGGCAGGAGCAGCTCCATGTGCTGGTTTCTCTTCAGCGCCCTTGGCAGGGAGTAGGAAGCCTCTTCGGCTCATTTCCCGCTTTCATTTTTCAGGTGAGCTGCAACCTTGGGGGTTACTTTCCCTTCCTACCCATGAAAGCGACTTCCTGGGGGGGGGCTTAGGCGCTGAAATGCTTGACTCTGCCTCACCAATCTGTGAGGTAGAAAGCTTTCTAATTTCCTTAGGAGCCCAGATTCAGGTAGAACTTGGGGAGAAAAATAAATACTTAAAATAATACCAGATATATATTTTTATTTTTTAAAATATAACTTTAAATTTATTTTTGGTCATTTATTATCTACAATTAACCTTATTAATATATTTTAATTTATTATTAATTTTATTGAGAAACAGCAATGAGACAGTTTCAAAATCAATTAATACAACAGTTTCAGTAATTAGTACATTGCGTATTGTTATCTTCTTAGTGGCTATTCATGGTACAAGATGCAGACATGATATCTTGTCCAAATACTATTAAGTACAAATCTTTCTTCTTTTTGAATTAAGAGACAGTAGCTGTATATCTATGCTAACTATGTTGTATATACAGATAGAAAATGGTCCTTCCTTTGTATCCCTTTTTTTGTTTAGTTTTGTTAGAGATGGATATTCCATTGACATTTAAGTATTGTAGGTACATGAATTCAGCAAAATAATCGAATATAGCCCAGTAGTCCGTAATAATAGTGGGTTATCCATAGGACTGGCAATGTCAGAAGCTGTTGACTTGAGCCTTTCACAGCTCAGCATATTAATATGGCTTTACTTTTTTTTTTCCTTCCATACAATTTATTTGTAAAGATAATCTGTTCACAAGTATAATTTTAAAAAGGTGTTGAGGACCCAACCTAAAGATAGGAAATTCCTATCTTTTACAGACACAGTCTAGGTTTCCAAGTACTCCTGGAGGAGCAGTGAACCTCGCCCTGCAGGCCTCCCGTGTCTCACAGCCTGCACTGTGGCTGGCCCTGCTGCAGGCTCCTTGAGGCTCGTCTCCTGCCTTCACGTGAGGCACAAGTGTAGGCCCCTGGCCAGCTGCTGTTACTGTGCCAGAGGTGCCGACTGTGGAGGGGGCACCTGCCTGCAGCGCGTCACTTCTGTGGACACTTTAAGCTAGTGAAATGTGCTGGGGGACACACAGGCTTTTGTCAGCCAGGGAGTCTACAGTCTAATGGGTTTCTCGAAATGGACAGTAACTGCAAGTTTATGGAAATTAAGCAAGTTTAGGTTTGGTTTTAGAACAAATCTTAGGTGGGACCGAGCTGTGAATAAAAGATACTCCAGTATTAATGATGTAGAAACTGTCCACAATGTCTGTTAAAAATGAGCCAGTTTGGCTGGGTGGCAGGGCGCAGCTAGAGGTAGAGCTTGATGAGCTCGTCGCTGACCGCCGAGGGCGTGAGCACACCCAGGTCTGTGAACAGCAGGGTGATCAGGGAAGGGGAGGTGTAGTCCACCCACGGGTGCTCTTCCTGCAGGTCCTGCTCGGCTTGCACAGACTTCAGGGTGTCTGCCTTGTACTTGAATTTATTGGGCACGTCCTGCTGGTTCAGTGGGAAGAGCCGCACGAACTTGAAGCTTTCTGCAATCACGTAGAAGGGCTTGTTCTGTGCCTTGGCGCACACGGCCATTTGGTTGGTCCCAATCTTGTTAATTATGCCTCCGTTCTCAACCACACCTTCTGCGCCCACGATGACCAGATCTGCCTTCTCCATGATGTAGCCAACAGCAGCATCCAGCACCACAGTGACAGGGACATTGAGGTGGCGGAGGGCTTTAGCCATTTTCTTACCTGACAGGTCGGGCTGGGACTCTGTGATGTACACGTGGAAGCGCTTCTTGGCTGCCACAGCTGCTTCCAGGACTCGCAGGACCACTCTGGAGTAGGCGTGAGTCAGGATTCGAGCCCCGTCTTTGATGAATGTATGGCACAGATCGGCGATTTTATTTCTTGACAAGGATATTCTCCTGAGAAACAGCTCTCCCCGCTCAATCATGATCTTTTTACATTTGGAGTAGTCAGAGTACTCTAAGGAGGCGAGGCTGATGAAGCGGAGGAAGAGCTCCCCGCCGGAGGACATGGCCACCGAGGAGTCCACACCACATAGCATCTCGATGGCATTGGTGAGATTCGCTCTCAGGCCCTGAATTGTCTCCCCTTTATCTCTCTTCAAGAACTCCAGCAAAGTCTGGATAGCGGCCACTGCTGAGGCCATATCAAGATCCTCTTCCATCTGAGACTTAAAGTATTCAATTAATTCGTTTTCGTCCATGGTGCCCTCCAGGTGACGAAGCCAGAGAGATCTGGAACCACCGATTGGTTTCTAGCAAGTCTGGAGCGCATGCCTGCCGCTGACCTACTTTTTAAACCTCATTTTTATACTTTTCTGCTGGATTGTTAAGATCAAGATAAAACACGAACTATGTAACAAGAAATGTATCTTTTGTATCTGATAAGGTCAGTCAAATCCAGTCAGGATTTATCCTGTTACCCTGTACTGCAGATCCTTTGTCAGTGTCAGCCATGTGGATGAGTCATGGCCATTTCTTGACCAACTTGCTCTCCGTGAAAGCCTGAGAGAACGTTTTCTTTCCATGTGACTCTCCTTAGTCACACTCTACGTCATCGATCTCATTGCTCTGTGGCCCCATAATCTCCTTGATCAGAAAATTTGGGACACAACTGAGTTACATGATGTTATAGTATAAGTTCTCCTAAGTCCTGAGTCCTCACTGACTTTGAAAGGCTAGGGCCAAAATGTTGGGAGTCCTTGCAGCCCTCCTTTTTCTCTAGGTTTTGGTCTGCAAACTTAGGTTGTTAACCCTCCAGAAGAGAAGCTTATTCTTACCCTACAACATATGAAGTTGAGTTTAACCTCACTATTTGTCTGAATATCAAACATCTTAGGCATAACA
>NW_004524582.1:10362382-10364467 GCF_000260255.1 Octodon degus | reverse complement strand
TTTAAATGGCAACATTTTTTGGAGGAAGAGACATATCTCTCAACAGAAAATTCTCTAATAACTCCTTTTAGTTGAAGTTTGATTCCCAAGACATACCATTTTATAAGTTGGGTCATTATAATACAGAAGGCCCAAGCATGCATCATGTAAGGGCTAGCGTTATGTTAAGAACTCATTAAACTTGGACTAAAATTGTCAGTCATTATACGAAATCCATGCATACTGTTCTGGGAGATTTGTGCTATGGACAAATGAGGGCAGGATCATAAACAATGGGATTTGTGAGAGATAATCTGGTACCAATGAAAAAGACGCTACTGAGAGGTAGGTTTGTAGAGTTGATGGGGAGGTGCACTGGTTTTAGATACTAGGAAAAGGGCAATTAAACTGGCTTTTAACATTACTTTCAATAGCTCTTGAAATCATGCTTCTAGTAAATTCCTTTAGTGTGTCTTGCTATGTAGTGATTGGGTAGACTGGCTTGTGTGCATTCATATGTGGGCCCTGTTTTACTCTTCCTGGAAGAAATGGCTGGTAGTTAAGTGTCTTTCTTAATTTGTTTCCTGCTTGTAGATTTTTGGGTGTCCAGATCCTCTTTACATTTGAGACTTCTTTTCCCTTTTTAGTTCAAACTGGTACAAAATTTTAGAAATCTTGCTCAGTGGGAATTCTGTAATGTTGACTGGTTCATTTTATTCCCCTAAAGTCACTCCATAATTCTCTTTAAGGCAGACCTTTGTCTATTTTGGGCTGTGTCAGGGTGCTATGGGACATGGCCTTGAAGATTTTAAGTAACTCTTTAGTCTTGTTGAGAGGGTATAGCTAGGTACTCTGCTGAATCTTTCTGAAGTCCTGACAAAAGTTCTCACAGATAAACCATTGGTTTGATCTCAACCCTGTGGCTATTTCTTACCTTTAAAAATATTTTACTGACTAAAGACAGTGAAAATGGGAAGTAGTTTTACTTTTCTAAATTGGAATATGAAAGTAAAATAGTAAAAGTACTATTTCTTTTATATTTCCTTGAAATTCTACTTGCAAACTTGATAGTTGTCTCTGTAGCTAATGTTTTCCTTCTTTATGCAAGACAGCCAATTGGACCATTCAGTATTCTGCCCAGAAATTTCCTTAGTTAGACATACAAGTCCATTTTTTTTTGTCTTCTAAACACATATAGGCAATAGTGCTGCCAGTTGATTTTACTTGAAACCCTAAATCACTATCTTTTTAGTCTCCCCTGGCAGATTTCTCATGGTAAGGAATAGAACAATGGCAAATCATGAGTATGTTATCATATGTCATAAGAAGAACATTGGAGATAGAATTAACTTTTGGACTTGAGAGATGATCCTGGGTTGTCTGGTAAACCCACTGCCATTATAAAGGTGCTTGGAAAGGAAGGGGAGAAGGGGAACAGGTAGATTTGGAAATGGAAGAAGGAGTCAGAGGTGAAGGAACACTAAGTTTCTAGAAAATTTTTCTTTCCTAGAGACTCCTAAAGGAAGCAGCTCTGACCACACCTGAGTTTGGCCTTCTAGAACTCTAGAATAACAAGTATCGCTTATCTGAAATGCTTACAAATAGAAGTCTTTCGAATTTTAGAGTTTTTCAGATTTTGAATATTTACATAGTCATTACCACTTGACAACCCCTAATCTGAATATCCCTAAAATCTGAAGTATACTACAATTCAAAAATTTTGAGCAATGAGGAATGATCAATCCATAATATTTGCATGATTTTACATTACTGAGTATAAGGCAATTTCTTATAAAAGGTTATTGGATCCATCCCATTTAATGAGTTAAAATATAGGTATTTTCAAGAGCAAAAGAATTCAGAGAAACAAAAGTGGTATTATCTTTTTTTTAAAGCCTCAGTAGCTAGTTGGTATTTTAGATTTTTTTTTATAAGAAAGATCTGTGGTATAGAAAGATCTGTGTTATTTTATTAAAACTTCTGTGAGCTATCATTTTTTAGTAGCATATTTTAAGAAATTGCTAAATGTCTTGATTTCTATTAATTTTTCATGCACACTAAAAATGGAAAAGATTTATAAAATATGTCATTTGGTAATGCAGCCTA
>NW_004524582.1:10321022-10357562 GCF_000260255.1 Octodon degus | reverse complement strand
GCACACTCACCGGACCTGGGCTAGGACAATCTGTATTATCTTAATCCTGAAATTTTAATACATCAATAAACAAATGAAGTTGCCCTGTTAAATCCATAACCTGCAAGGATTTGGTCTGACAGCTCGATTCTTGGATGATTATTTATGTATTGATTTATTTATATTTATGTATTTGGCGCAGGGTCTCCCTATGCAGCTTGGACTCATAGTGATCTTCCTGTTCCTCCTCAGTACTGGGATTACAGATGTGCACCACTACACCCGGTCTCAGTGGCCCACACAGTGTGCCTGAGAGTGGGGCCAGGGTGGCATGTGGTACTGGTCCCTGCACTTGTCTAAGTAGTTACTTAGTCCACTGAGCTATTTTACTGACCCCCTTGGATGATTGTTAATGGTGGATATTTAGTATGCTCATACGGAAAGATTCCTAACAGCTCTGTGGCTGCTCTCAGTGTTAGGAGCTAACTGCGGGCTTTGTGAAATATGACTCACCTGAATGTTTACAGGCAGCCAACCATCCGGGAATCCTTGCAGGCATGACAGAACAACCTAGGAAGGAGACATGACTAACCAGAACAACCTAGGAAGGAGACATGACTATTCAGAAAACCTTAATGGTTTGACAAATGGACTTTGGAACAACTTATAAAGAACAGCTCAAAAGTTCTTGATTTAATTTCTTACTTGAACTTGTGTGAGAGTTCAGGGTGTCAATGTGTCTTGGGAATATTACAGTGAAATGAAGATTAGAAGTAGAATTTTACTCTTAGCAAAAAAGACAATGCCTATCATTCATGAGTCTAAGATTAGCCTTGCATTAATTAATAAAGAAATACATCTTGAGCATTCCACGGAACCTTCTGGTATGGTCAGGCTCTGCACTGGTCAGACACAGTCAGGGAAGGTGAATCACCGGACTGTGGACCAGGATGAAAAGATTTGAGGTCAGTGATTAAGAGTGGTTCTCAGCAGAGAAGAAAAGGGAAGAAGGTCCTGAGTTGCAACACTTACCAATTTCCACTGTAAATTTTCCCATCGTAATCAACTTTAACCCACCTGACTGGGTATCACTGAACACAGACTTAGGAACAATGTGCCCAACAGAGTCTATCAGCTGGTACAAGGGTTATCACTCAAATCACCATCAAGAACTACAGGGGTATAGCAGAGATAAGACCTATTTTGGCTACAAGATTAAGAAGAGCTGTAAAATAAACTCAAACACTTCGCAGAGTGTAGCTTATGTGTCAGTTCGCAGTACGATGTATTGGGGATTTCTCACTCGGGCATGGGGGTTCCTGTGTCTCTCTGGCCCTGGGACCAAAACATCCCTTCTTGTCCCATTGCCAAGGCTAACTCACGTACAGATGCAGCATTTTGAACTTTCAAACAAAGTGTACCTTCACAAGAATAAATTAAGCTTCCTTTATGAAAGAAACACCTGGAGATGGTAACTTGTGATGACAAAGGCAGGTGTCAGAAAGAGCAGTCTCCTGGATTTGGAAGAATCTCCAGATAGAAATCTTCCCTGTCCTGTCTTATCAGTTCCCCAGCTGCACATGGCCCGTGTGATTGGCCTGTCCCCACTACCATCTGGTAAGAGCACTGCTGGAACCAGTGGCCTGGACATCAGATGGACTGAAAGTCAAAGATGAGAATCAGACTGAAGGGGAGAAGTCACACTATAACAGAAAATGGTCCCCAGGGACATAGGATGATGTCTGTGTCCCATCAGCTTAACCTGCCAGTTTACTTCAGCTCCTGTTATTCAATTAAGTTTCTGCTTCTCCGAAAAGTCTGAACTTCAGCTTCTGCAAAAACAACCCCTGAATAACAAGCTGCTGTGCTTCTGTCCTGCTTTCACAAGTCCAAAAGAAACCTCACTCTCTTAGCCCTGGAGCTAGACTTCTCTGGGAGTGACCCCAGGCAGGGCCACTGGCACAATAGAACTGATTCTTTCCCCTAAATCTCAGTACTCCGGGGCTCTTGGTCATGGATTTTCGGTTACAGTCCACATGGAAGTTGATTAAGTTGACTGTTGGGGACACCTGAAAGTGACAAAGGAGAAAGAACCATAAAGTCATTTAGGTTTGGGACTCTTCTAAATGCCTGTGTTCATATACCTAGTAAAACATTACGGATTCAGTGACGGTGAGAAGTCCCATATTTTGAACTGTTTTCTGCAGATGAAAAGTAATTAAGAATTTCACTGTTTCTCTTGAAGGATAATGCCATTCACATCCCCTTGGATATATTTTATATTAAAGACTACAGAGCTTAAGTAATGGACCAACTGAAGTGCGGGGATCCCTTATCAAAGCCACAGGAAATGACAAACTCACCCAGATATTGGAACAATTGGTGGATTTTTTAAAAATTGAATTGTGGTACCAGCATTAATTTTTCAGAGACATGTTGTATAAGAGACAAAAGGACCCTTTTCCAGTGAGTCGTTTAAATCAATTGTGAATCAGTTGACATCGTGGGAAGCCTCTGAATGCTTTATTTGAAGTATGGACGGCCCTTGTAATTGGGGACTGCTATGCTCACCTACTCGTCTCGCTCTTTCTGCAGAACAACCTCCCAACCCGATCAATCTTAAAGTTGTCACATTTAAAATTACTCTGAAGCCATTCAGAACAGAGTGAAAAAAAGAGCATGAAATAATCTCAACATTAAATTGACTGCTGAAAGTCAAACTTGACCTTGATTCATTTCAGATTGGGTGGAAACGTCTCCCACCCATGGCCCCACGTCTGTGCTTGCCACAGTGGGCTCAGCTAATCTCTCTGTATGCTGCGATTCCCACCAAGCAGCTGTTGGATAATAATCTGAGGACAGTGTCAGAGTCTCTGAGAAGGCTGGAATGACCCTGTTCCTGGGAGCATTCAGATTGAGCATGCAGAGCTACATTTTCTTTTGTTTCCTGCAGCAGCACTGGCCTGCCTCACCTATCAATAAATAGGCACAGCAACTAGGGCCTGGGGTGGGAGGGATGATAGATCACCTGCCTCACCAGGATGTTTAGAAAAACATAGGCTACTGTGTGCTCAAGAGTGTTCTCCTCAGGTGCTTCTAATAAATAAAAATTAAGAAAGTCACTAAGAAACAATTATGCAAATGTCCCCAAGTTGGAAACTAAAATATTAACTTATGGTTTAGTAAAGCAATGAGATTCTGTGCAACTGCCACACACACACACACACACACACACACACACACACAGGTACATATGCATGTACATGCATAGATGTGCATCACACATCCCCAAGGAACAAATAATGTATGATTAAGTGAAGATGGTATGTCTTATTTATGTACGTGATATATCAACATTAATACATACATAGAAAAATGACTGGCATGATTTATAAGAGATTTAAGAATTATATGCTTCTGTTTTATTCTTCATTTTTACATCCAGTAGATATCATGTAATAATGAAAATAGCAAAATCTGTGACCATACACATTCATATTTTAGTATCTGAAGGAATCCAAGAAATGCAGGAATGGGGAGGTAGAGGAGGTGCTAAAAAAGGAATTGAGAAATGTCATGCATAGGTACCAGCTCTCCATGAAGCACGCTTTTGTAATCTACTACAAATGTGGACCAATAATAATGATAATAATAAATAGCGAAAGTTTAAAGTGTGAAGCTGTTGTTCTAGATGTTCAGGGGGTTCTGGCCACCTTGCTGTGCCCCTAGTTTATTCTGCTGTGTCCACCCCTCATTTTTCCTCCTTTGGCTCTATTCAACCTCTCTCCAGTGTGCTGGACCCAAGGATTTGCTTCCTATGCTGAAGGATTCTCCTCAGAACCGTGTTGTTCGCATCCATCATGAATGACAGGGGGAACTGCAGTGATTTCAAGACTCCCTAAGCAAGAAGGGCCATGCTGGAATCTGGAAGGTGGCTTGCAGGTGACAGATGTCCTGACCTGGCTTTCAGGGCCCTGGAGATCACATGCCAATGCTCACACTCTTGGCTTTCCTCGGCTTTCTCTCCTGCTTCCTCTGATTTGCTCCCTGCCGCAGGAGACCATTGAGCCCAGGGAAATCCTCAAGTAGCTCATCAGGATGCAGCTGCCCTCTCGGCTCAATCCTACTTAATGTCTGTGTCAGCATCTCCCCAGTCTCCTCTAAGGCTCAGTCTGTGAGCTGTGTTTTTCGCTTTCCTAAATGGAAGCGTGTCTCCAGAGGAGGATTAGCCAATTGGCTGAAGAACAGAGAATCAATTTAGTTTAAAATAGCTCTTTTAATGGTGGTATTTTGCATCCATAGTAATTTTCCAAGGCACTGTGTGCTTTGTGCACAGTCCTTGGGGGGTCTGGCGTGGGCTTGTCTGTCACCACGAGCCAGGAGACATTGCAGTGGACCCTTGCTTTCTACTGGGGTGAGCAGCTAAGCCAGGGAAGGATGAACTTTTAAACTATCTGAAGTGCAATGACAACCACTTAGGGTACTTTTGGGGTGTTTTAACTTCAATGAAAAGAAGAAAGGAAATTATCCAAAGCTATAGGGAGGGGATAAGCTAAAGAATTTATAGCTGTGCCTATACACCGACTAATTGATTACCAGAAATGATATAACGAGGTCCCTTGGCACTGAGATCTATCCCCAGCAACACAAGGGCTCATAACCGATGTTTTAAAAGGGAAAGTCTCTCAATGCCTAGTTAGCCAAATAATTGGGATATGTATCTCATTTGGAGTAGGAAACTGAGCCTAGGCGATGCCGTCTAATATTGGAAATCAGGCCTACTGGTAAACATGGAAATTCTTGATGAAGGTAATGCTTAATTCTTCTCTTCTTTCACCATAGAAACTTACATTCCTACCTCACCCCATCAGATTAAATAATACACGAGAGTCTAGCATTTTTCTTAAAAATAAAAATTAAGTAAGTTTTGCTCTCCATGAGTTCAAAATGTAAAATAATACACATGCTGCTAGAGATGGAGAAATAAATATCTGACAACCAGATATAAGCTGTTTCTTCTCACACAATACTGTGAGGTATATAGGATGTTTATTTTCATTGTCAGATCTCAAAACTGAGGCCAGAAGTAGTTTTATCTTTCCCAAGACTGTTACACCTGGAAACAGCCAAGCCAAGCTTTGACCTTTCCAACTAGGAAGGTGCCTGGTTCTAACAAACCACATGACCTTCCAGATGTAGAAAAGTGACTCATATAAGGAGAGAGTTAAATTTTTGATAATTTAGAGGCAAGAGTGAAATTACCTGAAAAGGATTTATTCAGCAGAGCCATGTGAACTGAATTAAACATGTAGGCTGGGGCAAGAAATACCAGGCTAAAGGAGTATATCTTGAACCCTGAAGAGTGCTAGGAGATGCTGCTACAATCTGAGAAAAATGGTAAGAGGAGGTGGTAAACAGAAATGGCTGGGGCAGAATTAGCACAAGGTGGTTCATGATAGATTTTTGGGAGCAGTGTCCTGACTTGAACTGTTGCCTTACGGCCAAGCACTGAGCCTTCCTTGTGTGTCCTTGGTGTTCTCTATTTCCCAAATACAAGAATATCGCTCACTAGGACAAGAACATTAACTCCTAGACTGAGGCTGAAGTTCCCAGGATGTAGAGCCTGAGCTCACTTGCATCTTATGTAGTATGTGGCTTTTGTAAACCTAGAAAATTCCCTGACACAGGAGTGTGTAGTGCAGGATTCAGCACCCAAGTTTCCTGCATGTGCTTAGTTAGGGAATGTGTGCGTCTCTGTATGGGCAGTCCAAGGTATAAGAGACCATGTGGAGAATTATACATATCCTACAGGGAAAGAATCTGTAAGCTTTCTGAAAGTGACTCTGAATTATAAATGATAATAAGGCAAAGTAGTGAGAAGACAAGGAAGATTCAAAGACTGGCCTTTTCTTCTAATTCATTTATTTCTTTCCATCCTCCAAAAATAATGACTTTATTCATGACTTTTTATCTGGCTTAGTATGCCATAATTGCTGATATCTAAATACTGTCACTGCAGTATCATCCTTAAATGCTGTCACCTCACCAATTTATTCTACCAGCTCCTCTGTACCCCTTAGAGCTCAGAACTTTCATCTTCCTTCAATTCTTTCCTGACTACGCCAGGTCCCATTGGTTTACCATCTTCCTGCTCTGAATTCTATAGAACTTCTGGCTTCTCTTACCCAAATTAACACTTAATTATATATTTTTTAATCTTTGTTTCTAAAAGTTGACTTTTTAATGCAACTAGATTGTTTCTTGGGCACAGGAGTCCACATCATAGATGAATGATTCAGAGCACACTCTTGTCTGAACCTTCCCCTTCTTGTGTGCCCTAAGGCAAGCTATTAAATTCAGTGTCCCTTGGTTTTCTCCTCTATAGATGGATGACAGGCACAGAACCTACACTATTCAGTTCATGGAAGGATATATGAAGAAAACATAAAAAATGCTTCACATGGTTTGTGGACAAGGTACATTGATTAGAACTATCCTAGTATATTCACCATCATGTACTACTTCTTCTAAAACAGAAGAACAGCCTATTTCCTCTCAAATTCTGACATAGCAGAAATGTCACTGAAATCTGTTTAGCCTCGGTTCCCTCATCTTTGAAGCACTGCTGAATATCTATCTATCTATCTATCTATCTATCTATCTATCTATCTATAGAGAGAGAGGGAGAGAGCTCAAATGAAACAGTGTTCATGAACTTGATTGGGAACGCTAAACTCACATCAACCACAGCTAGTGTTGGGACCCTGCCTTTGAAGCCCAATACTCATGCTGGGATACTGTAACAGTTGAGCTTGGAACTGCCCACAAGCAAAGCTATCATGTTTCTTTAAAGAACAGACAAGAAAAAGCAGTCTATACTCAGAAAGAAGCTGATTTAAGGAAAAGAGAGAATTTGAGTGCATTGGGTTCCTGGTTTCTACCGACCCTGCTGTTTCCTTGTCCTTGATAATTGAGTCAGTGATGTCAGTGCCCCCTGTCAGCTTCCCATGCCCAGTGTCAGGGTTCAGGGCCCTTTGGGGGATCCTGGAAGAGCCCTGACTAATTGGGGGGGACAAGTGCAAAGAGAGTTATCCAGTCCAAGGCTGGCTGGGGCAAAGTGAATTAGAGTTGCTTTTCCAAGGAAAAGAGAAAATATTGCAGAGATTTAGGGAGGGCAGGTAGGAAGCATGCACCCCAAGGGGGGTCTCCAGGCACTGTGCAGACAGAACATTTCTTTTAGTAAAGTTTGAAGGGACAGATTCCCCTCATTCATGAATCATGCCAAAGTTTGGGGTCACTCCAATATGGCACAGGATTTTGGCAAATGCCTGTTCTAATGGACCCCAAATTCATCACGGGGAGGCTGTCGTGTGTGTGTGTGTGTGTGTGTGTGTGTGTGTGTGTGTGTGTGTACAGGTAAGTGTGTGTGTATTTGAAGGGAACATTGTTTATGGGAGGTGTCAGCTGTGTGTGTGTATGTGTGTGTGCATGCATGTTTGCACACATGTGTTTGTAGGAAATGCTGTTTATGAGAGGAAACAGCTCTTTAGAGAGCAGCCAACATGGCAAGAATCAATTCCAAGCCAAGGCAGAGCATCAGTGGAAAAGCCTTCCTTGGGCATGGCATGGGGTAGCTGCCAGGGACCACCGCAACAGGAATAGCTCAGAATCCATGCCTTCTCTTTTTCTGGAATATTCCCTAGAGCCCTTGTGTTAGGGAATACCTGTGCTCTCAACATTATGCTGTTGGGGCTTATTGAGACATAGTTGATTTTGTGGCTACAGGATAAAGGTTATGAAAGCTTTATAATCTAGGTTGGGTTTGCCTTTCTGGATAGGGAACAGATGTTTCTTAAATGTTTAAGTAAAAATCCTGGAGCTGTAGTCAAACATTTCACCCTGGTGTACACATGTAAGTGCCTTGATGAGGTGAGTGGATATGCATATATCACATATGTTATCACATATGTCATTGTACTTTGGCAGCTACAAGCATGCACTATGATTTAGTCCTGCTCAGCTCCCTCCTTTTCTGAATAAACATTTAGCTTCTTTGTGGTAAATCCCAGGAGTTTTCAGAGGAGATGTCTTTCTTTTTTTCTTTTCTTTTTTTCTGTATTCAGCGTAGGGGCTACAGGGTGTTCAGGGTCTTACTACATAGATTGGACTTGTAGTGATTTTCCTGTATACAGCCTCCCAAGTGCTGGGATTACAGGCATGGACCACCACGCCCAGTCTCAATCTCCATCTTAGCGTACCCTGGGGGCGGGACCATCATGGAATGCTGGGGATCGAACCCCTGCTGCTGTGCTTTGCCTAAGCAGGCACTTTAGTCTGCTGAGCTGTCAGGCTGGCCTGGAGATGTCGTTTTGGAGCAACTTATTTTCAAGTAAATGGTTACACGAGTAATAAACCTTCATATGAAACAATTTTTTAAAACATAATATAGAGAACGCCAAAGGAGAAAATGAAAATCACCCATAAGGAGGCCCCTTTAGAAGCAAAAGCATCCTTTTGCTATTTCAATATAAAGTCCTTTGTATTCAGTTCAATTTGAGAAGCAGTCCCTGCTCCTCGTAGACCTCAGTGTTGGGAGAATGCAAGCTGAAGCGACCCTCAGCCCTGCTGTCCAGGACCTCGTGATCGAGTGAGGGCTCTACTGAATCTCCTAATGTGGAATTCAGCACCATTGCTGCGCTGATTCTAATGAGGCTCCAGTCTATTTGTACTTGTCATATTTGCCAAGACACTGAGGGCTTTGGTGAAGAAAAGAGGGTTTTAAAACTCCAAAAACAGGCTAATGGAAAGTAAAAACAGCCTTTTATCTTTTGTTTCTAGCATCAAGCTCAAAATAAAAGACGTGGGGAGCTAAGGGAGGCCCGCTTTGCAGCAAGCATCTCATGGCAAAGGTGCCTCCATGCGCCTTTCCATTTGCATGACGCGGGGAGGAGGCCATTGCCAGAAAGGCCTGATGCAGATTGGGGCAGACTATTTAAGCAGCTGGGTGTCTCCCAAGTGTGGGTTGAAACCACACTTAGCAAATTGCCTGAGACAGGTTGTACAAAAGCTATCAGCTGCTACTAGCTTTTGACTTGCCACTGATGCCTTGTCGTCATTTCTTATTACTGTCTCTGTGCATAAACACATCTGTACAGATGACTACATTTATTCTTCAGATAATACAGGCTCAGGAGGAATTTCTACCTGTAGAGGAAAACTAAGGGTAGGTGGAGAGCAGTGGGACCTGGGTAGCGCAGGGCTCCAAACAGCTTGGCAGTTGTGTGCACGAGACAATGCTGTTTACCAGTGATTCCAGGAAATCCATCAGCATCTGTCCCCCCTGGAGCTCATTTCGCTATCCCTTGTAGCTGGCTGGGTGCTTGGAGCTGGTGGTGCTCTAGGTGAGACAGGTGTGGTGCACATGTTTCGCTAAATATCCACCTACACCCACCTGCACCCTCCATGCACCCCACATTAAGCTCGAGCAGAGCAATCAAGTAGAGAAAAAGACACAACAGAACTAAACAAAAACCTGCATGCAGCAATGAGGAAAATACACGAGCTGGAGAGAGCTAGTGAGTGACTGTAATGGTGGGGTTGGGGTTGGCTCTGTGTTTGAAATTAAAATCTGAAAATAAATTTCTATCAGTTCAGAAGAGCTAAGCAGCTTCTTGTGAATTGTCCACAGCTGTTCAGATGCTTATTTTATTTCTTTGCGGCAGACATTTTTGGGAAATAAACAAAGAAATGAAATGAAGTTCAGTGTTTAAAACACTCCATTTTATGTATACCCCTTGACTGTAGGGTTGTATTACCTCCAGTAGCTTGTGTGTGTGTGTGTGTGTGTGTGTGTGTGTGTGTGACTACATTAATTATATGGGACATTTACCTAATGTTTATTTATCATTTTATTGTGTGAAGTTTAAAGACTTGGGTTTTAGGAAGATAAGGACATCTTTCATCTTTAAGGATACAGAATAACCATAGCCCACAGCTGTCCAACATTTTTTTAAAAATTAATTTTATTGAGAGACAGACAGAAATGAGATAGTTTCAAAACCGATTAATAAGACAGTTTCAATAATTAATCCATTGCATATTGCTATCTTCTTAGTGGCTACTCATGGTATAAGATGCAGACATGATATCCTGTCCAAACACTATTGGTACAAATTTTCTTATTGAATTAAGAGAAAGTAGCTGTATATCCATCCTATTTCATATATGCAAATACAAAATGGTCCTTCCTTTGTATCTCCATTTTTGTTTAGTTTTGTTAGAGATGGGTATTCCATTGCCATTTAAATATTGTAGATGCATGAATTCAGCAAAATATTCCATAATAGTCCAGTAGTGCATAATAGTCGTGGGTTATCCGCAGGACTGGCAATGTCGGAAGTTGTTGACTTGAGTCTTTTATGGCTCAGCATATTAATATGGCTTTACTTTTTATACCTCGTTTTTATACATTTCTGCTGGACTGTTAAATCCTGAGGAGACTTGACTGACCTTATCAGATTCAAAAGCCACCCAAGATTCTTTTGGCCACTAGGAGAAGTATGATCCAGTCGAGGTAGTCTGTGATCTCAGCTCTAATGGCACCAATTGTGGATCTCATACCTCATCTGCTTTATTAGTTCCTATCCTATATCTTGGTGAAAATACCTGACATTTGTAATTTAAAGAGGGCTCAGGCTGCAGTCACCAGACTCCTTTGTAGGATGGCATGGTAAAGAGTGTGATGGAGGGGGAAAGTTGCTCAACACATGACAACCACGACAGAGTGAGCTAGCAGGGGAGGAGGGCAGAACAAGGAGAAAGAGAGGGAGAGAAAGAGGGGAGAGAAAGAAGAGAAGAGGAGCTGGGGTCAGGCCACGCCTTTTCAGATTACACTTTCCAGTGATCTACTTCTTCAGTCAGCCCTCACCTGCTAACAGCACATTTAGTCATGAATTTGTCGCTGCATGAAGCCCCTGATGAGTAGAGACCCATTTTGACCTTGGTTGTCTTGGCCTCTGCAGTGAACTAACACAAAGACCTTTCTGCTGTTCAAGCTACCTAGCCTGTAGTGGTCTTTTATAGCAGCCTGCATGGACTAAAGCATCTTCATGAACCCTTTTAACTTTTTAAGGGCTCTATCCCTATTATACTTAGAGATCACTGAATTTGGACTAAATTGTGATACCTTATTCCTAGGCCTTGGATGTCTCTACCTCACTCTTTCTTCTCACAGCTTTCCTGTCTTGGCTTCCTTAGAGGATATCTTTTGAGTTCATTCTAAATTTGGTATTGTGTACTGAAAAGATGTCACTCACAAATGACTAAGGTGCTAGTAGAAAAATTGAGGTCTAGTCCCAGTTTTCACACATCCTTATCATGTTGGACAACATATATAAACTCCTTTTAAACACTTTGCATATTGAAATGGAGCTTAAATCTCCAGCCAACAAGGGTTATGAGGATCAGATATAGTTGTGAATCATTTAAAGCCTATCAAGAGAGAAGTCCTCCGTGCTGCTAAAGAAGTACATCTGCTTTTTTTGATTTTGTTTTGATTCAGTTTCGAGTTATAAATAAAGAAGGGTTTTTATTTTTTAAAGAAACAGTTCTCATAGCAGAATTTTGATTTCTAGAGTAAAGTCTGCATGCAGTTAAAACAGAGGCTGCCACTAACCCAAGATTCCATATGTGTATGTCTGTAGGATACACTATTTTCTCCTTTTCTCCAGGCTTGAGCCTGGTTAAAAAAATCATGGACTAAGAGTAATGTTTTTATAGAGTGTACTTTAGACAACTCAAAAATCAATAGTTTTCTTTGTTGAAGTAATCCAGGAAAGTAGAACATAAGGAATCAGAGGTTTACTACTGTTTTTTGAGGGTGGTGGTAAAACTTTATGGGATCCTCATAAAATGCATGGTTGAATACCAAGTAAAATTGTATTTCATTATAGTTTATCGTTGTCTGATGATGGATATCAGTGCATTTTGTAGCACTTGACATTTAGTGTATATGTGGCCAAGGAGTTGAACCTTTTTTTCTCTCTCCTTCTAGTGGCTTAGGATTTATAAGATAGCTGGAGGACTTGAGGGTAACATTGATAAAGGGGTTGACAGACTATGGGATGGCAGACATGGCTTTTCAGAAACTCAAGGGCTCCAGGAAAAAAAATAATGATAACCCTTAGACTAGAATGTGCTTGGTATAATAATGGACATAACTGGTATTCAGAGCAGTAATAATGGCAATGATATTAGCCAGTAATGGTATTTGTGGAGCATTTGCGATATTCTCGATTTTAAGTTTGACATTTCACATGTATTACCTCTGCTTTGCATGCAGTTAGGTTCAGTCATATTGGCTGTAAGGTTTAGTCAATGGGATGAGAATGACATGGTGTGCAGCGGCCCTCTAGGGCTGCTCTTTGCAGCTTCCAGGTTTTTAACCTCATGCTCTCCTCCTGTTTGCTATTCAGATTTCGTAGCCTCAAGGGAGGCTTAGAGAAGAAGGTGGGAAGTGTCTAGGCAAGTGGAGCTTCCAGTGCTGAGATCTAAAGTTCCTCAAGGAACCTGAGTGGTACAGTTATGCTAAGAGAAAGTAATGTGATCTATCCTTAAAACACATCCAGGAGCTTGAGGGAAACAGTGAGGGGGCAGGGGAGCACAGGCTTAAAAAGTAGGGGAGAACAGCATGCAGCATCCTAGGGAACTGTAAGCCATGCTGAGTTGTTAGAAGATCAAGTGTGAAGCGTGAGCAAGATATGCAGTTAATGTTTACACTAAAAGTGATTCTAGTGAGAGGCATATTGCCATTAACTGCCCTTGAAATCACCTTTAACCCCCTCTTGCTTGGAACACACTTAGCTCATTGTTCTTGCTACTTTCTGAAGGAATTCTGGAAGGTTTCTTTCATGTCTTTATGAGATGTGATCCAAGTTACAGTGCCATTCAATGGGAAGGCAGGCTTGTAGGGACACTGTAGTTGTCCTCATCCTTATTATCCAGTCTGGCATGATGAAACTTTGGGGTCTTCCCCAAAGTCAAACAACTACAAAAGGTAAATGTTTTGAATCAGTTTAGGACATTAAGTTAGGCTTGAGAGCACAAAGCCACTCATGAAAGAAGACTTGGAGAACTGCTTTAGAAAGTAGCGAAAATGATGCAATAAGTATGTTTGAAACACGGAGATGTATTTTTGAGGGGGATTATTGGCCATGTGTCTTTCACTGTAGTACAGTTTTTAAACATTCATCAGATATGTTGACCACTCCTTGTATGAAATAGTGCAGGGAAGAGCAGCTGGTGAATGAGGCAGGAGACAGGCTGTGCATGCGTTTGGTACCACAGTAAGGAGCATGGAGTGACCCAGTCAGCGGTGGGATCAAAGGGAAGGGCCTAAAGGAGATCACAGGAAAGCCCTGCAGAATCTAAGATTGGCAGCGTGCAGAGGAGGTTCGCTTTTGAGAAGTAGTTAGAAGGCAAAGCATTAGTACTTTGTGGTTGATGAGGTAGAGGGAGGGGCCTCAGGAAAGAGTGGGTCCAAGGTGCTTTGCACATTTCAGCTGAATGCCAAATGCCATCTGGGGGAGGCTTGGAAGAGGCCCTCTCTTTCTCCAAGAGTACATGTTGCTGTATGTCCTTGTGTGTGGCCATCTCTCAGCTCTTTGTGGAGAGAGGTCTTATGGGTAGAGCAGCTCTGTTCATGACCTCTCCAGTTCAGGCCACTCAATGATGAGGGGGCTGAAGAGCTGCCTTAGAAAGGCAGATGAGTGCTGAGATGGTATTTTCATAAAAAAGTAATTCTAAAAGGGAAAGTGGTATTTAGGACAGAAATTCACCAAGAATGTGGTTTCCAAGTATGCTAGGTTTGGGCCACCAAACCCTGTTAGAGAAGAATGAAGATGCAAGAGATAGAGAACATCTTCATGCAGAGGCCAGGAATCCTTACTTTTGGAATGGAGGGAAGCCCCTAAGTGACTTTACAGCCCCAGATTTATTGAGAAACAACAAAGGCATAGTTTTTCTGAGTTCAAATGATTGTTTTAGGTGGCAAGACAGATAGGCAAGGGATGTGACAGTATGGCCGAATAACTAACTTTGCTCTGACTGTCCCTAGGGGTTTTTCTTGGTTTCTCTGTAAGTCCCATCTCTGCTTCAACCTGCAAAATATCCTATATTCAAGATGTTTGGACTCCTCAGAGTTGACCCACTGGACTTTACAAGGAACTCCACAGGGATACTGGCATTATTCTGGTACTTCAAGCCTCTCCTTGGGAAAGTGAACTACCAGGGCTCCTCTTTTCCAGATTCTGTGAAATTCTCAGCCACCTGGCATAGAAGCATATCTTCTAGCTACTTGGGAAGAGTTGCTTTATTCAACAGTGAGAGTGTTGGCACATGAGAGTCTGGTGCCAACCAGGACCAGTGGACCATTCTGTTGTCCCAGGCCTTGGAAGTGTCCCTGCTCCATATCTCACTTAATCTTCATCTTACGGCCACTATAGGAAATAGGAACCATCAGCAGGCAATTAGAGTTGCAAAAAATTCATGTAATATATAAAGTTAAAACAAAAAATTTTCATCATCTGACTGTTATCTACTACCTGTTAAGGATAGGATTTACCATTTGCTTTTACAGCCAGCCTAGATCCTGGTACATGTGAAATGCCTCAAAAATAGTTGTATAATCAGTGAATGTAGTGTTTTTCTCAAATAAAAATAAAATTAATATTCGGAAGAAAATGCTGTCTTGGTAGCTGCTTGCTAAAATAATCATAAACCCTTTGATAGTGAAGGAATGAAAGATCTCTTTCTCCCTTGACCAAAAGCTATTTGAACGATCACATTCCCAGTTTAAGTAATATCATACATTTATACAGAAAAATTTCTTAAGACCATTTTAGTACAGGAAAAAAAAGCTGGTGTAGTGCAAAGAACATTGCACAGGGATTGCTGAAAGCTGTATGCTGCACTATACAAAGAAGTTAGGTCTGGAGCTTGGGCTTTTGTGACATTTGTTAGCAATACCTGTGGTTATTTTTGTTTTTTTAGTGCCACATGTTCAATGGGTATAGCTGAGTCTGAGACATAAATGGTAACCTGTTCCAAACACTCAATTATTCAACTTAATTGTTCAATTAAAAATGTATGAAATACCCATAGTATTTATAGCTATATGCTAAAATGGAGCCAGAGAAATAAGACAAATATAATAGAACTATTGTCTTGAGGTATATACATTTTAGTTGGGATTTTAAACAATTGAATGTATTTACTTAAATGGGCTATCTTTCTTACCTTCAGTTTTAGTTTAGAATGAACTTTAAAATGCAACGCATATATTTTATGGATGCTTATTTTGATATTTATTATTATAATATAACTGTGTAGATTAAAGTTGCTTTTAAGCATACCAAATATATTTTTATTATACAGATGAGATTGAGATATGAGTTGAATTGGTGAGTTATACAAAATAAATGTCAGAGAGGAAACTGGAACTCTTTTTTTACAAACCTATATTTTCTTTAAATTCAGGCATAGCATAAAAATAACTAGTGTTAAAAGTAGTGGACACTATTTTGGAACACAGTAAAAATTATCAAGAAGTATATACTGTCATTTTTAGTATTACTATGAATCTCTTACACAGCCAAGAGTAAAAACAACAAAAAAAATCATCAATTTCATCTCATTGCTGTTTTAAGACCAGAAAAATACAGTTTGGTAACACATTAATATATAGACATTTTGAATATATGTTCTACTTTAAAATTTGGAGACATAATTAAAAAGAAACCCTAAGCTATCAGAACCAAAAAAAAAAAAAAAAGAAAAAAAGAACCTAAAGGTTAATCACTGAATTTTGTGAATTATAGATTTTTTTCCTACAAATTTGTAATTTCTCTTGAAGTAGAGTCATTTATTTATAACTAAATGCAACTATAAAACTGTGCTATACATTTTTGAGGATGAAACTTAAGCAGCAAGACGAATTTCAAAACAGAAGTTTCTCTAAATGTTCTCAGTTGATTTTGTAGACTAAATTTCTGTGGTCCTCACCCAAATTCATAGGTTGAAACCTACCTCAAGGAGATGGGGTTTGCAAGTGAGATTTTTCAAGGTCATTAGGTCATGAGGAATCCAAATCTCTCATGAGACCTGGCACAAAGAGACCTCAGGGCTGGTTTTTTTTTTTTTTTTTTTTTTTCGAAACCTGTGATTGAACTCAGGCCCTTGCGCTTGCCAGGGAAGCACTTATTCCACTGAGCTATCTCCCTGGCCCCATGGCTGGGGACATAGCTCAGGGGTCTACACACATGCCTAGCAAGCACAAGGACCCACCATCATTCCTCATTAACACATACCATGCTGGCCCCAGAACCCTGGGCTCTCTGTGCTGCCCCAAATCAGGCATGCTGGTGCATGCCTGTAATCCCAGCGCTGGGAAGGCTGAGACAGAAATATCACAATGAGTCTGAGCTTGGTAGTGAGACCCTGTGTTCAATAAATAAAAAAATAAAGAGACTTCAGAGAACTCTCTGCCTTTCCACCATATGAGGACACAGCAAAAACAAAGCTACCAATGGCCTAGGCCCTCAGCAAACAAAAAATTTGCCAGTGTCTTGATCCAGGACTTCTCAGTCTTCAGAACTAAGAAATAAATTTCTCTTGTTTGTATACCATCTAGTTCCTAAATTTTCATTATAACAGCCAAAACAGACTATGATAGATTATCTCCCTCAGTCTTTATAAAATCTTCATTGTATCACTGTATCCTGCATTTTATCCATTATAAAAGTGGAATTTAAAGAAAACTTCCAGTGCTTGTCCAAGGTTATATAGCTGACATGTATGAATTTTGAAGTTGATCCCTAGTTACCCAACTGCTTTTTCACTGAATGCACCCCTACTTTAATTTCTCCTGACCCATCTAAGATGAAGAGGCAGCTCAGGTTCTCTATTAAGGTTGAGATCTGCCTCCCTTGGATATATCTCTTTTATTCGTGTATCCTATCATCAGCCCTAACATGTATGAATAAATATTTAGTTTAATTA
Source organism: Octodon degus (assembly GCF_000260255.1). Taxonomy (NCBI): domain Eukaryota; kingdom Metazoa; phylum Chordata; class Mammalia; order Rodentia; family Octodontidae; genus Octodon; species Octodon degus. The sequence continues at coordinate 10,340,528 of NW_004524582.1, read as the reverse complement.
TGATTAATAATAACCAACATCAGGCATGTATGGCACAGATATTCCAAATATAAAAGTTTTCCATCTGAGAAAAAAAAAACCTGAACAAAATTATGTAGCAACCAAGATGCTTACTTATTTATTTGGTCTTGACCTGAGTTTTGATTTTGTTTTTTGAAATTCATGAAAAGAATCAAAGTCTAAAACAAGCATGATTTGCACAGGTATGAACAATGTTCACCAAGAACCTTGTAAATAAATAATGCATATTGACTATCCAAAAGTTTTAGGCTTACTTTTAGTATTTTATTAATAACTGAATCTAAACTTGGGGCAGATTCAGTCAAGACAATGTCACACAACTGTTTGCTCTATGGAATCACTGGTGAACACAGGACCAGCTAGCACTGTAGACCTGACACCAGGGGGGAAAAATGTCATCGAGATCTTACTGATTTTCAGGGGTAGCAGCACTCTTTGGAGGAGTGGAGCTTTGAGTGCTCTGTCCCGTAATATAAAATATGACTCTACAAGCTGCACTCTCCAATAATTTTTATAGCAAAGCATAACATGGTTTCTAGCAAGGTCAGAAATGTCAATAAAAAGGCACAAATGAACTTGTCTATCTTTCTCAATTTTGAAAACAGTCTGATCTTTTTGGTGAACTGATGTTGAGGCTTGAAAAGGAAGTATATTTCCAAAGGGTCTCTGGAGGCTAGCATACACTTTTAACCCGGATGCTCACCTATGTAGCCAGGGCTTTTCCTTTGGGGGAATAATGTCACAATTTGGCCTTAAGTGTGGGTATGTGGGCACACAGGAAAAAGGTGACCTGCACAGCAGCCTCTGAAGTTTTCTTTGAGATGTGCCTGACAGTTTTTAAAAAGAAGCTTGGGTGAATACATGTTCATGCATTGTTTAAGATCTGTATTTATTCTTTTCTGCACACTGGGGATTAAACTCAGGTCCTTAACTCTAAGTTATTCTCCAGTCCCTTTTAATATTATTAAATTTTCTTTTATTTCTCTATTTTTTAAAATTTGTTTGGTTGTTGCAGGGTCTCACTATGCAGCTCAGACTCTTGGTGATCCTTCTGCTTTCAGTCTTCCTAGTGCTGGGATTATAGGCGTGCACCACTACTCCTGGACTCTGTGGATAGCTCAGCCCACCCTGAGGGCGGGGCTGGTGCAGCATGTGGTGCTGGAGATCAAACTGTGGTCTCTGAGTTTGCCTAAACTTGCCTAAGCAGGCACTTTAATCCACTGAACTGTCTTGCCAGTCCAAAGTTTTTATTTTTGAGACAGTTCTCACTAAGTCACTAAATTACCAGAGTTGGCTTTAAGTTATAACTTTCCTGCCTCAGCCTCCTGAGTGCTGGGGTTGTAGGTGTGGGCCACCATGCCTGGATACAATGCTCATTTTTATTTTTATTTTAGGGAAGGGTCTACAGAGTGTCCAGGGTCTTACTCCTAGATCAGACTTGATCCGCCTGTTTACAGCCTCCCAAGAGCTGGGATTACAGGTGCATGCCACCATGCCCAGTCTCAATCACCATCTCATTGTGACCTGGGGGTCAAACTCCCAGCACCGGTGCCTGCTTGCAGGTGCTTTAATCTGCTGAGCTATTTGACCGGCCCTGCCACACTCATTCTTTCTCTCATAGTTTTGTGGGCCAGAAACTAATTGATCTTATTGGGTTCTTTGGTTAATGTCTTTTAAAGCTAAAATCAAAGTACTGGCCAAGTTATACTTGTATGTATACCTACGGGGAGGAACCCATCCCTAAATCCATTTAAGTTGTTGGCAGAAGCTGGCTTCTTGGAGTATAGACTCCCTAAGGTGTAAGAATGGATCTCATGCTGGTTGTAGAAATATAGCTTCGGGACCTTGCTCTCAGGCTCTTTCCATGTGACCTTCTCCACCTTCAAAGACATTAACCCTGTGTTGAGCCCTTCTAGCATTTAGAATCTCTTTGATGTTGTTTTCTGCAGTTAGCCAGAGAAAACTTCCTCCTTTTAACAGGATCGCATGACGCCCATCTAGAAGAACTGCTGTGTTTTGTATGTTAAAGTCAACTGATTTGAGACTTTAATTAACATCTGAAGAATCCCTTTACAGTAGCATCTAGATTAGCATCTGATTGAATAACTAGGGACCAGAAACCTTCAAAGGCCATTACAGAATGTGCCTACCACAGGACCAGGATGACCCGTTAGTTTTGCATATGCTATTTAATTTAAACCTTTCAACAGTCTATAAGGACTTAAGTTAATTGCCTAATTCATTCACTCAGTAAGGGTTCCACTTGATCCTAGCCTTTTGTGACTCTTAAACCAGAGTTCTTCCATCGTAATGATGGCAATAATATTAATGAGAAGAGAAGTCTCTATTGCCAAGAGCTGCCACTTTTCATTTCCTAATCCATTTAACCTTAACCAACTCCCTGGAGGTCATTGGTCCCATTTTGTAGGTGAAGAAGCCATAGAACAACAAGCAAGTCATCAGAAAGGTCTTGTTAGTATAATTAAATCACTTGAGCTAATCTTGACCTCTTTTACTGATGCAGCAGATAGGAATTCAAAGAGGATTCACAGATGGAACCAGAACTCTCTCTTGGGGCTCATGAATTTTCTAGCACTTCTCCTTGGGTCATGTTTTTTCATTCTAATAATAGGATTTGACACCTTTGAAACTTTTCTTGTGTCAAGGCACAAATCATACTAGATAAAGTTGAACAGTCAAAGAAGATTTTAATCAAAACATTTGCATGAGGGAAGAGCCTCACACCCCTGAAGCAAAGGGTAAAGTAATTTTAAAGGACTGGAAATGGGAGAATATTTGCTGTCTGTTTACAGATTGGTGTCACCTAAAGGGAAAGTAACTTCCATTAGATCTTCAAGACAGAAGATAGTTTTATAACTGGTGTAGGCTTCCATTGTCCCATGGAACCTGGAGATGGGACTCTTATCTTTCTTGTGCTTGCATTTATAAAACTTTGCTTCCAAGACCTGAAAATAAAAAAAAAAAACCAACAAAATTCTTGAGCTGTAAGCATTTAAAAATACTTGTACCTTAAAGGGACAGAGGAAATTTATAATGGGTAGTTTTGGAATTTAGATACTCTAAGAAAAGAGAAGTCAGAGCTTAGAGTCAAGAAGAAGCCTAGCTATTGCTTAGACAAACTGAGAGAAATGGCAAGACCAAGACTATCTGGGTCAATGTTGAGGATTAAATAGTGTATTTTGTCATGCCTTACAATGTGCAAAGAATTATTCCAAAGCCAGTTCCTCCAGGAAACTCCTTGCCCTCCGAGCCCTTGATTCTGAGCTCTTCCTCTTTGGGCCAGTGCTTCTGACTCTTCCCCACCATGTATTATTTTATCATCTAGAGCTACTAAGGCATGAATGCTCATTGTAGCACAATAGTATGAAAGGATTATGACATATCTATGCAGATGAATAAGATGTCTGTTAAGGATCATATCAAAGAAGATATTTAACAACTTGAAAAATGTTCATAGTAGATTTTTACATTAAGTAAAAGCAAATATATATAATCCCATGAACAATATGCTCCTAATTAAGTGACAAAGCAAACAAAAAACTCAAAAGTCCATGGAAGAAACTACTAAAGTGACAGTATATATGGTATACAGTAGAGTGAGGTGATGGGTGATTTTTATTTTCTTCTTGCTTTACCATGCTTGTGGATTTTCTACAGTGAATGTATTACTTCTGTCACTATGATAAAAAAAACATAATTTTACATAAGGAACTGTAGACCAAAAAAGCCACAAAGTCTATTTTTATGCCTCAGAACCATAATGCAATGGAGGTAGAGTCAGGGACTTACATTAGTTTAGGAGTGATTTCTTGTCTTTCTTCTGTTACCAACCTTATGGTGGTCTATGTCTGGAAAGAGAGCAAGTTGATGTAAGGGATCCATTCTACCTGCCTCTATTGGGATTGAGCAGTTGCCAGCCCTATAGGGAAGAGGGTTTGAGGCGAGAATGAAGAGTCGGATAGTGATTATTGGTTTATGCTCTTCCTTTATCTCCATCTTCAGCGTGTAATTAATGCCATTAATTCATTTGGATTTGTTTTCATCAATTGTACCCCACACTTTCCTGTCCCATGTACCTCACCAGCAACAGTTATTCAGAAATAGCATAATCTACATTGGGGTGCAATGAATGTGACATCCCAGGAGGTACTTAAATTCTGCATGACCACTGTCAGAAAGGCAAGGCAGAGGCTTGAAGCCTCAAAACCAGCTGGCCTTCATCTTGGCAGTGCCTTTCTCCTGCAATTCTTCAACAAAAAAGGAATCACAACTAGCTTCCTAGCCACGGGGCTAAGGCAACATAGAAAGCCGGGGTCACTCTCTGAGTCTCAGGGGCAGTACAGCTTTGTACTATCACTGTCCTCTGTAGCTTCATCATTTCCAGAAAATGATCAGACAGTAGAGACAGGATTCCCAGGAAGAGAGCGAGGGAGTGGGGGAGAAAAGAAGGGAAGAAATAAAGGGGAGGGGGAGAGAGAGAGACAGAGACAGAGAGAGAGACAGAGAGAGAGACAGAGAGAGACAGAGAGAGACAGAGATAGAGGCAGAGGCAGAGGCAGAGGCAGAGGCAGAGGCAGAGGCAGAGGCAGAGGCAGAGGCAGAGGCAGAGAGGGAACAAGAGGAAAGGGAGGAGGAGACTCCAGAGACCCCAGTCATGCACCTGTGGTATAGACAGAGAGAGAGAGAGAGGCTGACAGGCACTACCACAACAGTTTAGGGTAATAACAACATGTCAGTTGGTAAAAGTGCCCCGATTCCCTGCAGGATATTTCCAAATATGGGGCAGATTTTCACACCAGTTTCTATTTTCCAGACTCTACCTCCCCACCTGTTCCTTCTTGATCAAATTGTTTTACGCTGCAGTGGTACCTGAGAAAACCATCCTGTATCACTATTAGAACAGCTTTCTGAGGGTGGCTCTCCGAATTGTTCTCTAAAATATGCCATCTCAACTCCAAATGGCTTATCTGAATATTCCAGCACAATTTTCTGACTGTATAAGCATAAACTTATATTTTTATGTTAATCTGAAGTCATTTCTTACTGTATTTATTCAGTGGGCAGAGCCCGATAACTAGGGAATTGACATCCTTGAAAATGCAGAAACCCTTCTAGACTGATGAAAAGAGAGTAAAGTTCTCCTTTGTGTCATAGCAAGGCCTCAGGTGACGGCTGCTGGTTTATTCTATCACCTCTGACAATATCCAGCCTCTCTCATTGGTTGCCTTTGCCTGGAGGAGCCAGCATTCCCTTAATAATTTATGCCACGCTTTTCATTTCCATTCCCTTCATCACTTAATCAGCAGAGGCATAATTCCTCTTCCCCTAATACATCTTTATTTTCGACCCCATTACCTGCACGGGCTGCAGAGGGTCGTCTTCTCCTGGCATGGTGTTCCTGTCCTCATGGTGCTCTCCTGGGTCTCCAGCAATCTGTTCCTGCTAATTGGTGCAGATGGGAGTAGGAGGGAGCAGGCACACGGGGAAGGAGGCAGACTCTCCTGGTAAGTAAGGGTCCTCCGGGAGACTAAGGCAATTTGAGGAAGCTACTTTCACTCTGTCAGGTACAATGAAACAGGCATTTGGGGAGTCTAGTTCCATAGCAGTTTTAATCCTTTCAAGGGGCATTTCTGGTCTATCCCTCACCAAGTTCAGAACAACAGCACCAACCACATTAACTATTATCACTTAGTGAGCCTAGCAAAATCGAAATAACTTGTATATACTTATTAAGTCATTTATTCACACAAGAAATCTGTGAGTTGCATTATGTTATCCTGACTTCATAGATGAAGAGGTTGAACCCAGAGACACTAGTCACATACCTAATTCCATGAAGTGAGCAAGTGGCTGGGTCAGGATGTTCAGAGGAAAGTGTTCTAACATTCTCCCCACTGCTCAAAGTGGAATTGTGTTAGGATTCGTCTTGTAACTCTTTCCATGCATTTTTTCTTATTTCTTGCATTCCTTTATTATATTTCCAGGGAACTGTGCTGTTTTATATTATTCCTTGGATGGTCACTCTAGAAGGAGCTGGTAAACTGATCCCAGTTAGAGTGGTTAAAAGGATGACCTTATGTGGACCTCTAAGTGCCGCGGTACACTACCGATCTGATTATATTAATTTTTAGTCAAAAATATATATTTTTGAGACAGAGTCTCCCTTTGCAGCTCAGGTTGGCCTTGAGCTTATTTCATAGCACAGGCTGGTCTGGACCTTGCAATGATCCTCCTGCCTCAGCTTCTCTAGTACCTGGGAGGCTGAGGCAGGCAAGCACCATAAGTTCAAGGTCAGCCTGGACTGCATAGTGAGTTCAAGGCCTGACCTACGGGGTAGACCTTGTTTCAAAATCAAGAAGCAACTTGGTCATCCCCATGAAGGGATGAATGTAGCTCCCTCAAAGGTGGGTTACTTACTGCCAAGAGCAGATTGTTACATAAGTAAGTCCTCTTTCTCTGTTCTTTTGCTGTTTCTCTTGCCAAGCAACTGCTTCCACCACGAGCCCCTTACGAAAAGCCACACAAGTATTCCCACCACCCTCTTAGACCAGAAGAACTATCAGCATGTATCATCCTTAAAATTTCTCAGAGTCAGACATTCTGTAATAGCAACAGAAAATAGACTAAGATAACACTGAGTCAAGTACATCATAGTACACTTTTGGTTATCTGGTCACCAGGTCTCCAGCATCTCAAGCGTGTTGTAAGTCTTCTAACTTTTTGACTTTGGACCAGGTAAACCAGGCCTAGGAACCTGCTCCAAAAGATCCAATGTACTTTAATGATATATGACTCTCCTAGGTCTCTGAGTTGCCACAGAGGCCCTAGGTTTCTGATAGGATGATGTACGACTATGGTAGGGGCCAGAAATGATGGTGTAAGAATGCACAGAGGCTGGCAAGTAAAACATAGGAGTTTGAGTCTAGATATATTGATTTTTTAAAATTGATTTTACAAACATTCATTAGAGTCTAACAATAACCGGATACTGCTCTGGGGATTTGCTTAGAGTGGCAAATTAAGCCCTCCTAGTTTATCATTCTTATGTGGAAGACTGTTCATAACTCAGTTAACAGATAAACATGAGAGTTTTTGATACTCATAATTGCTGTAGAGCTAAAGAGATGATATGATGAAGACAAACAGGTGTGGAGGATGTGCTACTGTGTTGGAGTGGCTAAGAAGGGCTTTTTGAAGAGGTGCTGACAACTGTGAGCTGAATAGCTCTTAAATCCAGAGCCTTTGCTACCAGCCTGCCAATTAGAACTGATCTTGCACTGCACCATTTATTTACTTGGATGGTGCTCTGTTATTAATTACATCTGTTTTTTCAACTTCAATGATAACAATGAAGAAAGTTTGCACTGTGGCTTTGATATGGTCATTCTTGACACAAGTGGTACAGTATCACCCTGGGAGATTTATTGATGACTAGGGTCAGGATGGCCCATGGAAGAAAGAAGTGGTAGAAACTCATGTTTAAAAAATAAGCTTCCGATGTCAGAAGTTGTTGACTTGAGCCTTTTACAGCTCAGCATATTAATATGGTTTAACTTTTTGTACTTCATTTTTATACTTTTCTGCTGGATGGTTAAGACCAAGATGAAACAAGACCAGTCCTATGGATCACCCACTACTATTATGGACTGCTGGACTATATTGGAGTGTTTTGCTGAAGTCACACATCTATAGTATTTAGATGCCAATGGAATACCAATCTCTGACACGACTAAACAAAAAAAAGGGGATACAAAGGAAGGACCATTTTGTATGTGTATATACAGAATAGTTAGGATAGATATACAGCTACTTTCACTTAATTCAATGAGAAGAAAGATTTGTACTAATAGTGTTTGGACAAGATATCCTATCTGCATCTTATACTATGAATAACCACTACAAAGACAACAATATGCAATGTATTAATTATTGAAACTATCTTACTAATCAGTTTTGAAACTGTCTCATTGCTATTTGTTTCTCAATAAAATTATTTTTTTTAAAAAGCTCCTGGGCTGGGGAGATGGCTCAGTGGTCTAAACGCCTGCCTGGTAAACACAAGGACCCGAGTTTGATCCCAGGTACCACATGCCATGCCAGCCCTGAAACTGGCCGTGGTGGTACATGCCTATAATCCCAGCACTTGGGTGGCTGAGACAAGAGGATCACTACAAATCTGAGATGTGTAGTGAGACCCTGTATCCAACTAAAAAAATCTTTCTGAATAATTGTGGCTAAGTTATTTGCTTTTAAGCATCTCAGATTTCTCACTTGTTTCTTGGTGAGATGGGGTGAAACACACATGGGCCCTGGAAGGAAAGTGTACAATTTCATCTCTGTGGCACTTTTGTAAAAGCTTTTGGGTTTATCAGTTAAAGATAATTCCTGAGTCATTTACATGTATGAGATGAATTAAGATGAATCTATATCAACCTCCACACTATTACATATTTCAATACCTCTTAGCTTTCACAAGAATCTTACAAAACAGCTATCTTTATTGTATCTACTTTCTAGACAAGTAAACAGAGGCACAGAGAGATCAGATAAAGAGGAGGGAGCTAATGTAGAACATTCAGCATACACAAGGGAATAGAGTTAGTAAATTTGAGACGTCATCTTTTCATAATTATACTAAATGAATTTGGGCCTTTTAAAGACCCCATTTTACAATAGGGAACCTTACAGCCATATTATATGATGAGCTCAATGGATGTAAAAAGGAAAAAGCCAGAATTTTATTGCAATACCCTGTTGCTACAGGATCCTTTTTCTGTATACAACCTGTGCAGAGGCTGAAGGAAGATGTTCCTCTCTCAGCAGGCAGGACTAAGGACTCATCTCTGCTCTAGCAGGTGCACCATTCAGGAAAACTCTTGATCTATTTCTAGTTACAGGTCTGGGTGCTATGGTTTAAATCTAAAATATCCCCCACAGCCTCAGGAGTTTGAACGATGGCTAGATATGGGGGTACCATGCCCATTAGCTTGCTAGCTGTGTGCGTATGCACTGCCAGCGCAAGCACGTGGTAGCTCAGTGTGCAGTTAGGATGTGTGTCCCGGTTGGAGTGGGCCACCAGGGTTGTGGCCTGGGAGGCTGTATTCTTGTTCCAGGCTCCTCCTCTCGTTCCCTCTCTCTGCTCCTGGCCATCATGCTGGGAGTGTCATTGTGCCATGACATGCCTTTGAGCTAGCCAAACATGAACTGAATGCTCTGAAACTATGAGCCAGTGTAAAGGTCTCCTCCTTTCAGTTGTGGGTGTTGGGCATTTTGTCCAATGCATTGGGCTTTGTCTCTACAACAACCTAATGCATTGGGCTTTGTCTCTACAACAACCAGTGAGCTATGAGAAGCAGATTGCTTCATGGTAATTACCAATATTACCAGTGAGATAATAGTAATACGGTTACATGTTTTAAAAATAAATATTGAGGGGCCGGAGAGATGGCTCAGTAGCATAAGCACTTGCCTGGCAAGTGCAAGGTCCTGAGTTCAGTCCCCAGTTCCGCAAAAAATAAAAAAATTAAAAAAAATTTAAAAAAAATAAATATTGAATGACACTAGAGATCTAAAATACTAAACAGTGTATGCACAGAGAATATTTTATGAATGAGCTCCATTGTCATTTTTGAGAAATGTGATTTTTCTCCTTTTTGTGTCTCCAGACTTGAGCTCAGCATTTTACTTTGAATTAAATGTGAAATAACATCCATGGTGAGTAAAATGAGCATATACTGATGAATGAATGAATGAATGAATGAATGGTTGAATGAATGAATGAATGAATGAGTAAATGCATGAATGAAGTAATAACTTCAGTCTGGACTATGCAGATCTCAATTCTAATCCAGGATCTCCCGTTGTCATGTAAAGCCATTCTAAGTTACTTGTCACTTCTGGTCCCACGCTTCCTCCTTGTCCCATGGGAAATGATCCTAAATGATCTTTATGGCCCTCTTATAACTGTGGAATTCTTCAATTATTTAATTCAGAACCAGTAAAGCCTGAATTCATTACCTGGTTCTTGTCATTGTTTAGAAGCCCTGTCTGATGATCTATCTTTTATGATAGATACTCGTTTTCTGGGTACTCATATGGGTCTATGTTTAGGGTAGTTTTAACATTTTACATCTTATAACAGGATGGGCATCATTCCTGTCCCATTCTCCATCCAGAACAATTTTGGTTTCAGGGGGGTGTTTGGCAGCCTCCGTAGACAGGATTGTCATTACTGAGGAGTGATAACACAGTGATAACATGGTATCTAGTGCGTAGAGCCTAGGGATGCTGCTAACCAGGACAGCCCCTCTGCCCTGTATGCAACAAATAATTATCTGGCCCCAAAAGTCAATGGTAGTGAATATAAGAAGTACTGTTTCATGTGGGAATATATTTGCAAGGGACAAGAACTCCTGGATGCTGAATTCCAGAGCACTGATTCCTGTTGTCTGTCCTAGTGGCAGGGTACTCCTTAATGGTGGTCTAGACATAGTGATTAAAATACTCACAAAACTCCCACAGCGTTTTGAAGGATTCAAAGGCACAATGCAGAAAAACTATGTTAGGGATGAGGCTTCCATGCAGAGTGAACACACAACCTATCTGTAATGAAGGATTTCTGAATAAATATGGACTAAAGCCTCCTTCGCTGGGGTCCTATGAATTTTAGCTGCAGGAGTAATATCAACATTAATGGGAATCATTATGCTGCCCTGGAATGGAAATTTACCCTGGAATGGAGAGCAATATCCCACAGATGGAGGTGATTGAAAATCTGTTCCACTGGCAGGATGCATGCAGAAGTCTTGAGTGAAAAGCAGTGTTGGCTGCCAGCTCATGAATTGGCTTGGACAGGCTGAATTGTGTAGGGACAGAGTAAGGCACACAGGGCAGTGTTATCCAATGACCAGCATGGGCCTAGCGTGACACAGGGACTGGTCGCTGGTGCATTCCTTATTATGTAACCTTCTCTATTCATTTTGTGGCACTACTGTTCTGGCACCAGTCAGGTGCCAAGAGCCACAGTTCTCCCAGTGTTCTCCAAAAAGTAGGCTGACAAATGCATTTCCTCTAAGGTGTCAAGGTTTAACTGTCTGCAGAATCAACTGTGGTTTAAAGGAACGCAATTAGTGAATGAATAATAAGATGGCATGAATTTAATGTAGATAAGAGGTGCTGAGGCAAGATGTCTGTGGTCCTGTAAGGTCTGTAATGGTATCATGGGGAATAAAATTTACCTCGGTAACAACTCCTCAGATCTTGGTGCTGTAGCTACATTTTTTCCTGCGTGTCACAATTTGTGGAAGCGCAGTGGAAGGTAGCAAAGACGTAGACATGCTCTATTGGAAGCAGGAGATGCGGGTGTGGAAGCCAGGTCCCTCGGTTCCTCCTTTGCACCAGATCTTTGGCTCCTGGAGTTTCTCTCTAGAATCATTTGGGTCCATGGAACAATGTTTTTTTTTTTTTTTTTTTTTTTCACTGTAGTGAACATAGGAAATGATGATATTTGTTTAGAATTCAGATTATACACCTTGAAAATACTGCTAGGTTGCGGGAGTAGGATCAACTACCCCTAAGGTTAAACAGACCACTACTTGGGTACAGCCCAACCTAGAAAGCTGAGTCAGGGCATATAGCTTGAGGGTCATTGGGGTGACCTTGACAGGATGGAATAACTCCCAAGCCTTGAAAGTGACATGTGTACAAGGTTTTACCCACGTGTGCACTGGCATCATATCAGATGCAAAAGGATTGAATTTATTCTTTTTATCCATTAAATAAGTAATCAGGGAGCACTTATTAACAATAGGTACTCCTCTAGCTCTTGGGGAAAAGGGATTAAATTCTTGCTTTGGAAGAGTTTACATTTCAGTGAGAAAGAGGTAGGAACAAGTGAACCAAAAATAGATGAGTGAAATATATGTGCTCAGTAGGTACAAAAAGCATGACCCGATGAAGGAATAGCTGGTGTGTGTGTGTGTGTGTGTGTGTGTGTGTGTGTGTGCATGTCTGTCTGTCTCACTATGGTAGTGTGGTCAGCAGGGACATTTAGGAAGCAATGTGTGAGCTGAGCGAGACCCCAAGGGGGAGAGGCACCACTCTTGTGACACCTGGCACCTTGGAATTCTAGACAAAAGGCCCAGCTGGGATAGAGGTCTTGAGATGCGAGGGGGATTGCCACGCTCAGGAAGCAGCCAGACCCAGGGTGCTGCCGTTGTTTGCACTGAGGATGGCGCACAAGGCCTGCACAGCAAACCGTGTCTCCAGCATTTTTTTAAATTTTGGGTTGAGCCTTGCTAAACTGCTAAATGGGCCAGGCTTGGCTCAGCCTGGTGATCCCCTTGCCTCAGCGTCACAGCGATGGCAGTCCAGGCTCACACCACCACACGAGTATTACTAGTTATTTTTACATAGTTGGGAGTGTAAAATGACTTTAGCATATTAGTCCCTTTGTTGACAGGAAGACACAATATTCAATAAAACAAATCAAAAGAGGAGAGGTTTATTTCAGCTTGTGGTTACCATTGGGCTTAGCCATGGTCAGCTGGCTCTGGCAGAAGCAGTGTAGCATTAAGGCATGGCAGAGGGCAGACATGGGAGCAGAGAGAGGGGCAGATGCAGCAAGCAGCACATGCCGTTCCAGGTCCTGCCCCAAGCGATCAGCCTCTTCCAACCAGGTCCCACCTCTAGGCTTTGGGGGACACTTTAGATGTAAACCACAATACTTGGCCATACTATGATATCAGACTTTGAAAAGAATGATTGTACTCGTTGTTTTCTGCAACCCTGGGTAGCAGGTACTATCATATTGTTAGTACTCCCATGTTATAAAAGAAGAAACTGGGACACATACAAGGTTAAGTAACTGGGAAAAAGTTCTAACTGGCAAATGGTAGGGGGTAGGGAGAGAAAGGCTGTGAAAACAGGATTGTGCAAACTTACTAAATAAACCAGTCTATGCAACGGCATGCTTTTCAGACCTTGTCATAACTTTAGAAATGCTGCCTCAGAGTTTTTCCATGTAAGAACTCAACTCGCACTTTCAGCATCTTGAATATGACAAGCTTTAACTGTGAGCCTTATGAGTACTGATCAGTGGACAAGAGTGCTTTGGAAAGTGATTTGTGGGTCTGTCTCATTCCATTTAGCTTGTTTTCCTCCTTAATGGCTAAGTCACTCCCTGGAGATAAATGAGTCCTTTAGAGACACATGCAGACTTTCAGGCCCTTGGGGCAGTGCTTTAGTGACTGGAGAAAAATAGACTAAATGTTCTGGTATTGAGTCCATCCCAATTCATCTGCTCTGCATTTCCCTGCAGCTATTCAAATTGGTTAGGAAGCAGGGTAACTTATTACTAAGAGTGCAGAACTGAGTTCAAAACTCTTCTTCATCACTCACTAGCTGTGTGACCTCAGGGAAGTTATTTAACCTCTCTGAACTTCAGTTCTCTTGCCAGAGGATTAATCTGGAACACCGTCTAGAAAATGAGCAGTAGAGTGCCTGGTTCGTTATTTACGCTCAATCAATGGGTGACATAGAGACTATTGAGAATAAATTTATGTTCTGGTCTATCAAATCTATTGTGTCCATTTCCTTTTCTTCTAGAGATATAGAATAACAGTGCAACATTGACAAAAGCCAGACCCTTCCAGGGCAGAAACAGTGTTTAATTAATTTGCCTGCCTGGGGTTAGTAGACTTCTCTGCAGAGAGAACAGAATTAGTGCCCTTTTGATAATAGATGATAGGAATGGAACTCAAGGACAGATCTTTAAGTTTGTTTGGAAAGCAATTCTGGCATGTTAAACCGTTATGCAACAGACTCCAGACAATCTCCACACTATCACAGGGTTTGGGTTAAAAAAAAAAATAGGTTTTATAGGGGGAATTTGCAAAACAGTGATCAGCAATGAAAGATGTTATAAAGTTGTGAATTTTCTCATTACCCCCCAAAAGATATGAGCTTGGGCCACAGCAACTGCTGGACAAGCAGGCAAGAAATGTGCCTCCAGCGTGGTGCGTTCCCATGAAGGCTTTGCATGGAGGGGGGGCCTTGTGAATTCTACGTAGTAGGCAGGAGACAGCAAATGCATTCTGAGCACCTAGCGCTGGGGGCTTTCCTGCTGTTGTTCTTAGAGTCGTCTGGGAAAACTAGCCACATTCTGCCTGGAGACTCCTGGGACTGTGGGTCATTACTCCCCTACACACACACACACACACACACACACACACACACACACACACACTGCTGGGGGCCTTAGTTCCCTGGGCAGCTAATTTAGAGGATCATCCTCATCTGCTAGGAAGAAGAAGGCCCAAGCTATCTTGCTCATTGTTCAGAAAATTCAGAGATGGGGTGATTTTAAAAAATTCAGTTTATGATGCCATAGAGAACTCTACACTTTCTGCATTGCAGAATTGTGTAATAACAACAGTAGTATTGTTGCTTTGATAAGAGTATTATATATTTTTTCTCTCCAGTGCTCTTTATCTCAGGCTCTTCTTTTACTTTTCTCTGAAATCTCAGTAACTATTATCTAGGCTTCTGATTTATATCAATCACATAATATAAAATTCTGTTAGTAACCCTGAAAGGTAGTTCTTATTAAATCCATTCTGCAAAAGAAAAAGTGAGCAACACACCATTGACTTGATTCGCTAAAATCTTCAGATTCAGGAAGGATCTGAATCTAGCCCTCTTTGCTTTCAGTGACTGAGCTCTGTCTATGTGTTCAGTGCTTCCCTAGTGAATCTACTGAAGAGGGTGAGTTTTGTCTTTGTTGGCTTTTCTTTTCATCAAGGAAAGTAACAGGATTCAGAATGCAGTGGTTTTCTCCTCCTTCACAAAGGCCAGGCAAAAGGGCATCTTTGACCTGCTGGGCAGTCCTTACCAGGGATGCTAGTGAGCTGACATATCCAAAGAGGAAGCAGTTATATCTATTCTGCCCACATGCCACACAGACTAGCATGAGCCAGGATGGGAACGTTATGGACATCAGCCTCAATTATCCATGCATATCCACATGCTTACCAGTGATTTGCTACCAGCTCATTTGATTCTGTTGGTTTCCAAATTAGGCGGAGCATGCTATCTGCCATAGTGGCATCCGCACTCCTTAAGAAGAGAATTGAGAGAATTGGATACCTAGAAAGTATGCCCCCAAAAAGTCAACATCACCATTTTAACTTAGCAAAAATGTAATAAAGAATGTGTGCTGTTCCATTTACCCCATGGAACTTTGAACCGTCTTTATCTGGACCTTTGTTATATTTTACTATATGGGCATCCAACCTGAAATACTGAAATTGCTGTGAAACCTCAACCTATTATTAAAGAGGGTTGTCTCTTCCATGAGAACATTCAGCTGATGGTGACATGAGAAATACCAGGTGACTAGGTACCACTTTTTGGTTTAGGGAGGATTACACATGAGTGAGACTCTACTCTGTTTTAATTATTGTGCCACACAAGCAATGGGGGGGGGAGGGAGGGAGAGAAGAACAGAGGGAGGGAGGGAGGGAGGGAGGAAGGGAGGAAGGGAGGGAGAGAGAGAGAGGGAGAATTTCATCAATATTTGTAACACATCAGTACATGGGAAGGCAGAGATAAGAAACTCCTGGCCTCTTGGTCAGAACTTTACTGATTGCACATGCTGCCCACTAATGAGCCAATTGTGAGAAGGAGGCTGGGACCAAATGTTTCTGTCACAATGTTGAGGATGACATGTTGAGGATGGAATGTGTGTTTGTAAGAACACCCATGTGTGAAGCTGGGGATAAAACTGCTTGGGACCTCTGACTCATTTCTTGGGCTCAGAGTCTTTGACTGTCTCCACTGATAATTAATCACAAGGTCTATTCATGTCACAAATAAGGAAGAGGCAGAGTTCAAAAGAATCCTGGAAATTCATTGCTGCAAGTGAGTGCTGCTTTCAGGGGAGAAGTTTGCTACTAGGTTTATCTCACTTATGCTCAGCTTGGCAAGAAGATGGGTGCGGGAGCTGCAGGAATGAAAGCTTGGCATGATGTGTGCTAGAGATTCTGATGGAGACAGGCAGCGATCATTTTTGAACCATTGATTGAATAATTGAATCAACAGTATTGTAACTGTAGCTGCAGTAGCATTTTGAATCTTCTAGAAGCTAAAAGATGAATCTACAACATGTGCATGAAGGCATACAGATGTTGACGAGGCCCACACATTTTGGAGAAAATTGGATCTTGTGTGTGACTGTCAGAGCACAAAACCTGAGCCCTTTTATCCACTCTCTGTTCATAGGACTTCCCCAGACTGGCTCGTGTTGCAGTGACATCTCTAAGCAGTGAAGGATGGACCCACTGGGATTCCTCTCGAAAGCCATACATGCATTTGAGTTTTTATTTCTAATTAATGTCTAATATCAAAAGACACATGTCTATGTACAAATTAGAGTCCCAAGGGCTGATCAAAGTATTTTATATTGTTAAAGGTAGCCCTTGGAGGAGGTGTCACTTCTGTTTCATTGATGTGAACATTGGACCATAGAGAAGATACTTCCCAGATTCCCTTCCTGGAGTGCCATCTGCTCTGGCTACTTTATTCTGCAGCTGTCATTCCTGATCTTGGTGCTGAACATTGCCTCCCACCCCAGTAGCACGAGGGTTTCATCACTGGGCTGGCCTTGTTCTGGTTTCCAGTAAGAGACATATCTCAAGCTATTCTAAGTAAAATAATACCTTTGGCTTTCAACTCATATAAATGAAATATCTAGGTACAGAGCTTCAGACTTACCTGTTGCCAGCTGTCCCACAGACATTGTCAATCTACCTTCTGTGTTTCACATTTATTTTTAGATAGGCTGTTTTTCATATGAACGTAGAAAGCATTTTGTATTTTACTAGCTGCGCTGAAAATGCTTAAAATTAAAGTTTTCTTAATAGTTCATTCCATGTACAACTTTGATTGAAATAGGGGGACTAATGGACACTAGAAGACTTGCTGAAGTTGTTTTTTGTGTTTATAAATACTTTGGTAAGGATCTTCTTAAGTTCAATCTTTTTATTTGCTGATGATGAAGTTAAGGCTTAAGGAAGAAGCCTGTTAGAGTGAAAAATCCCCTCAATTGGGGGTCAGAATAGCGTTAGTCATTTTTATGTGCATATCTTGGGAGAAATCTTGCTATATAATGGGATCATCCTAAAGCAGTTGGAACAGCAGCAAATGATGTTTCAGGTTCTGTCAGCTCTCAAGGTCTGTGAAATGATATGACATAACTTTCTTAGAGAGTTATGATCATGACTATTAAATGACAGTATGTTTTTCCTGCATGTTCTGGGTCTCACTAGAGAATTCCAGACATCCTTCTCCATTAAGAGTGACAGAAACACTGCGGGTGGATTTCACTAGGGACTAAAGGTGGAAGCTTTCTGGTTGTGACTGGAAGAAAATATTTTGGATGAGTCTGGGGAAGGGATCATGGTAAAGAAAGAAAGAAAAAGAAATGGTGGGAAGGAAAGGGGTCTTGTGCTAATCTTCCACGTCCACAAATCTCCTGCTTAAGCTGAGCCTCCCTTATCGTCTCAGACTAAAGAAGAGTAGAGGTTCACCTTGGCTGCTGTGCAGGTGTCAGGAGAATCATGAACCATGATGTACACTGGAGGGCTGGGGCTGATGAAATCCAGGGAGTGGGTGTCAGGTGTTAGGAATGTCACAGCCTACGGGAAGGCAACGATGCGGAGGGAGATGCCTAGCCTGTGAGAGGAGAGAGATGGCAAATGGTTCTTGGGCAGCTTCCGACTCACTCTGTTACCTCAGACTTTATTGTGTTTCCAGTTATTTCTGTAAATTAGATCCAGTAAAGTACTGTCCACAGGGGCAGCTCACAAGTGAGGAAGCATCAGCCAGAATGCCAGTTTGAGTTAATGCACCACAATGAACTGAACTACCAATGTACGTGGACAAGCATGCCAGCAAATGTGCTCTGGAAATGGATTTAAAATTAGAAATCTGCCTGGTAAGCACAGAATGGGAACAAAGAGAGGGAGTTTGAGGACAGAAGTGTCTATCAGTGTAGGGCAAGGTGGCCCATGGCATCTTCGCATGAGGGCAGCAGGGCTTGGAGTCGAGTCTTGATATAGCTTCCCTCTCTCTGCCAACGTGAAGCTCTTCAACTCCTTTCCTATGTTCCAAGGTGTCTCTTTCCCATCCCCTTTCCATGACTTATTCATGTTTTAGATAAGCCACGATATTTTATTATGGTTACATCCCTTAAAGTTTTCTCGCTGTGGTTCATTTGGGGGAAGCTCTTGTCCTCATCTTGGGCATTGCTTCTTGGCTTTGTTGATGTCCAATTGTTTTGTCTCTAAGGCATCTTCTGCATAGTGTATGTTTCTGCAGTTGTGTTGGTTTTATAGTGTAATTTTCAGAATTAGCCGAAATGTTGCCATCACTCTGTTCCTGTCATTTGCAAAGACATTTCAATCAACCAGTTTCTTCTGAGAGTAACTGATTCTTAAACAAGCAAACAAATAAAAAACATACTAGCCTCTTTGTGTTTGGGAACTATCCCTCCCAGATGCCTCCTTGCTAAAGAGAGGTTGTTTTGTTTTTTGCTACTCTATTTACCGCTCTCAGTAAGGTGGCTTCTGCTCTTCCCAGTGCTCTCCCTCCAAGTGCTGCAGTGAGTTTGGTGACTTCTGGAACCTTTGCTAGACTTTGCTTTTTCGATGCTAAGGTGAGAACTTGGGTTAAGAGGTATGAGGAATTTCCTTGAGTTTCAACATCTTGTGGTTCTATAGTCTGTTAGGGCTGGGGTTTGTGACAACTTCAAATTTGGAACTGTTATGAAGATGCTTTCATAGTGAAATTTTAATCAGTCACTTAGAGAATGAGAGGAACATATGCTCACAGTTTGTCACCAAGTGGTTCTCTCAAAAATATCTCAAGCTTTAGCAGTGGTGAAAGACGTGCTTGTGTGTGTGTGTGTGTGTGTGTGTGTGTGTGTGTGTATGTGTGTGTCTTTGAGAATTTGGGGACATGTCAAACACACCACTGAGAGTTCATGGAAATCTCTTCTCTTTTTCTGGATACTTGCTTTTGGCAGGACAAACAGGAAAACAGTGGTGATTTCATTGAAGTAAACTAGTTCATTCTGAGACCCCAAAGAATGTTTTTATTTCTTTCATGCTAAGGAATTTTTTAAAAAATACATCTTGCACTCAGAATGTTATCACTACTGATAGGAGCATTTTAGAAACTTATCAGTAACAGATACACCCACAAACTCATTCCAATACTATTATTTTAAAATGATGTTGGGAGAATATTAGGTTAATTCTAAAAGAATGTAGCATCCTCTGCCTATCATAGAGTGTGCAGCATTGGAAACTATTCTCTTTGGGTGCAAAATGCAGCTTCCTCCTCCTCCTCCTCTTCTTCCTCTTCCTCTTCCTCTTCCTCTTCCTCTTCCTCTTCCTCTTCCTCTTC
>NW_004524582.1:10318710-10320922 GCF_000260255.1 Octodon degus | reverse complement strand
TTAAATGTATTTAGAACAGGATCAATGGGTCTTACTATACAGATCCAACTTGTAGTGATCCTCCTGTTTTCAGCCTCCCAAGCGCTGGGATTTCAGGCACTTGCCACCATGCCCAGTCTCAAATCTCAGTCTCAGCTCTCCCCAGGGGTGGGGCTGGCACAGCATGCCAGGATACAGCAAATCAATAAAACTATCAAATCCAAGAAAACTTTGCATCGGTGATAGTATTAAAAATGAACGTGGGTAGCAATATGGAGAGAGCCATTCATTCAGAAGCACATACGCACAACCTCCTGCATTTATAGCAGTAGTACCAGAGCTCATTGGCACTCCAGGAGCCTCTAAGACAGTGTTTAAAGTAGGCCAGCTGTGCTGAGCCTCCTGCATGACTGCGTAGCTCTCTTGGTAGCTGTGAAGCACTGCCCAGGTTGTGGCTCCATCCTGCCCTGCCCTTTAACTTTCCCATGTATGAGAATGGACTGGCATCCTCTCCCTGCGCAGGGCATTGTGAGGCAACCTGAAGTTTCTAGGGCACAGGGGCCTCCTTGGACAGAAGAGAACACCATCCTTGGGCAGTGTGATGACCTCCAGCCGTGTCCTGAGTGTCGGTGAGCTTCGAGGAGCTGTGTGCCTGCAGGAGGCCCCTTCGAGGTACTGGGAAGTGACAGGGAGAGAATACTTTGGGAGAGCCCAGTGCTGTGGGCAATGTGCTTATCTTTCCAACAGATGCCAGAGTGAGCAGGGAGGTGCTTGGATTGTGCTCTTGGAAGGCTTTTTCCAGGAAGCCAACAGCTTGCCTTCAGGAAGATATTTTGAAGGTTTACTGTTGTTGAAATCTTTGGGTTAGAAAAAGCATAGTGCTTAATGACATTCAACTCATATCTCATTAGTTCATTAAAGGGTGGGGAATTTACATTCCACAGAGCCCTATTAAGGGAAGTAATTTTATTAGAATCCTAATTATTATTTTAAGGCACATAAATTAATATTCTTCTTTGTGAAGAGCTCTTTCTCCTTGCTTAAGATGCTGCATTGACAATTAAGATATAATAAAGATGATTAATAATGAATAAACATAAAATTAAAATATCATAAAATATGCAATTAAAAAACACTAAAAATCCTAGCTGAGCAGAATCGTTAGAAAAAGCTAACTGCGACGGGAGTGGAAGACCGTCTGTGGAATCACGCCGCCGAGCTTTATTTAACCACAGAGAGTTTTCATAAAATGTCTAACTCCTGACATCAGCGAGAACGGTGTAAAACTTGTTAGACTGTCAGTAGCCGGCGGGAGAAAGTAGATGCGAGCCAGATCACGACCTGATGTATAATTTGACCTTTCAGTTACTTCTGTGTCACATACAGGCCTGTGTACACCATGATGGAAAATGGTCTGGTGTGCTGTGAAGCACAGAACACAGCTGAGGATAAGCTGCAAGGTTATTTGGTTAAATTTCCTAGTGTTGAGATGAATAGTGGATCATCGAGGGTAGCTTTCTAAACCTGCGCTAGCTGACCTCTACAGGGTTTTGGTTTTTCAAAGGTTCTACTCTATATTTGTGGGGTAATGAAAAAGCAGAGTAAGTATTTAAAATCCCCGCATCTGCATTTCTAGCCAGAATTAATAATTTCAACTTCAGGGCCCCAGTTTCCTTATCTGTAGAATGGAGATTTGTCATTGCGCTGTTGTGAAGAGCACAGGAAAATCTGTAGAAGGATGATTTAGAGACGCAAATTCTTATAAAAAGCAGAAATGCTTTCGCCTGAACTTGTAAGTTACTCAGACTTACTCTGGTGATTATGCTTGGTGATCTGGGTGGTCTTCTGGAGGAGAACTTGGCTTCATTGCATTTCTGACCTTTGCTTTGTGTGTGCTCTTTTCCTAGATTCTCTGTTCAGGCTTCTGTAACAAAATATCTTAAACTAGGTGTTGATTTTTTAAAAAAAATTAAAGAGAATAAAAAAGTAAAAACAAATAAACAAACATTTAGAAACAGTACAGAATTTCACTAAACAACACTACAGAAATTCAACAATGTTGTTATATTGTATATTATTGTCTTCGGATTAGTTGTTCATATTACCAAATATAAGCATGAAAAGTTGGTAAAAATTATAAGAAAGGAGAGAGAAAAGATTAAGCAATTACCCAAGCTGTCCTGTATATATATATTTTTTCTCTCTTTTCTTTCTTTCTCTCCTTCCTTCCTTC
>NW_004524582.1:10310944-10318610 GCF_000260255.1 Octodon degus | reverse complement strand
TTTCCTTTCCTTTCCTTTCCTTTCCTTTCCTTTCCTTCTTTCCCTCATCCCAGTTATTCCTTCCCTTTGAATAGTTTCTTTCCCTTTTACAGTATCTATCAGATTTTATTTACTCTTTCAGGTTCTTATGCTAGAGAGACAATATGATGTTTACACACATGGGTCTGACTTCTTTCACTTATGAGTATGATTTTTTTTTTATAATTCTGGAGGCTACAAGTCCAGGATAAAGATCCTAGCTGATGCAGTTGCTATTGAGTGCCCTACATCCTTGATTCTGGAGCATGCATGCTTGTGTGTGTGTGTGTGTGTGTGTGTGTGTGTGTGTTCTCACATGAGAGAAAGAGGGTGAGGGAGATCTGTGGGCTGTTTTGTGGGACCCTAATTTGAACAATAATGTCTCTAGTCTCATAATCTAGCTACTTCTCAAAGACTTGAGCTAGAGATCATAACTTTATCTATGGTGGGGGCAACGTTTATTCCATTGCATCTGGGTTTCCACTGGCTACTACTTTCCACATCCTCGCTGGCTGGGTCCCCACTGTGTGTGTTGTTCAAGGTTGGCTACAGCAAGAGATGAGAACTGGTGAGGACTGAGTCCCATCCATCCCCAAGGGGTTACTGTGAGAGCCCACAGCTGGAATGGTGGTGCTGAACTGTGTGGGCCTCACTGACCTCCACTCTACCCTGCTTCCTAGCGTTAGGCTTCATTTCCCCTTCCTGCTGAGGACGGGCTGCACGTCTGTGGACTCCACCAGCAAACAGTACCCACCTCATGGAAGAATGTGCAGTTATGCCAGCACGGTGTCTGGGTAACCTTGGTGTCTCTCCACACAGGGGCTCAGGCATACATCAAGTGTCTTTCAGAGCCTCCAAAGTACAGGGAATCTGGAGGGTCGCAGCTCAGTCTGGCTTCGGGACGACCTGCGGAAGGGGTTAATTTTCTGGTCTCCTACTTCATCTTCAAATGAAGGTCTTCTTATTTTGAAACCACACCACACCTCAGGAATATTCTGTATATTCCCTGCATTCAGGAGTCACCAGGAAGTGCAGCTTCATGTGTCTTCCTCTTCTTTGGTCAAAGCTCAGCTCCAGTCTGCTCTTCCCAGATTCATCCACTTCTTTATAATTAGGGTAACAGTCTTTTCTTTCTGTCCCACCTCATCCACCTGAATGGGTGTACCAGAGAAAGCTAAGGCTGAGGACGCTATGCCTTTTACTGTCCTTCACTGGCTTGCTGCCATTTGCTAGATGTTTATCATGTGCCAAGCATAGAGCTCTGTACTTTGTAGGTGGCATCTCATGAAATCTCAAGGGCACCACAGTAGAGTTCATTACATAACTGTTCCTTACAGTAGAAAAAGCACAGAGTCAGCAGAAATTTAGTAGCACAACCAGAGAGTGCTGGGCCGAAGGCATTCAAGGGTGCATCCTGGCGGAGATGCTTCTCCTGCCCTCTGTTCCTGAACTGCCTTGAAAGGAGCAGCTATGCTCCACCCCACCCCTGGGCCATGCTGCCTTTTCCTTGGAATTAGCCCATCTGGGCTGAAATCCCTGAAATAAGGCAAATAGGCTATTTCCTCTTTAAGTTGTGCATGCCAGGCATTCCACTCCAGCAGTTGGAAAGCTGACCAATATGCACTGTGAGAATGAGTCCTGTATCTTTTCTTACTTGTATTGTTCTTTCTCTTGGATCCTCCTCTGCTGATCTGGGAGGTTCCAGACTAAATTTTTTAGTGCTCAAATCAAAAATGTTTGCTTTTCTATTACATTTCCATGTCTTTTTTGGAGGCTGGATTGCTCAGATGTGCTTTCACAAAGCGTTGTATGTGCTGTGTGTGTGTGTGTGTGTGTGTGTGTGTGTGTGTGTGTGTGAGTGAGCCCTGTGATGACCCAGGCTGTGCTATGGTTGGCAGACCTGCTGCTTTCTAATAATCCTTTTCCTTTAAGCTAGAACAATTCTGAAGCCTACATTTATTTTGCAATCAGCACACGCTTGTAATATTCATCTCTTTATTCCTTTTCTACTTCCTCCATATCATTTACATGCTTTTAATTAACGTCATCTGTGAACCAGGCTTTTCTTGTGTCTCAAAAACTCAGGAGCACAGAAACAGGTGAAATATTTTTCATCTCTTTAGTTCTAAGTACCTGACAATTTTTCTTCGTGCATAAGAACCTACTGAATAAATGAATAAACAAACAAATGAATAAATTTTATACCAAAAGGAATATGTTTATGAGCAAAACTAATTTTACACATAGCTTCAGAGCTGAATGCATTGGGCATTCACTAAAAAGCTGATAACTTGGAATTTTTAGTTCAAGAAATCATACAAGTCTTCACGAAATTATTTCCTTAATGCAAGTGTCAACTTCCACACTATGTAATTTCATATGTCAATCGGTTGAACCTTCTTTACTTATCTATAAAGATGGAATAATAGTATTTATCTACTTTAGAAATGTGGAAGAGTTTATAAACTGTCAAGCACTATGCCCAGGCAAGGTAGTTTTCTGAGGATTACTGTAATCTTCCTATGTCATGGAGCTAAATGAAGTTGTTAATTTATCATTAATCCTCTCACCCTGGAGTACTGATGGTTGCTATCCTGGCAGTTTCCTTTTCTTCCTCTTCTTTGACATAACTACTTTCACGTAGCCACCTCTCCCCTGGGACCATAGGCCTCAGAAGACGCCAACTGCAGCTCTCTAAGGGCATCAAGGGGCTTCCCATTGGGTTATGACAGAACTGTAGGAAGCCCCCAGAATTTAATTCTGACTATTAACGTGGGAGAGGAAAGATTCTGAAAACTCCTTGGGAAAGTTCCCTTCCTTTCCCATGGAGTGGGAAAGGAAAGGAGTAAATTCTGGCTTCAAGAATTATGTTTGCTCAGATACAGGGTGAAAATTATAGTCGGGGGATTACAAGCCTCATTAATAGTAATAAAGAGCATGTGTACTTCAGAAGTAGATGCGCACCACATACGTAAATGCAGGAGGGAGAAAACCACAGGGACTGATGTGTCGTCTTGCTGTGGGCAGTATTATCTGGATGTCACTCCTGCTTAGTCACTGTGCTGTCACTCAGAGGTCATACTGATGCTGAGGTTTGTGCGAAGCCAAAGGCTGGACCTGGACCCATGATGATAAAATTTTAATCTGTGAATTACTCTTCCCAGATGCCTACTTAACCTGGATGGTCAGTTATTTCAGAAAATATGTTATTTTGTGTTTAATCTAGCTTGAGGTACTATTTCTTCTGCCTTTAGCCTTAGGCTCCAGACTCACTCTTATGTACCCCAATTGCTGTTGTTCTCCCCAACAAAGAATTTACCTCTTGCATTATTCTATTATTTTTCTGCAACCTTTTTTTTTTCTTATTCAGAAAGGAATCTCTTCTCATTTTACCGCCAGTGACTTTTCTGCCAGCTGCATTCCTGTCTAGCTTAGCTTAGCTCTGTTCCTGTGGTTGTTCTTCCAGGTATCTGTTCTCTGGTCGTTGTGGGACTCATCAGAGGTGCTGGCTGAGAGGAGGTGAATCTAGGGTTATACAGCATTGCTGTACATTGGCCAACAAATTCTTAAATTTTGGCTACATGGTATCTTGGTGAATTTCTTCATTTAGTTACTAATTTACATGAGTTAAATAAATAACTGCATATACCAGGTCAGATTCTAGGAATGTAAGATCAGACTCACGGAAGGATGCTTTCTTTGGGATTAAAAAGAGATTTTCTGCTCAAGCCAAGTAGAACATGGGTTTTGAGAAAGTTTAAGTGAAAGAGGAGGATTCCATTTACTCTCAACTGCTGTTATTTTCATCAGCAAAGAAAACCAAGTTTACTTATTACTGAAATTAGAAAGAATGACTTAAGTGAGCAGCAGCTTTTCTGTTTCCTGTCCCAGTGATGAACCCACTTCCTTTTTCAAAATTTCCTGGAGATGACCACTTCATGTCAGTGATAGTAAAGAAATGTAGGTGCTGGCAAAGCAACAGGAGGCGAGTGCTGGTGTGTGTCATGACTTGCACACTGGGTGGAGAATACTAGCTTAAGTGTTTGGGTTGGTGTGGAGTTCACAAAGGCTTCTGACTGGCTAAATTCTATGGAGTCAGTTATGCATTATCTCTGATCACTGTATTGTACCTTGAGAAGTGTGGGATTTGATGTTGTCTTATCCCTCTCTGACCTCTTGCCATTTGAAAATTTACCCTTGCAATTAAGAAAACCTACAGAAAAATCAGGAGACAACAAATGCCATCCTCCTCCCATTTGCTGTAGGCAGATACATGGAAATGATTTGGATGGCAAAGAGAAACCTTGCATCATCCCTAAAAGAAGAGGAATTGTGAATTCTGTGAACTTGGATATTTTCGGTGCCAAAGCCCGGGTTGTTTGCAATGCGGACTGAAGGAAGCTCACCCAGATTGTTCAGTCACCTGCTAGCTAGCTTTACTTGCGAAGGGGCAGCTCACAGATCATTATTTACTGGCCATTTCCTTTCCACTTCATCTTCTCCACAGGTTTATGGGAGAGAAATGGCCAAATGGTCCTTCTGTTAGAGGTCCGAGCACTGTGTTCCTTGCTCTGTGCTAAGGTCTTCGAGCGTTTCACGTCTAAGGCCTCTGGAGAGGGGCTGTTAAGAGGTGGCTTTGTGGCTTTTCTTCAAGTTCTGCATGTTTCGCTGTGAACACATATGGACAGCATGCTTGCACAATGTGTTATCCAAATTAGGGATCCTCTGGAGACCGAAGGAGGACGCTATTAACAATTGTGCTAGGGATGAAGGAAAGCTGGGACTTGTTGATAAATCTGGACCCTGAGTCCACCTGGCCCATTCACCACTAGCTGTTTAGAACTGCGGAGATTATACTCCTTGGGGACACACACGCATCTCTGCCCAGGCCACTACTCAAATGAAGTATTGCTGTCTGTCTTGCCAGTACAACTGTCTGCAAGTGTCCCTACTCCCACACTTCCCAAAGACTCTATCAACCCCTTTGTATATCTGAGTCTTTTGCTTTGTTTGAAATAGCACACTATAGGTAGCTAATTATCTCCTAGGAAGTCCCTTCAGTTCATCACTTTGCCAAAAATTACATAAATAAATGAATCATCCCTGCTTTATTCCTTATTCAGCATAATTAGTTCTAATCTTTTGCATTTTCTTTGCTCCATGTTTAATTCCATTAATTAAAAGATACAAATAGAAAAGAAAACTTCCAAAATTAGTGGAATAATTGTACTACTCATGCTACTCTGTGAAAAAGCTGTCAGAAAAATTCTATGACTCTGTCATACATTAAATGGTTTGGAAATGAGACCATGAAAATCTAACTGAAGATACCGTATTGAGAGTTGTTTTTCACCTGGTTTATATGCTTTCTGATACAGCCTGCCTTCGAGTTCAGAGCTTTGCTCTTAGAGAATATTAAACTCAAGTTTCTAGTTAATTGGTAAAAATTATGGACAGCCTCATTTTTATTTTTTCAACCTATTATCTCTGACACCGAAAGGTATCAAAAGAAAACTTCAGTTTGATAGGAAATAATCTGACTATTGAGATAAGCTGAAAAGTTCTCCAGTAATTGCTTCCGTAAATGCGATGCTTCCCTCCACCATAGAGGAAGAGGTGCTTTCGGGGCTCTGCAAGGCATCCAAGTCGGAGGAGAAGATCATGATTCCTTGCTTGTAAGGCATAATCTGCATATTCTGCCTGATCCAAAAATGTAAAGTGTCTTTTATATCCATGGGCTCTCTTTTTTTTAAAGGAGCTATTACTTCCTGGTGGTAAGGAATTCATAGAGATATTGCATATAGCAATTATAATAAAAATAGAACTCTATTTGAGTAGCAGATTATAATTTACAATGCAGTTTTGCCTAGTCATTATCTCATATGACATTCTTTACAACCACTGAAGAAAATGTTGCTGGCAGAGACTGTTATAAGTTCACTAAGCTCTATTTTCTTTCTTTCTGGGCAAATACAAGCTATTTCCCAGACTTCCTTAGAGGTAAAAGGGCCTACAGTCCAGACAGTGGAATGGGCAAAATTGACATGTACCATTTTTCAGCCAAGCATGTTAAAAATTCTGTCCATTCTTTATGCTCTGATTCCTGCATTTGAAATGTTTGAAATGAACCCCAAAGAGGATTTCAACAAGCTAAAATGAGGATTAAAAACTGTAGCCAGTGTGTCAAATTGTATCTGTTTTCACCTACTGATGGTCCTCTATCTTCAATGGAAGTACAGGCAGTAAACGTTTGGTAATTTGAAAATGCTGTGAGTTGAAAATATATTTGACACAACTAACTACCAACTACCATAGATAATAAACACAGTACACTATAGCATACAAAACAAAACAAAATGAGAGTTGTGACTCTTGTGATTGTGTGGCTGATTAGGAGCTGTGGCTTATTGCCCAGATGAGTGCTGGCACCTTAGGAGAATAATGTATAGCGAAAGGCAGCCTTGGTAAAGACCAAAATCCAGTGCTTGAAGCATAGTTTCTGTTGAATGCATATGACTTTCTCATCACTGTAAACCTGAAAAGTCATAATTTAACCTTCACAAGTCAAGCACTTTCTGTATAAAATTTAATTGAAATGGAACTATGCTCATTTGTGAACAAGTTGTAGATGACTGCTGTGGCGCTTATGGCAAGGGGTGAGTCGTAACTATGCCCCCTACAGGCTGCAATGTTTGCTCTCTGCTAAAGGGAATTGCAGTCTACAAGACAGAGAAATGTTGGGTCTCTGAATCTCTGTGGGGAAGAATTTGAGCTAATCACCAATGCTCGAGATTTTGTGGCTACAATATAATCTGTTCTGTTCACCCACTAAACTTTGAATGTGTTTATATCAGTCCTTATCATTGTTAACTTAATTTTCTTATATTAACATATTGATAGGGTTACAAAACTTGGATAAGTTCGTACCTGTGTAAGCTGACAGAATCAGCAACTCAAAAGTAGTTGTGTCACATGGAGAAGAGGAGCCAAGCCAGTATTTTAATTTCATTGCCAGTCACTTTGTGGGACATCTCAGCTATCACTACGGAACATTTTATACTAGCAGATGCCGTGTAAACTAAGCACATTGCAGAATGTTGAAAATTCAGCAAGGCTTTTCTGGTAACAATAACGTACCTCTGAAATACCTACTAGTCCTGGTATGCTCAAGCTCCCGAGTTTGATCCCTGCTACTGCAAAAATAAACAAATAAATATCCAGTAGAATCTAAAATCCATATGAGAAATGGTAATACTGCAAGTCCTCATTTGGTACACTGGTAAAGTAGAGTTGGGTGAATCTGTTGTTTTGTAAAAATAGCAGAATTATCACAGACGGTTATAACAGAGTTAAGGCAGGAGATCAAGGCTTGGCAAAGATGGTGGACAATGTGCTGTGACTTGTTAAATGTAGAAAACTGTTAGCTTTGTAAAGGTCGAGTCGCCGAGAAGGAAGACCCCAAGAGTCGGTCTCTCATGCAAATCACAAAGGGAAAGTTTTATTATCTACGCATAGGTAGGGCGGTCTGCACATGCAGGAGCAGAGCGTGCCTCTAGTGAAACAGGCATAGTTTTTTAAAGGCAAAAACCACAAAATGGGTGGGGGGGGAGCAAGCAAGTTACAGAAGCAAATCTCATTGGTTAGTGTA